>NC_046660.1:51115404-51133500 GCF_010883055.1 Belonocnema kinseyi
GAATTCTTTAAACCTTTGCAAAATCTTGGAAATTATTTCAAAATTTTTGAAATATTTTGAAACTGAAATATTTGTGAAATCTCCGTAACATTTTCTAGAAATCTTTTGAAATATTATGAAATCTGTGAAATCATCCAAAGCTTTAAAAAATATTTTGGAATCCGTTGAAATCTTTGTCAAAATGTTTCCCAGTTCGGCGAAATATCTTAAATCTTAACGAAATTCATTTAAATCTATTAATTACCTCAATAAAATATTTTACAATTTTTTAAAATCTTTTTAAACCTTTGAGATCATGGAAATCCTTGAAATCTTCTGAAAAGTTTTAAATCTTTGTAAAATCTGTTTAACATATTAGCGAAATATTTTTACAATCTTTAAACTTTTGCAAAATCTTTTAAATCGTTCTTAAGTCTTTATAAATCTTTAAAATCATTGAAATATTTTTAAATCTTTCAAATATTTTTGAAATTTTTATACATTTGAAATTTCTGTGAAATTTTTGTGAAATCTTCGGAAGATTTGTTAAATATTTTTTAATCCATTACAATCTTTACCAAATTTTTTCGAATTTCGGCGAAATAATTAAAGTACTTGCGAAATCTATTAATTATCTTAATACAATCTTTCAGAAATCTTTGAAATCTTTTTAAACATTTGAGATCTTTGAAATCCTTGAAATATACTGAAATATTCTTGAAATCTTTCTGAATTCTTTAAACGTTTGCAAAATCATTGAAATCTTTCTGAAGCACTTAAAAATCTTTGAAATATTTTAAAATCTTCTAAATATTTGTGAAGTCTTTGTGAAATCATTGAAATACTTTCATAATTTTGAAAATGTTGAAATCCTTCAAATCTTCTGAGATGTTTTAAAATCTTCGTGTAATATTTGAAATTCAAGCAAAATATTTGCAATATATGTGAAATCTTTTGAAATACATACAGATGTTTGCGTTTTTTTAAAGTACAATGAAATCATTGGAATATTTGCGAAATTCCTTAAAATATATTAATTATCTTAATAAAATATTCTAAATCTTTTAAGCAATTGAGATATTCGATATTCTTAAAATCTTCTGAAATATTATAAACTTGGTTGAAATTTGTTGAAATCTTAATTAAATTTTTGTGAAAGTTGTATAAAATCATTAAAATCTTCCTGAAATCCGTTGAAATCCTCGTGGAATCCATTAAATATATTCGCGAAATCTTTCTGATTTTTTTAAACCTTTGCAAAATCTATGAAATCTTTCTGAACCGTTTAGAAATATTTTTAATATTTTAAAACTTTGAAACTCTTTAAATCTTCTGAGATGTTTTAAAATCCTCGTGTAATATTCGAATTTTTGTTTAATAAACCGCAAAATCTTTGTAATGTATGTGAAACCTTTTGAAATCCATACAGATATTTGAATTTTTCTCTGAAGTTCGATGAGATAATTGAAATCTTTGCGAAATTCGTTGAAATCTATTAATTACCTTAATAAAATCTTTTAAATCTTTTAAACGTTTGAGATTTTCAGAATTCTTGAAATCTTCTGAAATATTTTAAATTCTATTGAAATCTGTTGAAATCTTAATTAAATTATTTTGAATGCTGTGTAAAATCATTAAAATCTTCCTGAAATCCGTTGGAATCCTCGTGAAATCTATTAAATATATCAGTGAAATCTTTAAGCCTTTGCGAAATCCTTGAAACCACTGTAAAATCTTTTAAATATTTGTGAAATCTCTGTAAAATCTTTGAAACATTGAAATATATTAAATATTTTTAAATATTTCAAGTATTTGTGAAATCTATATATCTGAAATTTCTGTAAAATTTTTATGAAATCTTTGAAAGCTTTGTAAAACATTCTTAAATCCATTGAAATATTTGTAAATTTTTTTTCGAAGATTGGTGAAACAACTGAAATATTTGCGAAATTCGTTTAAAGCTATTAATTATCTTAATAAAATCTTTTATATCTTTTTAAACCTTTGAGATCTTGCAAATTCTTGAAACATTTTGAAAAGTTTCAAATCTTTTGAAATTTGTTGAAATATTTATAGAACTTTCGCGCAATCTTTGTAAAATCATTCAAATATTTGTGAAATCTTTAAACCTTTGAAAAATCATTGAAATATTTTCTAAGCCTTTAGAAATCTAAATATTTCGAAACTTTGAAATACCTGAAATATTTTTAAAATTTTCGAAATATTTGTGAAATCTTGGAATTATTTTAATATTTTTGAAACCCTTGAAATCTTTAAAATCTTCTGAGATGTTTTTTTTCTTTGTATAATATGTTGAATTTAATTAAAACCTTTGAAGTGTATGTCAAATCTCTGTGAAATTTTTGTGAAATCTTCAAAAGCTTTGTAAAATATTTTGAAATCCATTCAATTCTTCGAATTTTTTTTGCGAAATTCGGCAAAATAATTGAAATCTATTAATTTTCTTAATAAAATCTTTCAGAAACCTTTAAAATCTATTAAACTTTTGAGATCTTTGAAAATCTTGAAATCTTCTCAAATAATTTTAAATCATTGAAATTTGCTGACATCTTTATGAGACTTTTGTGAAATCTGAAATTTTGTGAAATGAATTAAATTTAACAGCCAAATCTTCCTAAAATCATTCAATCTTTGCAAAATGTTTGAAATCCTTTAAAAAAAATTTAAATGTTTTAAAATCTTTGCACAAAATCTGCGAAAGTTTTCTGAAATATTTTTAAGCCTGCTGAAATTTTATTAAAATGGTTGTGAAGCTCGGTAAAATTATACAAATCTATTGAATATCTTAGTAAAATATTGCAGAAATTTTTTCTGATCTTGGAAATCCTTGAAATCTTCTAAAACGTTTTAAAATATGTGTGAAATTGACTAAAATATTAACGAAATCTCTTAAATATATCAGTGAAATCTTTTAGAAAAATTTTAATATTTGCGAAATATTTGAAATCTTTGTATTCTTCTGAAATGTTCCAAATATTTTGAGATGTTAGATATCCTTAAAATCTTCCGCAATGTATATGTAAAATATTTAAAATTCTTATGAAATCTTTAAAATATTTGTGATATCTCTGTTAAATTGCAGTAAAATATTTTGAAATTTGTGAAAGTTTTGTCAAGTCTTCGAAAGTTTTGTGAAATATCTATTTAAAATTCTTAAAATATTTAAAATCGTTTTTAAATACTTGTGAACTCATTTGAAACCTTTGAAATTACCCTAAAATATTTTAAAATAGTTTGAAATCGTTGAAATCATTGCAATATGTATGTAAAAATTGTTAGGAAATCTTTTTAAAACTTTGCAAAATGTTCGAAATATTTGTGATTTTTTTTTATATCTTTAAAATCCTTGAAATTTTTGAAATCCTTCGTATCTTCTAAAGTGTTTTAGAATTTTTATGAAATATTTCAAGTTTTAGTGAAATTAAAAAAAAATTGAAATCTCCGTGAAATAGTTTTGAAAAATGTGAAATTTTCGAACGCTTTGCGAAATATTATTAAATCTATTAAAAACTTTGGAAAATTTTTGTATAGCCGGTGAAATAATTTAAATTTTTTGTAAAAAATATTAAATATATCAGTAAAACATTTTTTAAATCTTTAAATATTTGCGAAGTTTTTGAAATCTCATAGGATCCTTGAAATCCTTGAAATCTTCTGAAATGTGTAAAAATCTCTGTCAAATCTTAAAGATTTTACTGAAATCTTAGAAATATTTGCGAAATCCTCTGAAAACTTTAAATATCTTCGTAAAATCTTTCAGAAATCTTTAAATTTCTGAAATCTCGTGAAATATTATTAAATATTTTTAAAATCCTTGAAATGGTTAAAATAATTTTTAAATCTTTTGAAACTAAATGATTAATAATGAATATAAATAATAATATTTGAAATTTTTGAGAAATCTATTAAATATACCAGTAAAATCTTTATGAAATCTTCTGAAATGTCTTGAAATATCTCTTAATTTTTTTAAATGTTTACGTAATCTTTTGCAATATTCGTGAAATCTTTAAAATTTTTACGAAATTCCTGCGAAATATTTTTTAATCTTTTGAAACATTCGAAATCTTAATCAAATATTTTGAAACCCTTTAAAATAAAATTTGTAATTGTTGGTTTAGACGCCTTTGTGAAATATTTTGAAACCTATTGAAATCTTTCTGAAATCTTAGAGAAATTTCTTTGAAATCCTTGAAATATTTTAAATAATTTAAAATCTGGTATACAGCAACTCTTCGAAAAATCATTTCTATGATTTATTTGTTGAATAATTAAAAAATTCAAAGAGATTTCCAGGTTTTCAAGATTTTCCAGGTCACTAAACACCCTAATTTTTTTTCGATTTTAACCAATCGTGAAGCTAAAATTTATTCTGTGAAATACATATATAAAACTGAACCTGAAGAGCTGAGATTCCATTTGAGTGCTGATATCAAGCTTAGGTCGTTTATTTCGCAAAACCCACATCATCAGAAACATCTGCGAAGGTTTTAATAATTCGTCAAAGATTTTTGCGTCTCTGAGTGTTTGCTGTATATCCTCAAATTCAGCTTTGCGTTGTTTCATTACGAAATCGTGGCTTTCTTCGTAAACGGGTATCACACCTAATAAAATTTTCCAGAGGAAATTTCTGTGTATCGCAGGTACTGCAAATCTTAGGCAAAATTGCTTTAATTTCCCTTTGTCAAAAGGACGATCTTTGAGCAATATTTCGAGGGATTTCTTCTCTTCGACACTTCGGAAACCAACCTGTGTTATTGAGAAAAATCGTCGGAGATTTAATCAATTTGTAACTTTTTATCTTGCCTAGTTTTGCTTATAAAGTGTTATTTTATTCTTATTATAAAAGCATAATTTTCTTCCTTCACTATTCGAGTTTTCAAGAAATTTAGATTACTCAAGGATCGTGAATAAAAAGATTTGTTGGCACGGATCACAGTTTTTAAAACTTTAAGGATCACATCCCTTTTCTCTTTAAAATTTAAAAATTCCCTAATACTAGAAGTAAAAATATTGCTTTTTCATCAAAATAGACGAATTTTTAACCAAAGAGATGGGTTTTAAACTAAGGCGATCAATCTTCAACCGAAAAATTAATTTTTAACAAAGTAGTTCAACTTTTAACTAAACAGTTGAATCTTCAACCAAGAAGATGAATTCTGAACGAAAAATGAAATAGTTGATATTTATATTAAAAAATATTTTATTTTTCAATAAAGAAAGTTACATTCATTCAAAAAAGCCGAATTTGTAATAAAATAGTATATTTTTCCACCAAAAAAGGTTTCTCAGCCGAGAATTCAACTAAATTGTTGAATGTTTAAGCCAAAAAGACGAATTAAAAAATATATTTGTACATTTCGAAAGAAAGAAATGAATTTGCAACTAAAATATTGAATTTTAAATCCTAAAAATTTTATTTTTAACTAAGTAGTACAAATTTTAACCATTTTTAATTTATATCTTATGTTAGTTCTTTTTTGTAAAGTATGTCTTACATTAATATTAATATTTAATATAATTTTATAACCAAGTAGTTAAATTTACAAAAAAATATATATTATCAACGAAGAAAAATAATAGTTGATATTTCAAATAAAATAGATTTAAATTTTAAAGCGAAAACAGGGAAATTCATTTGAAAAAAACGCCTTTCCAACAAAATGGTTGATTTTTCAACCAAAAAAGTTTTTCCAGTCAAGAAGGAAAAAAATGTCAACCAAATTGTTAAATTTTCAATAAAATAGTTGAATCTGTAACCCAAATAGATTACTTTCCAGCCAAGTAGTGGGATTTTCAAACAAAAAAGATTAAATATCTATAAAAAATAGTGAATTTTCAACAAAATACATCATTTATCCACTAAAAAAGACAAAATAATTCAACTTTGAACTAGATAGTTGAATTTTCAATAAAAATTAGGTATTTTCGACCAAGATTGATAGATTTTATATATAAAAAAAATTTATTAACAAAATGCACAAATATGGAAACAAATAGTTGAATTTTCATCTAACAAGATAAATTTGTAACTAAAAAAGAAAAGTATGGTTCTAAAAGTTGGACAGTTAAAATTGCTGAAATTTTATTTTAAGAAACTTGATCTTAAAAAAAAACGATTTTCTAATAAATAGAGAAATGTTCTATTAAGACTTTTGGAAATAAGAAAATTTACTTCCAACAAAAATTTTTGGTACTTTAACGAAAAATATTACCTTTCTACCAAAAGAAATGAATTATCAACTTAAACAATAAATTATTAGCTGGAATACTACAATTTGAATTTTAAAAAATTAATTTTTTTCCAAAAGAATCGAATTTATAACGAAATAGTTCAATTTTCAACTAGAGATGGAATTTCAACTTATATAAACAGAAAAAAATTCAACTTTAAACTAAGTAGTAGCATTTTTAATAAAAATACGTATCCTCAACCCAGAAGAATGATTTTCTACAAAAAAGATTTTTAAAAAAACACGATTTTGCAACCAAATAGTCGAATATTCATCTAAAAAAGATGAATTTTCAATAAAAAAAGAATATTCTTCGAAAACTGGAATAGTTACATTTTTCGTTAAAAAAATTTTCAGTCAAGAAAGGAAAACAATTTTATCCAAATTTTGCAATTTTCACGCCGAAAAAGGCAAATTTTCTGCAAAAAAGTCGAATTTTCAAGCCAGATAGACCAATTAAAAAAAGTTAAATTTGCTACCCAAATTATTGAATTTTCAACAAAATAATTACATTTTTTATCCAAAAAAATGATACTTTCAACAAATCAGGATTCTTTTCTGTAAATATTACACTAGAAAAATGTTTATGCGAATAAGAAATCAACATCTTTGTACTGATGAAATACATTTACAAAAATTCAAACCATTTTCAACCAAAGAAATGCATTTTTAACCAAAACGAATACATTTTTAACCAAGAAGATTAATTTATACCGAAAAGAGAAATTTTCTACTAAAAAATAAGAATTTTCAACTAAAAAACAGTTTTTTAATCAAAAATAGAATATTTACATTTCTAATAGAGAAAAATAATAATTTCCAACAAAAAAAAAACGAATTTTTAATCAATGAAGCGAATTTTGTACTAAAATTATGAATCTTCAACCAAAGAAATGAATTTTTAATTAAAATGGCGAATCTTTAACCAAAACTATAATTTTTCTACTAAAGAACATAAATTTTAAACTAAAAAACAAAAATTTGTCACCAAAAACGATGCATTTTTAACCAAGAAGATTAATTTATACCAAAAAGAGGAATTTTCAGTTTAAACAAAAAAATTAATTTCAACCAAAAAAAAAAAACGACGAATTTTCGCTAAATGAAATCACAATTTAACTAAAGTTATGAATAATAAACCAATTAGATGAATTTTCTACCTAAAAAGACCAATTTTCGGTCAGATACATTTTTAACACAGAAGATTAATTTTCTACCACATACAAATTAATTTTTAACCAAAGAAATGAATTTTTAACCAGGAAAATTAATTTCTACCGAAAAGAGAAATTTTCGACTAAAAAATACGAATTTTCACTAAAAGACATGAATATTCAACTAAAAAACCGGTTTTCAGTCAAAAATAGAATATTCACATTTTTAATACAGAAAAATAATAATATCCAACAAAAAAAATTTTTTTAAAAGAAACGAATTTTTAATCAATGAAGCGAATTTTGTACTAAAATTATGAATCTTTAACCAATAAGATGAATTTTCTATCATAAAAGGCAAATTTTCGGTCTTTTCATTTTCAAACAGAAAGATAAATTTTAAACACAGAAGATTAATTATCTACCAAATAAAAATTAATTTTAAACCAAACAAATTAATTTTTAACTAAAATTATCAATCTTTAACAAAAAATGTTCATTTTATACCAAAAATGACAAATTTTCAATTGAAAACATCAATTTTGAACCAAAAATGGAAATTACCTTTTACGTGGAAAAAATTAATTTTCATCAAAAAAAAAAACGAATTTTCAACCAAAAAATATATTTTTAACTACATTGATGAATCTTTAACAGAAAAAGACCAAATATTCTACCAAAAAAGACCACTTTTCAACCAAAAAATTGTGAACAAAAAATGGAATAGTTACATCTTCAGTTAAAAAAATAACTTCCAACAAAAAAAAAAACAATTTTAAAGCTTAGAAATACATTTTTAACAAAAATGACGAATCTTTTAAACAAAAAGATGAATTTTCTACCCAAAAAGACAACTTTTCACCTAAACAAGATACATTTTCAACAAAAAAGTTAAATATTCATAACCAAAAAAAAATGAAGTTTCAACTACTGAGATTACTTTTCTGACAAAAGATATTAATTCTCAAATAAATACGTATTTTTATCAGTAAAAATTGCTGGATTATTCAACAGATTTTGTGGAAGCTATTAAAAAGAATTTTTTAAGGACAAAAACGTCTCGAAAACTTGCTATAGAAAGAAAATGGTCTTATTGTTAAAGGGAACTTTTATTGAATATTTACGAGATAACTTCATTAGATATGAAAAGTTTTTAATCATAAGTAAACAAAATTGTAATTCCTCCTTTTTTTTCTTTAAAAAACTTCTTTTTCAAACAGAGGTTTTTCAGTCAAAATGTAATAAATTTAAAAATAAAGACTTACCTAACTCAAAGTCGTTTTTGACCAATTTTGCTTTAGGCACATTTTTAAGATACTATATTTACTTTTAAATTGAAGGGAAAAAGATTGTTAATGTATAATATTTATAATAAAACTCATAAATACTTAAAAATAGAAAATAATAGTGTTAGAAAGGTATGCGAGAAAAAATTCAATTTTAAGGTTAGATTTCCACTTATGTGATATAAACGAAATGTTTGCGAATATAAACAATTAATATGTTTGAAAGTACCCAAATTATATTTTAATTACTACTAAAAAATGCAAATACCTTTTCATAATACGAAGAACGAAAATTTCGCTCATCTGTCATTCTCATCAATACTTTGCAAATGCAGAAAATGCGCATGCGCTGCTAACATAAGGCTCATGTTAATTGGTCCACTCTGATTGGCGCGTATTTTCAAAAAATATTTTATAAAGTACAGATTAATAATAATTTTCTCTTATAATACTTAATTATGATACTTTTATATGACAAAAAAAAATTTTCATCTCGTAGATAATTAATGTAGAAAATAAATAGTCTTTTTTCATTTCTTTTCTTTCTTTAATAAAAAATCAATAATTTGCGAGTAATCGAGTTTTCGAGAAATGCGAGAAATCGAATCTGTTCAAAATGGCGGCGACGGACGGACGCCTGAAACCCGATTCCTGAAAGGAGGTGATAGATTGTGGATTAATTAATTTATTTATAGTTAGATTGCACACGTTTTCTGAAAACGAGAGATAATTTAATAGTGTGATGTGCAATCGTGTATATTTACTTCAGAATGGAAGTAAGATTGAATGGTGTGAATCAGGGTAGAACGTCTTAATTTTTCAGCAATCTTTCAAGTATTCAGGTGAGTTACTTTCTACATTTCCTGTCCTATCATTGCCCCTTTTTTCGAACGAATTTTGTCACCTCGTGTCTACAAACTTATAATTCTAATTCCGAAATTCTTACTGCTTTGATATATCCCAAAATCCAGTTTCGGTGGGGTTATTCATTCTGCAAACAAATTTTGTTGTTTGCGTTTTAGAAAATACATTGAAACCACCATTATAATTCGATTAATCTCTTTAGTTTCCATCTTTTTATGTCGCATTTTCATCTACTTTCTTCAAAATTGAAATTCCTTATATTATCTGATCTGAATAATCTAAAAAAAGCGACTGGAAAAAACGAAGAAAGTTAACCTAAATTAATGCGGAAAAACGTGCATTTTTTAAAAAATGAGCTTAATTTCCTATTTCGTAAATTTTTAACCTTCAAGTCAATTCATTATTGTTGACTGTGTTGACGTAAATTAGGTTTCTAGGTTATGTTAACGAATTGTTGACTTGTTGCAAAACAATGTAAAATTCAATGTCGAAAATATGTACTAACATCAGAGTTTATGTGAATGAACTTTTATGTGTTTTATTGTTTTTTTGTTTAATTCCGGTTGAAAAAGCGGGATTCTAATACGAGTTATTATGATTTAGGTATCAAAAATGACGTCCGAATACAGCCGCAGTGTTTTGCGGGTTGTAGTCGCGCAAATTTGCCAGACAATCGGTTGGCATTCTATAAATTCTAGTCCTCTGGAATTTCTTGTTGATCTCATGCACGAATATCTTCTGCGAGTATCCAAACTTACTCATCAATATTCAGAAGTCTGTAAGTGTCTTCCTATTTAATTTCAGGTTTCGGACTCACTACCCGAAAACATACACGAAATCCCTATTTTATTTTAAAAAAAAGACGAATTTTCAACAAAATAGTTACATTTTCAACCAAAAAGATTACTTTTCAACCAACTAAAAAAAATCTCAACAAAATACGCACATTTTTAAAAGAGCAGTTGAACTTTGAACCTAAAAGTGAAATTTTCAACCAAAAATGAAATAGTTACATTTTTTGTTTAAAAATAAATAATTTTCATTAAAAAAGCCATTTTAAACAATATAGTGTTATTTTTAACCAGAGAAATAAACTTTCAAACAAAAAATTAAATTTCAACTAAAAGTCATAAATTTTCCACCAAAACTGGAATAGGTTCCATTTTAGTTTAAAAAATAATATTTAAAAAAATGAATTTTTAACTAAAATGAGGAATGTTTAACCGAAAAGATAAATTTCCTACTAAAAAAGACAAATTTTTAAACTGAAAAAGATTAATTTTCAGCGAAATAATTAAATAGTCAAAAAAAATGCGAATTTTCAACTAATGAGATTACTTTTCTACCAAAAAGGATGAGTTTTAATCAAAATACATGTATTTGTAACCAAAGGGATAATTTTTCAAGTTTTTAATGTGTACTTTCCATATAAAAAAATGGTGAAATTTTCACTTTAAAACATTATTTTTTTGACAAAATAGTTAAATTTTCAACGAAAAAGATGAATTTTCAAATTAGAAAATTAAATGTTATAAAAAAGGAAAACGAATTTTCCACCAAACAGTTGACTTAAAATTGCATTTTTAACAAAAAATTTATTTTCTACTAAAAAGACAAACTTTCAACAAAAAACATGAATTTTCGAGCCGAAAATACCAAATTTTCTACAAAAATGGTTTAATTTTATCCTCGAGAAAATGAATTTTCAACAAGAAAGTTCATTTTAAATCAAACAGTTGCGTTTTTAATAATGAAAAACGTTTTCTACTAAAAAAGACGAATTTTCAACAAAATACATTTAATTTTCAATGAAATAGTTCAATTTTATACCAATTTGTGGGATTTTTTAGCTGAAAATACAAATATTTTACAAAATAGTTCAACTTTCAGTAAAAGAAAGTTCATTTTGAACTAAAAGAAAAACGTGTTTTCAACTAAAATTGTGAATCTTAAACCAAAAAATTTACTTTTAAGAAAGTAGTTCAACATTTTACCAAAAAACTGAATTTTCAACCAAATAGTTATCTTTTCAACCAAAAAGTAAAATTTGCTACTTAAAAATATAAAATTTCAACCAAAAGGAAAGTAACATTTTTTCTTAAAAAAATTTCAAACAAAAAAAAAATGTTCATCAACATACTTAAATTTTCAACCAAAAAATTAATTATTAGATAGATTTTCCCAACCAAACAAATAAATTTTCAACAAAAAAGATGAAATTTTAACTAAAAAACATAAATTTTCAAACAAAAATGGAATAGGTAAATTTTCATTCTGAAAAATAATATTCAACTAAAGAAATGAATTTTTAACTAAAAATATGAATCTTTAAGCAGCAAGATGAATTTTTGACCAAAAAAAAAACAATTTGCAACTGAAGAACGTAATTTCCAATACAATAATTAAATCATCAACAAAAAAGATGAAGTTAAAACTAATAAGATTACTTTTCGAACAAGAAATGTTTATAAAAAAAAAAGAAATAGTTAAATTTTCAGTTAAAAAAATTAATTTTCAACAAAATAGTTATATTTCCAGTCAAAAAGGATTTAAATTTTGATAAAATAGTTTAATTTTCAACCAAGGAGATTAACTTTCTGTCCGAAAAGAGGAATTTTCTAGCAAAAGACAAATTTTTAGCAAATAAATGTTCAACTAAATAGTTTGAACAAATATTTTATACCAAATTGATTAATTTTTTATCCAAAAAGACGAATATTCCAAAAAACAGTTGAATGTTTTAACAAAAAAGTTCATTTTCAACCAAATAGATGCATTTTTAACATAAAAAAAATTATTTTCTACTAAAAAGACGAATTTTTAACTAAATATATGAACTTTCGAGCTAAAATACAAATTGTCTACGAAACAGTTACATTTTAAAACCAAGAATATGAAATTTCAGCAAAAAAGTTATTTTTCGACCAATAAGTTGAATTTTTAACAAAATAATTAAATTGTCAGTTAAATGAGTTAATTAAAAAGAAAATTAAAATTGTGAATTAATCATAAAATTAACTTATAAGAATGTTTTTCAACAGTCTACGAAGGAATTAAATTTTTAATCTAAAAAAAAATGAATTCTCGACTATAAATATCATAGTTAAAAAATAAGGAAGACTTTTCAACAAAATATTCTAATATTCTAAAACAAATTAATTTTCACAGTTACATTTTTCACCAAAAAATTAATTCTTTATAAAAAATAAGATAAATTTTCAACACCTATAAAAATAAGTTTGCAACCCGACAATTGTATTTTAACCATAAAAGTGAACTTTTTACAGAAAAAGATAATTTTTCAAACCAAACAGATCAATTTTCAACAAAAAAAATCATTGAATTTTCAACAAGAAAAATTTGTTTTAGTCAAGAAAGAAAGAAAATTTCAATCAAATTTGGGAATTCTCAACCAAAATGTACGACCTTTTGAACAGAATTGTTAAATTTTCAACAAAATAATTCAGTTTTGAATCAAATAATACATTTATAGCCGAAAATTTAATAGTAGACTCCTGAACCGAACAGAATTTGTAACCGAAAATAGATTTTCTTATTGTTTAATAACATTTTTAATAAACATTGATTTTATTTTTCAATACTTTAAAAATATTATGTTAGAAAACTCGAAATTTTGCTTTTTAAATGGTTAAATTTCAATTGTACGCTTTTGATTTCGGACTATAGACTTTTTACTTCGAACTAGACATAAGTTTAATATTATGAAAATTATATCCCTCTTTTTTTCAAGTTTGTGGCACTACTTAGACTGTTATTATTTTTTTAGTCTCTAAACTGAGTCCGAGGCCTGTAATTTTAAAAATCAATGCTAAAAAACATGGCAAATCCGACCAATTTTATCTAGAAATTCTAAATTAATTAATCTTTCTCCAACAGTGGGGCGAACGGAAGCGAATCTCGACGATTTAGGATTAGCCTTCCGACACATGAACATTAGTATTGAGGAATTAGCCGAATACGTAAAAAATGTAGACTCAATCCCCTGTCCAGTCTCAGTGCCAAAACTTCCAATTCACCGCGAAAGCCACCTAAATTTTTTGAAACCCGGCAGTCGCGAAGTGGTAACCAGACCTGTTCACGTGCACGAACATTTACCTGCAATGTATCCCGAAACCGAAGGTGAGAGCTATTTTTTAAAATTAAGGGTTTTAGGGATGCTACAAGACCTGGAAAATCTGGAAAAGTCATGGAACTAAAGAAAAATTACTGGAAAAGTCATGGAATTTTGAAAAAATTACTCGAACTTTTTTAAATCGTCTCTATTTCAAAGGCTTAATATTTTAGCATTTTATAGCGAATTCTTTATTTAAAAATTGGAAAAGAAAACTTCAGGAGAAGGAAAATTTCAGACAAAGTGTAAAAATTAAATAAAAAAATATAACTTTTTTTTTATTATTAGTTCTTCTGATCTAAAAGTTTTGTTTTAACTTTGTTAAAAAGTTCCGTTTTTTTTAGATTACTATTATTTTCAAATGTGATCCTAATCTTGGCATAAATATTTCGATTGTAATTGTTCTTAAAGTAATTAAAAAATATATATATGGTTATGATTACAGAATACTTTTATATTTTACTTTGATACAAATTTGATTGAAAGGTATTTTAAATTCAATAAAACTTATTGATAAATTATTATCATTATATTATAATTTGTTGCAATTCAATTTAATTGGCTGAGTTAAAAAAACAATATAGACATGCAGAGTAACCGCTGGGCCGGGAATTTTTTGAGACCGGAAAATGACAGTGAATTTATTTCTTGACCGGAAATTTTCAACATTTTTATTCTAGAAACCTTTTTTTAAATAATCTGTTAAATTGTGATTTTTATAAATATATCATTTAGTTTAGAACGCTTAATTGGAAAATCTTTTACTTCAAAAATTTTTCTGTTTAGATTTTTAATTTTTAAGCATATATTTTAATTTAAAGAATTTTAAAATGCAGTTTTCAAGGTTTTAAAGGACCGGGAAAACGTGAATTTTACGAATTTTCAGAAGAAAAATCTGCCCAAGTTCGATTTTAACCTTTTTTAAAATAATTAAAGTGCAGTTTTGAGGATTTAAACAATTAACTGCAAATATATAGAAATCTGAACAATAATTGATTTGACCAAACAATTCTAGATCCGTTCAAAATTTGAGAATTTCCAGATTGTAACTGTTTCAATCCGAAAGTCTCGATAAGGATTGAAATTAATATATCATTTATTTTGATAATTTTATTTTTAAATAACAATTTTCATGATTTATCAATAATATATTTTTAATTCAAAGTTTCAGGTCTTCCTTTATGTTATTTTTTATATTAACTGGAACAAATAAATTTAATAATATATTATTTCTATTAATTTTTTTTGCCATTAAACAGTGTAAACTTGCGTTCTACTATTTTCAACTTAAAAAGAAATCTATAATAATATAGTCATAATTAAAGGTTTTTCTAAAATTATAAACATTTTGAGTCTAAATTATTTAATTTGAAATTTCTTAATGTGGAAAAAGAATAAGTATTTAATATTTAGCAATATGTCACTGAATAAATTAAAACGAAATTTTGAAAAGAAAAAAAATAGAAACTGAATTGTTTTACATAGAAAGCTTTGAATATTTAGATTTTCGAAGAAATTTTGAATTTTTAGCGCTACAATTTTAATTGTTCTATTTAAAAAGTGCTTTAATTTATAAGTGAAATTGTTACATTTTGACGCATAAATAACAATTGAACACTTATTATTTTTAGAATATTATTTTGAGTAATTTTAAGAGGTATTCAGAAGTTTTGAAAAGATTGAAAATTAATTAAAAACTTGAAATTATTTCAAGTAATTTAAAAGTAGTCTTCTATAATTTTTCAAAGTGAAAAATAATTTCCAATTTTCATAAGAATCTTAAAAAAACTTTATATTCTTTTGAGGTCTTTCTCAATTCTTAAAAAAATGATAAATTTTTTGTTTGAAATATGCCAAAATCGACATTTTATTTTAAATTCGGCTGTAAATATTTGAAATTATTTCAAGTTCTAAATTTAAATCGAATCTTTTTAGAATTTATAAATATCTCTTAAAATTACTCTATTATTTGTACAAATATGAAGTGTTCTATTGTTATTTATAAATTCCAATTTTTTTAATTCGCAGCAATTTCTACAAGTTATAGAAAAAATTCAATTCATTTTGAAATATATTTAAAAGTTCCGAAAAAAAATTCAAAAATTATTTTGAATTTGGAGAAATTTTTAACTACTTCTATTTTTCTCAAGATTTTAAAATAAAATTTTTAAAGCTTTTAAAGGATGCCTAGTCTATTTAAAATAAAAAATAAACTTTTAAATACATTTTAAAATTAACCGAATTTTTCCTGCAACTTTTGGAAAATCCTGCAAATTAAAAAATCCTAAAATCTTCCAGGTTTTGTTTTGATCATTTTGGAAATCTCTTAAAATCTTTTTAAATTTTTTGTTACAATAATTTTTCAAAATGAAAAATCATTTTCAATTTTCCTAGGAGTCTTCAGAAAATGTTTTTTTTAAGCCGTTCACAATTCTTAAAAAGTTTCTAAATTTTTAGGTTGAAATCACATACGTCGTGTGAATGATTTGAAATCATTTCAAGTTCTAAATTTAATTTTGATATTTTTTAAACTTCTAAATATCTCTTAAATTTACACTAATTTTTTTTTAAAATGATAAGTGTTCCTATTTTTATGTATAAATTCAAATTTTAAGGATTTTTGTTAATTTGCAGGATTTTCTAAAAGTTGTAGGAAAAATTCAATTCATTTACAAATATATTTAAATGTTTCGAAAAAATTTTATCAGTCATTTTAAATTTGGAAAAATATAAAACCACTTTTAGATTTCTCGATGTTTTAAAGTAAAAATTTTAAGTTATTGAAGGGCGCTTGAACCATTTAAAATGAAAATAAGTTAAATTCTAATTTAAAAAATTGTTAAGTTAAAAAAATTATTTTTCAATTTTTAATGCGTCTTGCTTAAAATTACTTAAAATAATATAATTAAAATTTTTTTATAATTCAATGCTTTATTCTTTAATTTAGACTATTGAAAATGTTAACATGGATTTATATTTTTGGAACTGAATCTGAATCTTTGAGCTCTATAATTTATAAAAGTTCTAAATTTTGCATTTTATTTGCATTTCATTTAATATTTTTTAATTGAAAAGTGTTAGTACCTTCCATTCGGTAAGTGTAAATTTTTGAGCATTTGAAAACACAATTTTTGAATTGAAAACTTTTAAATTTCAATTTTAAACATTTGGAATTCAAGTGTTTAACTTTGAATGCTTTAATTTGTTGTTTATTGTTTATTATAACGATTCTAAATCAGTTAAAAGTTTAAGAATTCCAGATTTGATTGAAACTTTATAAATGATTTTAAACTTAAAAATATCTTAATAATAATACATTCGTAATTAAAAAGTTTTATCAAATTAAAAATATTGTTTCAGCCTAATCATCCAATTTTAACTCATTTAATTTGAAATTTTTTTATGAAGAAAAAGTATAATTATTTAATGTTTAGCAATATTTGGCTATTTTCATGTAGAAATAATAATTGATCACTTATTATTTGTAGAAAATGTTTGATTAATTTTAAGAGATATTTAGAAGGTTTGAAAAGATTCAAAATTAATTTCAAACTTGAAATGATATCAAGTAATTTAAACGAAAGGTGAGAAATTTTTTTCAGAACTAAAAGAATTTTCAGAATTAAAAAAAATCCTTAAAATATTCCAGGGACTTTTTTGACAATTTTGGAAATCTTTAAAAATCTTTTTAAATATTCTGTTAAAATAATGTTATAAAATAAACAATCATTTTCAGTTTTCCTAGGAAGTTATAAATTAATTTTGAATCTTTTTAAAACTTTTAAATATCTCTTAGAATTACTTTAATTTTTTGTACAAATAATAAATGTTTAATTGTTATTTATAAATACAAATTTTAAGGATATTGTTTTTTTAATTCGCAGGATTTTCTACAGGTTGCAGGACAAATTCAAATAATTTTAAAAGTGATTTAGAAGTTCTGAAAAAATGTTAAAAATAATTTTAAATTTGAAAAAAGTTTAAAACAACTTCCAGATTTCTCAAGATTTTGAAATAAATTTTTTTAAACTTTTCAAGGTTGCCTAAACTATTAAAAATGAAAATAATGTAACTTCTAATGTAAGAACTTTTTAGTTGAAAAATCTAAGTTTTAGAATTTTTCATGTTTCTAGTCTAAAATAACTTAACAATATAATTTTATTTATAAATCCCAATTTTATGGATTTTTTTAATTCTCAGGATTTTCTAAAGGTTACAGGACAAATTCAAATAATTTTCAAAGTTATTGAGAAGTTCTGAATTTTTTTTTATTTGTAATTTGAAAAAAGTTTGAAACAAGTTCTAGATTTCTCAAAGATTTTGAAATAAAATTTTTTATCTTTTCAAGGATATTTAAACTATTTAAAATGAAAATAATTTAACTTCTAATTTAAGAATTTTTAAATTGAAAAATCTAAGTTTTAGAA
>NC_046660.1:51133600-51134993 GCF_010883055.1 Belonocnema kinseyi
CACAGATTTCACAAAATTCCATAAAGATTTCAAAAGATTTGAAACTTCAGAATATTTCAAGGATTTTCAAGATCTCAAAGATTCAAAAAAAAAAAAAAATTTCAAAAAATGTTTGAAAGATTTTATTAGCATAATTAATAGATTCCGACGAATTTTCAAGGACTTTAATTATTACACCGAAATTCGAAAAAATTTCGTGTAAGATTTGAATGGATTTAAGAATATTTTACAAAACTTCCGAAGATTTCGCAAAAATTTCATAGAAATTCCATTTTATAAAGGTTTCACAAATATTTGAAAGACTTAAAAATATTTAATATATTTCAATGTTTCAAAATATGTCAATGATTTTTGGATGATTTTCAAGATTTCTAAAGATTTAAGAAAGATTTCAAAGACTTTGCAAAATTTTAAAGATTCCAGAAATATTTCAGTGATATATTTAGCAGATTTTGCAAAAATTAGAAGCTTTTCACAAGATTTCAAAGATTTCCAAGACCTCAAAGCTCTTTTAAAAGATTTTAAAAAATTATAAAAGGTTTCACAGATTTCAAAAGATTTTAAACGAGTTTTCAAAAATTTCTCAGAGATTACAAATACATTTAAAATATTTCAGTGAAATTTCAAATATTTTACAAATATTTCAAAGATTTCCATGCTTTCAAAATTATCAAAATATTGTAATGATTTCGCAAAGATTTCACAAATATTTCGAAGATTTTAAAACATTTCAAAGATTTCTAAGCGCTCACGAAAGATTTCAAAGACTTTGCAAAGGTTTAAAGAATTCAGAAAGATGTCACTAATATATTTAATTTTCAAAATATTTGAATGATTTCACAAATATTTCGAAGATTTAAAAATATTTCAAATATTTTGAAATTTTGAAAGCATTTCAACGGATTTAAGGAAGATTTTAATGATTTTACACAGGTTTCACAAAAATTTCATAAAGATTTCAAAAGGTTTAAAACTTCTCAGAATATTTCAAGGATTTCCCAAATATCAAAGATTTAAAAAGATTTAGAATATTTCTGAAAGATTTTATTCAGATAATTAATAGATTTCGACGAATTCGCAAACATTGAATTTATTTCACTGAAATTCGGAACAACTTTTAATTATTTGTAAATATTTCAATGATTTCCAAGATTTCTAAAGATTTAATAAATATTCCAAAGATTATTTAAAAGTTTAAAGATTGCAGAAAGATTTCGCTGATATATTTAACAAATTTTATAAACATTTGAAGCTTTCACAGATTTGATTTCAAAAATTGATTTCCAAATCTGTGGAACGGGAAAAAATAACTCGAAAATGCAAAAATGGAATTATAAATGTTCAACCGAATAGTTAAATGTTCAAAAAACGAATTTTAAAGCCGAAAATATTA
>NC_046660.1:51135093-51144180 GCF_010883055.1 Belonocnema kinseyi
TTCAAGGATATTTAAACTATTTAAAATGAAAATAATTTAACTTCTAATTTAAGAATTTTTAAATTGAAAAATCTAAGTTTTAGAATTTTTCATGTTTTTAGTTTAAAATAACTTATAATTTGGAAATTTTTAAAAGTTTGTTAATTGATTCTTAAATTTAGACTATTGAAAATGTTAACGTGGTTCTATATTTTTGGAACCTAATCAAAATCTTTGAACCCTATAATTTGTGAATATTAAAAATTCTGAATTTTGCAGTTTAAAATCATTAAACTTGAAATTATTGATCAATTGAATACAAAATTTTTGAATTTAAAAACTTGTAAACTTGAATCTTAAAAGTTAAAAATTCAAGATTTCCACTTTAAATGCTTTAATTTCTTGTGTATTACTTGTACTTTTCCTGTTTAGAATAGAGTTCGATTTTCCAAATTATATTGACTGGGAAAAATATTTGCGAACCGGGAATTATTTCAAAATTATACCTGGAAAATTCATGTTATTTTCTAACCAGACTCTTGTAACAGCCCTCGTTTTTTCTTCAGCTATCTTTATTTACAAGCAGGAAATGAATAAACCCTCTTTCTTTCAGAAGAATACGCATCAGAAAAGCCGGAAATTCTGGTAAATGGATTGTGCGACTCGCCAAATTCAAACGGAATGCCTTCAGGAAGTTCCGAGCATCAATCGCCAAACGGCTCAAATGCTCAGGGAGTTTTCAAACGACCTGTGGATCCAGTCTCCTTCGAGAGTCCAATCACAAAACGACCAAAGCTGACCGAAGAAGGCCGACCTCTTCGCGAAATTCACAGTGTCATGATGACCACTTCCGGATTTTTGTCGCCTGCTCGCGAGGGCAAACTTCCCGAGGCGCGTACTCCTCAACAAGCCCGATCAGATTCGCCTCCACCCAGCTCGTATCCGATGGTGCCGCCGGAACTAAAAACAGACAAGAAACCAAAGAAAGTCGTGAAGAAGACGCCCGAGGGTCGAAAATTGGACAAGGAGAATAAGAAGAAGAATCGGGCGAAGGAGCTCTTCAAGCCGGACGAGGTGAAGAAGCTCACGGGGATGAAGGAACTTGCTAAATTGAAAGCTTTGAAACCCGGCGGCGGTAAAGCGCCAGGTCCCTCGAATCGACCAGGAACGCCAAAATTGGCACAAACTAAAACGAGTCCGAAGGTGAAGTCGACTCAGCCGAAGGTCAAGCCAGACAAGGTCGTTGAGGTGCCGAATAATGTTGCAATTGTGGAGAAGAAGGATGAAAATGTGGATAAAGTGGCGTCGGAACCTGACAAAAGGAAGCTCAATATATTCAAAAAGATCTCGAAGACGGACAAGGAGCTGGAGCAGGTTAAGCAAAAAGTGTCCGATTCTTGGGAAGCTTCGCCTCCCGTGATTGTTGATGACGAGGATCGACAGGCTCAGAAAGTGGATGTCGAGATTAACAGGGAGGAGAGAAAAACACCACACACTCCTGATGTTGTCCCGCCGGATGGAGGCGACGCTGACGATTTTCAAAGTCCTGGCTCAAATGTTTACATGTTTGATAATATGTCGCCGCCTGGAACACCAAAAACTCCGGACGTTGCTCTGCCTGTTCCAGTTGAGCCGAAGAAAAAGAAGAAGGAGAGGGTTAATAAGAAAAAGGAGCCGAAAGTCAAAATTCCGAAGGGCGCGACTCCAAAGAAGGTAAAATTTGGCATCTTACCTTTTTGTTTTATTATTCTAATAGAGTTTTTCTGTGTTTTTTTTTTTATCGAATTAATTCCATTAATTATGCCAATGTGAATCGCTCTGAGGTTTAAATCAGGGTATATACCTGGAAAAATCTGAAACCGTGAATTTATTTTTTGAACGGGAGTTTTGCAAATTTATAGAAAAAAATACGTCCAACTTAGATTTCAACCGTTTAAGGGCATGTGATACTTAGAAAATGGTCGATTTTACCAGTTTTAGGTTCCGACAGCTTTTTTTCTTTAATAATCAATATTTTCTCTTAAAAATTTGGGACATGATAGCGACCATGCTAACGGACGTCCCCACACACTTTTTTTTTGGTTTAATTCAAAAAAGTTTTAATTTAGCAAAATCTGATTAATTTGCATAGCGCTTAGGAATTAGTATCGATTTTACCAGTTTTAGGTTCCGACGGCTTTTTTTCTAGAATAATCAATATTTTGTCTTAAAAATTTGGGAAATGATAGCGAACATGCTAACGGACGTCCCCACATACTTTTTTTGTGTTTTTTTTATCAAAACATTTTTTATATTGCTAACAACGTACGTGTATATTTCGAGGTTATGTGTGTTACAATTCACCCGAACGTTACTTCCAAACTAAACAATATTTTTGGCCGAAAACTTTGGACTTGCAAATAAACATAGTAACTAATCTCCCGGAACTAACCCTTTTTGCAGGCAATCAAAAAAGTTTATTTCATAAATAATTTCCAGATTATCGGAAAGGCAGAGATGAAAAACGACGTAACCTCAAAATAATACATATGCATAAAATTTTTATTTAGCACATTAAATTTTTTTGTTATTATCCCTCAAAAAAGAGTCCGGGGACTTATGATATTTTATAGCATCTCCGCATTCAGTTTTTAAACATTTTCATTTTTGTGGAAAAAAACGCCGGGGAAACTGTAAGTATCACATGCCCTTAAAAAAAAAAAGTTAAATTGTGATTTTTTTCAATTTTGATATGATTCAGTTTAGAATGCGTATTTGAATTAAAAGAATTTCAAAATGCAATTTTAAAGACTTAAACGCTTAAAAATTAGAAACATTTAAAATCGAAGATTTTTGATAACAAACATTGTTAGTTGATCAACTGTGAATATGAATTAATTAATGTGAATTTAAAGTACTTCAGTGAGTGAATTTAAAATACTGCAAGTTAAATCCAAAAGAATTCCGGCTAAAGCACTGGGCCCCAAATTAAATGAAGAGCAATGTAAAAATTCAATGTATTCCATTGATTTCAGTATGATTGGTGTGAATTTAAAAGAATTCAATGGAATTTGAGAGATTGATGAACCTCATAAGAATTTGAGAGAATTAAACCAAGTTCAAGAGAATTTCAAAGAATTAAGTGTAAATCAATACGAATATAGGCTGAATTCCTAATAAATTAAAGAAAATGGTAAAAATCAAATTATTTTCCTTGAATTTAGTAAAATAGGAGAACGAAATCAGGGCGAATTCAACGAAATTCACGAGAATCAAAACGAAAGAATGAGTTTATAAGGTTCAAAAGAATTCAAGGTGATTAAAAAGAAAATCAAAATCCCAAAGAATTTATGGTAAATTCCAAACGAATTTAAATGAGTTAAAGAAAAATAAAAATAATACATCAATTTCAGTAAAATTGGAGTTAGTCAAGAAGAATTGAAGGGAATTTAATAGAATTTGATGAAATTAATAGGAATTCAATATTAATTCAAAAACAATTCAGGATAAATTAAAATAATTAAAAATGAATTCAACCAAATTTTTAAAATGAAACAATTTTCCTTGAATTGAGCAAGAAAAATGAAAGAAAGAAAGTAAAATTAAACAGAACAAAAAATTAAGCAAAATTTGATTGCATTTAGAGAAAGTTAATGAGAAAAATTTGATGAATATCACACAAATACAAGGTGAATTTGTAACAATGTAAGTGAATTCAAATAAAATCAGATTATTTTAAAATTTGTTTTAAAAATATAAATGATATAAAAAAAAATTCCCTTGAATTAAATCAAACGAGAGCACGCAGAACTCAGGCCAAATTAAATAAGACGTTGAAAATAATTTAAAGAAAAATAAACATTATTGTATTGAATTCATTCAATTTTAAGTGAATTTAGAAAAATGTAAGAGAATTCAAAAGAATTGAATGAAATTCTTAATAATTGAGATATTTAAAGCAAATGAGAAGAATTCAAAATGTCAAGGTTAATTCAAAAGAAGTTATACCGAAATTTCACTGAATAAATTAAATTTTTAGTAAATTTAGGAAAATGTATAGAAATTGGAAAGAATTTGAGTGAATGTCTAAAAATTCAAGATGAGTTAAAAATACTTTAGCGTGAATAAAAAAATAATAATTTGTAAATCCTTTGAATTGATTGCATTCGAAGAAATTCAAAAGATTTGAAAAAAATTTTAAGTGAATTCCAAATGAATTCAAATAAATAGAAAAAATTTAAATATTCTATCAATTTGAGTTAATTCTGTTTGAATTCAGAAGAATTTAATGGAATTTGAAAGACTTTGATGAAATAACTAGGAATTCAATTTTTCAATTCAATTTTTATTTTTAATCCTGGTAAATTCATTATTTATTTTTGATTCTCTTACATTTTGTTGAATTCGCCCTAATTTGTCTTTACTCTCCTTTTCCTCAATTCAAGGGAAATTTTTTTATTTTTACAATTTTGTTCAATTCACTTAAATTCTCATGAATTTCTTCCATCTATTGAATTCCTTCGAATTCTTCTAAATTCACAACAATCTCACTGAAATAATTATTTTAGATTATTAAATTTTTTCAATTGATTTGGAATTCATGCTGCATTCTTTGGAATTCTTTTGAATTAATCTTGAATACCTATAGATTTGATCAATTCTCTTAAACTACCGAAATCAGTGAAATATTTTTTATTTTCTTTAAAAAATTAGTTAAATCAACTGTGAATATGAATTATTTATTGATTTTAAAATTTGAATTGCACTTTAAAATAAAAAAATAATAATTGATTGTGCAAAACGATTCGGCATCAGTTCACATTTTTAGAACTTCTAGATTTTGACGTTAAAAATTGAACGTTTCAATTGGAAAGTTTTAAGCAAATGTAAACGCACTATTGAAACTTTATAAACTATTTTTAAATTTAAAATAAGTTTTAAATAATATATTTATAATTAAAGGCTTTTATTAAATTTCAGTCTAAAATATTCCATTCCTAAATCACGTAATTTAAAATTTTCAAAAATGAGAAAAAAAGAACAATTACTTAATATTTAGAAATATTTGATTGTACATTTAAAATCAGTAATTACAAATAAAATATTCAAAACGGAACAAAAAAACTAAACTTTGAAAATTACAATTTTAATTGTTCTATTAAAAAAAATTTAATTTGTAAATCAACTTCTTATATTTTGATGTATAAATAACAATTGAACACCTATTATTCTTAGAAAAAATCGAGTAAGCTGAAGAAATATTTAGAAGTTTTGGAAAAAATCAAATTAATTAAAAATTTGAAATGATTTCAAATAATTTAAACGAAGTGTCTACGTGTACCGATAAAGCCCGGCTATTATTACCAAAATTTCAGTGCAATTATTCCACGGCCTAATTTGAAACCAAATATAGAATTTGGCGGATTTCGAACATGAAATTAAGAAGCTTTTTAATAATAACATTTTTTAAGATTGCTAGGAAAATTAACATTTTTTTTTTAATTATTTGAAATTCGAATAATTTTAAAACATATTCAGAAGTTGTGAAAAACTTTTAATAATATTTTTGAATTTGAAAAAATTCGAAACAACATGCAGATGTTTTCAAGATCTTGAACTAGAATTTCGAAACATTTTAAGGATTTTTCAACTATTTGAAATTAAAATAATTTAACATAATATAATTCAGAATAATAACCCGGAATTTCAAATTTTAACAAAATTCCGAGCTAGCACTGAAAATTTTCGAAAAGGAACAAATTTCTGAATTGGAACAGGAAATTTTTCCAAAGAATTATAATTCTGAGTTGAAGCAGAGAATTTTCAAATTTTAACCAATTCTGAATTGAAACTGTTATTTATCCGAAAGAATTATCAATCTTCTTTGGAACAGGGAATGTTAAAATCTAAATAAATTCCGAACAGAAACAGGGAATTTTGTATTAGAATGAATTATAATTCTAAGTTGAAACGGGATATTTTCGAGGAAAATTATAAATTGGAACCGGGAATTTACAAAAATTCGAATTTTTTTTGGAAACGGAAAATTTTCGAAAAGTATTAAACTTCCGGATTTGAAGAAGGAATTTTCAATTCTTAACAAATTCTGAGTTGGAACTGGAATTTATCCAGGAGAATAGCAATTCTTAATGGAAAACTGAATTTTTTCAACAAAATTATTGCTCTGTGTTAAAACGAGGTATTTTCGAAAAAATTAAATTATGAGTTGGGACAGGAAAATTTTCTCAAAAGTTCTAATTCTTGAAATTAGTTTAAATGGAAGATTTCCCAATATAATTAAAATTCTGGATTTAAATAGGGAATTTTTCGAAAAGAATAAAAATTTTGGATTTAAATAGGGAATTTTAAATTTTTGAGAATTGTCAAAAGTTCCAAATTTGTAATTTGGCAGTTTAACTGCATTTATTTTAAAATTGTGCAGTTGAAAAGTGTTAATAGCTTACATATTTATACGTCTAAATTGTTAAGCATTTTAATACAAAATTGTTGAATGAAACAAATTTTAAACTTCAATTTTCGAAATTTAAAACTTAATTTTTTCTTGAAAATTCGTTCTTTTTTGTTGATCTCTATTATTTGTTTTATTAAAAATTTTAATCTTCTTTGGTTGAAATATCAACTTATATATTTTTTGTTCCGAATGTATCTCTTGTGAATATAGATTTAATTACTTGGTTGACAGTTGCTCTTTTATTCAAAAATAATTTGTTGTTAAAGATTCATCATTTTAATTGAATATTCGATTTTTTCATTGACTGAAAATTAATTTTTGCACTGAAGATTTAACTATTGTAAATTAAAAAATGCTTAATTTGCAAGTGAAATTCTAAAATTTTAATGTATAATTTACAAATTAACATTTGTAGAAAAAATTTGAGTAATATTAAGATATGTTTAGGAGTTTAAAAATTATCATGCAAATTTTAGAAAGTTTTCTTAAAATCTTCTAGAATCTTCTTTGAAAATTTTGTTTAAATCTTTGAAAAACTTTTTAAATATTCTCTTAAAATAATTTTTCAAAATGAAAAGTTATTTTAAATTTTCCTAGGAATCTTAAAAAAATGTTTCTACTATTTTGAAGCCTTTCACAATTGTTCAAAAGAGTCTTTTTTTTTTGTTTTATATTAGGCTATCATTTCAAGTTTTACATTAAGTTTGAATCTTTTCAAAACTTCTAAATATCTCTTAAAATTACTCAAATTTCGCCTACAAACAATAATTGTTCAATTGTTACTTATTCATCCAAATTGTAACGAATTTTTCTAAAATTTGCTGGATTTTCTGAAAATTTTAGAAAAAATTCAATTCATTTTGACAGATATTTAGAAGTTCTGAAAAAAATTTCAAAATAATTTGAAATTTAAAACAACTTCTAGATTTCCCAAAATTTTGAAATAAAGTTTTGAAGCTTTCCGAGGATGTTTAAAATATTTAAAAAGAAAATAATTGAATTTCTAATTTAAGAAGTGTTCAGTTTAATTTTTTCCAATTTTTCAATGTTTCATGTTTCTAGCTTAAAATTCCTTAATATTACATAATTTTGAAAATTTTAAAGTTCATTCATTGATTTTTTAATTTAGAGCATTGAAAATGATACCGTGGATTTATGTTTTTATATTGAAAAATTTTAGTACTTTCAATTTTATACGCGTAAAATATTGAACATTTCAATAAAAAAATTTTTCAATTAAAAACTTTTAAATGTCAATTTAAAAACTTCAAAATTTAACAGTTCCACTTTGAGTGCTTTCATTCGCAGCTCTGTTTTTATTACCTCAAGTGGAAAATTTTTTAGCTTTAGTGTTCCATTTTTTAAATTTCATTGACCGTGAAAAATATCTGCGAACCGGAAAAAAAACCGGGAATTTATTACGTCAATTAAAGCGGTCACCCTGAATTTTAGAAAATATTAAATATGTTAAGGTATTCCAAGAGGCTTTATTAGATTTAATGGGATTCTACAGCATTTCAAAGAATTTAAAAGATTTCATCGTTTATTTAGGAATTTTGACATAATTAAACGATTTTTAATATATAGAAAAGAAGTTTAGAAAATATCAAATATTTCAAATTCATGGTTTTTTATGAAAACATTGATAAAAATTTCACGCGACTTTAAGGGAGATATGTATTTTATACTAGATTTCCAAAATAGTTAACCCCGTTTGATTGAATACCTAAAAAATGGCATGACATTTTGCTACTATTTTTCAAATTATATGCCACTATTGACAATATTTTTTTTATCTCCGTAGTGAGTCCGAGCCCGGAGAATGTAATTTTTAAACTTAAAATATGTATATTTTTCTTTTCAGGTGAAAATGCCAATTGTACCAATTGATCTAGAAATTGTGGAACGACCGAAAACTCCCCAGGCTCCTGATCCTCCGCCAATACGAGAACAGCCAAATATTCCTCCCGTTTTGCCATTTCCTTTCTATCCATTTGCAGCTCCAGGTCCCGGTCTTATTCCGCATCCAATGGGCCTTCCAATGTTTCCAAGATTTCCTCTCCCGCTTCCCAAAGGCGTTCCTGGCCCGCATCCTGGATTGCCAAATTTGCCGATACCTCCTCGATTCCTGAACCCTTCCATGAAGCCAGAGGATTATTCCATGTCGAAGCCGAAATTTGTGGATCGCGAGAAACCAATTTTGCCACCTTTCATGGAAATTCCGCCTATTGTGAAGCCGGAAAAAGTTGAGAAAGTGGAGAAGGAAAAGATGGTGAAAGTGAAGCCTGAGAAGGAAGTGCCGGTACCGATTCCTTCGCCCGTTGTTCTGCCACCTGTGATGAATATTCCTCCTGTTATTCCTCCTTTGTCTTTACCAATCGCTCCATCAGTGCCCATAAAGCAATTGAAGACCGAGAAATTGGAAAAGAACGATAAGGTATCAAATTTAGTCTGTATTTTTTTTACGATTGGTTGTAATAATTTCAGGATGGCCGCTGGATCGGGAAAACGGGAATTTTGCAAATTTTTCAAAGAAAAATCTATCGAATTATTTGAGATACGAGGGTAGTTCAATAAGTCCTTAGAATGAAGTATAAAAACAATTTTTTTTGGGTAATTTTTTTTTTATTTTTCAACATAATCTCCTTGGAGCTCTA
>NC_046660.1:51144280-51167327 GCF_010883055.1 Belonocnema kinseyi
CATATATCTAGTCGGGAGTGGTGCTGACTAAAAACAGATGATTTGGAGCGATTCGCGCGTCATTTGTTGGTCATTCTAAGGACTTATTGAACTACCCTCGTATTTGATTTCAACTTTTTTTTTTAATTTTAAGTTCAATTGTTAACTATTTTTTTATGATGAAATCATTGAGTTTATAATGCGTAATTCTTGATTTTTTAAAATTTTTGAGAGAAAAATTGGGAAGGTTCGTAAGAATTTTGAAAAAGGTTCGAAGGGAATGAAAAGTTTTTCTTCCGATTCATAGGAAAGTTTGAAATGATTTGTTTTCATTTTGAAAATAATAATTTTAAGAGAATATTTAGAAAGATTTCTAAAATTGTTTAAAAAAAATCTGGAAGACTTTATGGCGATTTTTCATGTTTTTTAACAAATTTTTGGATTAATTCGAATAAACGTAATAATTTTAAATTTGAAGTAATTGAAAAAATGTGGATTTTTGAAGATTCTGAAATAATATTTGGAAGTTTTTTAAAGAATTTTGAAAGGTTTCAAGAGAAAACATTTTTTTCTAAAGATTAACACGAAAATTTAAATATTTTAAATAAATTTAAAGGGTTATAATAAATTTTCGTAAATAATTTGAAATTTGAAAAAAACTGCCTGTAAAAAATTTAAAAAGCTCATTATTTTTAAAAATGAATTCTAAGAGAAAATTTGAAGAGATTTCAAAAACCTTCTGAAATTTAAAAAGAAAAATGGTAAAGTTTTTGAGGGAATTTTTCATAATTAAAAAAAAGAATAATTCGAAAAATTTTTAAAGTTCTAAAATTAAACAAAATAAAAATAAAATATAGTGTTTTGAAGATTTTGAAATAAAAGTTTGAAGCTTTTTAAGAATTTTATGAGATATCTAAAATTTAAATTTTTAATTTTAATCTTGAAGGAAATAAATAAAAATCAAATGTAGATTTTTGAAGATTCTGAGATAATATTTTGAAGGTTTACAAGAATTTTGATAGGTTTCAAGAGAATAAAATTTTTCTTTAAAGATTCTCACGAAAATTTAAATATTTTAAATAAATTTAAAAGGTAATAAATTTTCGTAAATAATTTGAAATTTGAAAAAAAAAATTAAAATAAAGTTTAGTTTCCAAGATAAAATTTGAAAATATTTCTAAATCTTCCTAAAGTTTAAAAAAAAGGAATCTAAAAGTTTTCGAGGCAATTTTTCATATTGAATAAAAAAATGAGGAAAAATTCAAATTAATTTAAAAGATATCTTAAATTTGAAAAAATAAAATAAAAAGTACAGTTTTGAAAATCTTTAAACGACATTTTAAAGCTTTTTAAGGTCTTTTGATGGTTTTAAGAAAATAGCAAAATTTCCTTAGAATTCCTATGAAAATTTTTGATTTTTTATCTTAATAATTAATTTTCAGAGTATATTTCAAAAGATTTCCAAAATTCACATTTCTTGTTTAATAATTTAAAATCTAAAGGAATTTACAATAAAATGTAGAATTTTTAAGATTTTGAAATCATATTTTAAAGTTTTTTAAGACTTTGGAAAGGTTCTAAAAAATTTTCATAAATAATTTGGAATTTGAAGAAAAAAAACTAAAATAAAATGTAAAATGTTGAAGGTTTTTAAAGATTTGTAGAGGTTGCAAGATAATCAAGAAAATGTTCTTAAGATTCCTTTGAAAATGTTAAAAAAGAATTGTTAAGGAAAAATCGAATAATAAAAAAATATATTTAAAATTTTGAAAAAATAAATAAATAGAAATAAAATGTAAATTTTTTATGGCTTTAAAATAAAATTTTAAAGTTTTTGAAGGATCTTGAAAAATTTTGAAGCTTTTAAAGAATTTTCAGAGGTTTCGAGAGAATTAATTTTGTAGTTTCAAGATAATGAAAAAATGGGTTTAAGATTGCTGTGAAAATTTTAAAATAATTTTTAATTTTGAAAAATTAATCTTAAGAGGATATTTAAAAAGATTTCCAAAATTGTAAATAAAAATAGCCGTAAGATTTTAAGGCAATTTTTCATGTTTTTTTAAAACAATTTTAGGAAAAATTCGAATAATTTTCAGAGAGATATTTAAAAGTTTTTAAAAATTGTCAAATCTAATTAAAAATTTTGAAACAGTTAAAAATAAAATGTAGATTCTGGAAGATTTTGAAATAAAATTTTTAAGTTTTTAAAGGATTTTGAAAGGTGTTAAGATTATAAAAAAATATTCTTGAGATTACTGTGAAAAGCTTGAATGATCTTCTATTTTGATAAATGAATTCTAAGAGAAAATTGAAAAATATTTCAAAATATGTCCTATAATTTCTAGAAAGAATCCGGAGGATTTGAAGGCTATTTTTGTAATTTTCCAGGATTAAAAAAATGTTAGGAAAAATTCTAATTGTTTTTAAAAATATTTAAAACTTGTAAAAACAGAATTTCGAAGATCGTAAAGAAATTTTTCATGATTTTTGTTTAATGTCAGGAAAAACTCGAATACTTTTAAAAGCTATTTAAACGTTTGTTAAAATTTAAACTTTGGACAAAATTTAAAATGAAATTTAGATTTTTGAAGATTTTGAAATTTTTCTGCATTTTGGAAGGATTTAAATAATAGAAAAATTCTTATGATTAAAACAAAAATTGCCTGCGAACTTGCGAAAATTAATTTTAGGCGAATGTTTACAAATATTTATGAACAATTTTTTATGTTTAAATAAAAATTTAATAATTATTAATTTGGAAAGAAAAATTATAAACAATAATTGATTCTTTCTTTAATTTAAAGAATTTAAAATTTATGAAAGTATGAAACTTAAAATTTGGCTCGCCGGGAATTGATCGGGAATTTTTTTCCTCTGGATTTAAACGGCCATCCTAGGTTTGAAAAACTTGGAGAAAACCTTTTTTACCTAATTATTATCTATTACTTATTTAATTAGTATGCCATTTTTTTGTTTCAGAAATCGAAAGAGCATAAAAAAGAGAAGAAGGATAAAATCAAAAAGAAAAAAGACAAGAAGGAGAAGCATAAAGAGAAAGGTGAGAAAATAAAAGAAAAGAAGGAAAAAGGAGAGAAGAAGGAGAAACTGGAAAAGCTTAAAGAGAAGAAAGAAAAACGGGAAAAGCGCAAGGAGAAAGATTTAAACAAGAAGACTGTGGTAATAATATAAAAATATAATAATAATATAAAATGGTTGGGTCGTCATTTGTTCTTGATAATTTTGAATTGAAAACACTGAAAATTTAAGAAAAATGTATGCAATTATTTTGAATTGAAAACTATCCGATTCATTTCTGAATAAAAAGTTTAGAATTGAGAATTTTAATTTTAAAAAAATTTTTTTGTAATAAATTGAACAGAAGCTTTCAATATTCAAAGTCTTCAAAATAAAATTTTTTTATTTGGATAATTTCATTAGAAAGGATTTTTAATTGTATCATTTCTAATGCAAAGCGTTCAGAGTTGAAAAATTTTATTTTAAATTGAAGAATCTCGCAGTTGAATGATTTTATATTAAAATTTAAAAAGAGGACAATTTCAAAACGTTGAAAATGGAGAACATTTAAAATAGGAGTTTTAAAAGTGAAAACTTCGTAATTCTAATATATTTAAATTCGAAGCGATCATCATTTGACAATTTTAAATTTAAAATTAAATTGAATATTTCAAAGTAAAAGCTTCGGAAATCTAAATTTGTATTAAATAAAAAGATTATGATTTAATATAAAAAGTTATTAGGCAAATTTTTCTAAAATTACAAAATAAATTCGCCCTTATTTTTACTGTTCAAAATGGAACAATTTTCAATTATAAACTATTAAAATGGAATAAATCTAAAACTTTTTTGTATTCAAAGCCTTCAAAATTTCTATTCCTGTAAGTAAATTTAATCATTTAGAAATAATCGCTAAAAATTAATCTTTTATTTTCTTATTATTTTATTTTTGCTTAAAAAGTGATATTTTAATTTGAAAAATTAGATGAATTGTTGAAAATTCGTCCATTTTGGTTGAATTCATCGGTTTTTAATTTAAAATATTTTATGATTGAAATATAAACTATTGCATTTTACGTTGTTGTTTGAAGATTCATATCTTTGGTTTAAATTTAACTATTTTTGATGAAAATCAGTTTTTTCCCCCTTAAAAGTTGTTTAAAGGAAAATTTAACTTGTCCGTTTTTGGTTAAAAATTCGCCTCTTTTAGTATAAAAATTAAGCATTTAAATGATAATTTATGTATTTTATTGAAAACTCGTTTCTTTTGGTTGGAAATTAATGTTCTTGGTTAAAAAATAGTTTCTAGGTTGAAAATTAAACTGTTTTTTAAGTTTTTTTTCTTTTATTGAAAATTGACTTTTTTAAGAAAATTATTCTTGTTTGCAAAATTCATTTATTTTTGATAAACACTCATTTCTTTCATAAAAAATTTAACTACTTTGGTAAAAAAATTTTTTTTTGTGAAAACTCGACTTTTTGGTAGAAAGTAATCTTCTTGTTTGAAAATTCATGTTTTTTCTTTGTTGAAAATTTCTTATTTTTGGTTTAAAATTCATTTTTATTAGTGTTAAATTCCATTATTTGGTAGACAAAAAGAAACTCTTTTACTTTATTTTATAAATTAACTATAAACTTTTATCAATAATTTGTATAAGAAAATCTATTTTTGATTTACTAAATTTAAATTTTTGCAGAACTTGGACCCGAACAGATTGCGCAATCAAAATTTACTCAAAATAATAGAAATTTGTAAGGGTTTCAATACAAAAAAGTTTTAATGTCACCATTCTTCGTGACTAGATTTTTTCAGTTATATATGAAGTTCAGATTTTTTTAAGTTTAAAGTTTCCGTAGTATACTTTTTTCATTTTTTTAGTATTTCTCATTTAAAATTAATTTTTAAATTAAGTTTCAAATAATTTTAAATAATTTAAATTAAACAAATTATTAAGTTTTAAATGTTTATAATTTAAACTTTTTCCATATTGAACGGTGAAAATACAGGTGAATTTACTTTATTTTATTCAATACAAATTTATATTTTTAGAATTTTAATTTCCAATTGTCAAATTTTAATTGCTTCGAATTTAAATTTATTACAATTCAAGATATTTTACTTTTAAATTATTCATTTTTGAATTATTTCAATTAAAAATAATAAAACTTTGATTACTATAAATTTTTTTAGTAGTTGTGCCAAAAGTCCGATATCTGGAAAAAATGGTTTTTCTATGATTTTATGAATGAACATACTATGGCTGATGCCATTTCAAATAAAAAACTTTTTTTCCAGTGAGAAATATTAAAATTCACAACAACAACAAAAACTTCTATTTTAAACATATTTGTTGTAATTGAATTTTTTATGACCGTCGCTTCTTACTAATTTTTGAAAAATGATTGCATTTTAATAAATGACGACTTATTTTTCCGGGAAAACATTGTATACAACTCTGTTGTTTCCAATTTTTAAAACAACTAAATAATTATTTTAAAAAAATTCCATTGCAAAAAAGTGGTTAAAATTAATGTTGTTTTTGTTGTGAATTTTAAAATTTCGAATTGAAAATGTTTTTTATCTGAAATTACATCGGTTATAATAATTTGATTTTTAAAATCATAGAAAAACTATTTTTTTCAGATATCTGTCTTTTGGAACAACTGCCTTAAATGATTTATTTTTGAAAATTATAATCGGAAAATATTTAATTATTAACGTTTTGAATTGAAAATAAAATTGTTCAATACTGAACACTTTGAATTAGAAAAAGCACAATTTGAACTTCTGCCTGATTTTCAAAATTGTTCTAAATTTTCAATTCACAATAATTTTCTAAATTTCTCTAAAATTTCCATTTCAAACTCTTTCAATTCCAGGGCGGCCGCTGGATCGGAAAAACCGGGAAATATCAGGGAATTTTTTTTACCTGGAATTGTGCAAATTTGTAAAAGAAAAATCTCTCCACGTTCGATTTCAACAGTTTTTAAATAATTAATTGAATTTTAATTTTTTCAATTATGCTATTATTTAGCTTACAATGCGTAATTCAAAAAATTTTCACTTTAAAAATTTCCCATAAAAAAATTTTTTTTAATCATATTATTAATTTAAAGAATTTTTAAATGCTTTCTTAAAGGCTTGAACAAATAAGAAAAAAGCCTTTAATGTTGAAAATTTTTGATTAAAAAAACATTTTTATTTAATAAATAAATTTTGTAAATTATCTGTATTTTTAGTAATAAAAAGTGAACAAAAACGATTTTAAATCAGTTCAAAATTTAAGAATTTTCAGATCTTAACGTTTATAAACTATTACAACTATTAAACTATTTTCAACTTTTAATTTATTCCTAATTAAAGGATTTTATTAAATTTAAAAAATCTTTTCTGTCTAAAATATTCAATTTTTAACCCATTGAATTTGAAATTTTCAATTAAAAAAAAAGATTAATTATTGAATACTTAGCAATTTTTAAATTTTTATTTAAGACAAGTAAATTGGAACCAAATATTTAAAAGTAAAGAATCTTTAATTGAATTGTTTGACATAGAAAGCCTGGAATCATTAAAATTTCAAAGAGCCTTTAAACTTTGAACGTTACAATTTTAATTGTTGTATTTGAAAAATGCTTAATTTGTAAGTGAAATTTTTAAATTTTGATGTATAGTTTACAAATGAACATTTGTAGAAAAAATTTGAGTAATTTTAAGAGATATTCAGGAGTTTTAAAAAGATCAAAAATTATCATGCAAATTTGAGAAAGTTTTTAAATAATTAGTTCAATTGTTATGTTTTTCAATTATGCTAATATTTAGCTTACAATGCGTATTTAAAAATTTTCCATTAAATATTTTTATTTTTAAGCTTACATTTTTAATTTAAAGAATTTTTAAATGCTTTCTTAAAGACTTGGACAAATAAAAAATAAAACCCTTTGATGTTGAAAATTTTTGATAAAAGACATTTTTATTTAATAAATAAATAAGTTTTTTAAATTTATCTGTACTTTAAGTAACAAAAAGTGAACAAAAACGATTTCACAAAACGATTTTAAATCAGTTGAAAATTTAAGAATTTTGAGATTTTAACGTTAAAACTTAAACGCTTTCAATTTGAAAGTTTTATTCATTAAACAAATGCGAACGTGTGATTGAAAGTTTATAAACTATTTTCAACTTAAAAATAACTTCATGATAATATCTTCTTAAGTAAAGGATTTTATTAAATTTAAAATATTGTTTTAGTCTAAAATATTCCATTTTTAACCTATTCAATTTGAAATTTTCAATTAAAAAAAAGATTAATTATTGAATATTTATCAGTATTTGAATTTTTATTTAAGGCAAGTAAATTGAAACCAAATATTTAAAAATATTTGAAAATGTGAAAAATCATTTTTAATTTTTCTAAGAATCTTAAGAAAATGTTTTTATTCTTTTGAAGCCTCTCACAATTCTTGAAAATAATCTAATTTTTTGTTTAAAATCTGCGAAAATCTATATTTTTTTTATATTAGGCAATCATTTCAAGTTTTACATTAAGTTTGAATCTTTTCAAAACTTCTACATATATCTTAAAATTACTCAAATTTCGCGTACAAATAATAAATTTTCAATTGTTATTTATACAACCAAATTATAACGAAATTTTCTGAAATTTGCAGAATTTTCTAAAAAATTTTGAGAAAAAATTCAATTCATTTTGACTGATATTTAGAAGTTCTGGAAAAATTTCCAAAATAATTTTAAATTTTAAACCAATTTAAAACAACTTCTAGATTTCTCAATATTTTGAAATAAAATGTTGAAGCTTTCCAAGGATTCTTAAACTATTTAAAAAGAAAATGATTGAATTTCTAATTCAATAAGTGTTCAGTTAAACAATGTGCAATTTTTCAATATTTAATGTTTCTAGCTTAAAATTCCTTAAAATTATACAATTTTGACAATTTTAAACTTCGTTGATTGATTTTTTTAATTTAGAGCATTGAAAATGATAACTTGGATTTATATATTTTTTTATTGAAAAATGTTAGTTCCTTTAATTTTATACGCGTAAATTAATGATCATTTGAATACAAAATTTTTTAATTCAAAACTTTTAAATTTCAATTTTAAAAGTTCAAAATTTAACAGTTCCACTTTGAGTGTTTTTATTTAAAACCCAGTTTTTATTACCTCAAGTGGAAAATTTTGTAGCTTTAGAATTCCATTTTAAAAATTTCGTTGGCAGTGAAAAATGTATGCGAACCGGGAAATGACCGGGAATTTATTTCGTCGATTAAAACGGCCACCCCGAATTCGAAATTATCAGGAAAAAATGATGGTTTAGCTAAATTGAGACTGGCTCTAATCCGCTCTTTAAATAATATAATAATTGGACCATCTGAAAATCGAAATTTGTTTTTTTAGAAAGAAGAGAAGGCTGCAGTACCTCTTGAAGTTGGGGTACCGAAGCTTACCCTTAAATTGGGAACATCTTCGCCAAGACCACCGACACCAGATAGCGCTCCCATGAAAAAGATGTAAGCAAGCATTTGTACTACATAAGACTTATTTTATTCTGAACGAACAGTATTTTATCCTAAAGATGAATAGTTTATGAACAAATGAATATTGAACTGATATTGATATTACTATTATTATTATGAATATTATTATTATTATGAATATTATTATTTTAAATAAAGTACCTTTTTAAGCCTTCCATGTACAACTACAAGTAGTGTTAATTTTTGTATGGATTAAACGAGTATTTATTCTAAAACGTTTGACTTGATTGATTCGCTCATTTTCTCATGTGATAATATTGCGCAGAACTATAAAGCCGCTGCTGAAGAAGCCGGAAGAGGAAGCGGCTAAGCGAGAATCGAGTCCTGAGTTGGCCAAAATATCGGCATTAGTAACCCGGCCGCCGAAACAGAAGACACCAAGTAAGAAAACAGAAGAGGGGATTTTAGAGCTAAACCCCACTCTCTCTTCAGACTCTTCTTTCTCTACCAATATTTCTAGCGTATCACCTCGAGCAAAAAGATCTTTATTCAAACCTCCCCCATCACCCATCTATTCCTATTCCTCAAGTCCGAGTCCTCCATTGCCGCAGGAGCAGCCAGCATTTTACTATGTTGTAAGTATTTTTCTTAAGTTAACAATTCAATTTTCAAACACGGCGCCTAAAATTCAATCTTGTTTTATGCAGTTCAAAATTAAAGATACAACAAATTTTTTTTTACCAAAAATATCTTGCAACAGGGTGTCTATCTGACTGAGGGGATTTTCTTCTTTTTTTTTTTCATCGGGTAGTTGATTCAGTGATTGGGATTTTTTAAAATTCGGATTTAGTTAAATTAGTATTATTTATGAAATTGTAAATTTTTTTGTTTTATATCAAAGATAGGTCTAAAATAAAAATATAAACGCTGTGATTATGATTTGGAAGAGATTTGAAATCTACGGTGCGACTGAGGCAGGTTTAAATAATAGTTGCAGTTAAATGGGATTTTTTAATTTTTTATCCCACGAAGTTTTTAAGTTAAAATAAAAATAATCGGTCGGGCGCTTTTTGTATTTCATTCCTAAGAAATAAGGAAAGTTTCAGGTCATTTTTTTAAAAAGTTAGGTAACTGAAAACTTAACTATTCTATTTTCAGTTGAAAATTGATATTTTATAACTAAAAATTCAAGTATCTGGTTGAAAATTCTTGTATTTTGTTAAATACAAATTTTGGTAGAAAATTAATCTTCGTTGAAAATTCATCTTTTTACTTGAAAATGAAAAAAATTGGTTAAAAATCAATTTTTGGTTTAAAGTTCATCTCTGGTAGAAGAATCAGCTTTTTTAAAATAAACATTCGTTTTTTCTTTGGCTAAAAATTAATTTTTTACGGAAAGTTTTCAACTAAAAGTTCAACTGGGTAATTTTTGTTGTAGAATTATCTTCTTTAGTTGAAAATTCAACCCTTTTTGTTAAAATTAATGTTCTTGATTGGAAATTAATCCTTTTGGATAAGAACTCAATTATTCTAGTTAAAAATGCATCATTTTAATTGAATTTTTTTTTAGTTTGAAATTATTTTTTTTATAAATGTTTTTGTTGAAAACTGATTTTCTTCATTGAACATCATCTTTTTGTTTGAAAATTAAACAGTTTGTTTGTACTTTTTTCTCGATTTTTACTGAAAAGTCATATTTTTATTTGAATTCAACTGTTTTTGATGAAAAATAAAAATATTTTTCGATTAAAATTTAAACTGATACATTTTTTGTACATTTTCTTTGGGACGAAAATGTATTTACATGTTTGAGGGCTAAACTCTTTTGTTAAAAATTAATTTTTTTGTTGGAAATTCATTTCTGGCAGAAAAATCTTCTATTTTTATAAAAATTAGTTTTTTCTTTGGTTAAAAATTAATTTTTTTGTACGAAAAACTATACCAATTGGAAGAAAAGCAAAAAATTAATAATCAAAATATTTTTTTTGTAATTTATCTCTTTGGTTGAAAATTAATTTTGTCAACTAAAAATTTAACTGGTTTATTTTAATTGAAAATACTTTCCTTTTTTAGTTTGAAATTAATTTTGTTAAGAAATTTTTTGTAGAAAATTGTTCTTCGTTGAAACTTCATCTTTTTGTTTAGAAATTAAACAGTTTGTTTGTAATTTGTGTTGAATAATTTTCAATTTTGGTCTAATTCAAATGTTTGTTATCAAAAATTAAAATCTTTTTCTATTTTAAATATCAACTGCTTCATTCTTCGTTCGAAATTAATCTTTCTTTTAATTAAAATTCAATTACTTTGGTAAAAATTTAACTCTTATGTCAAAAATGAATTGTCAGATAAAGATTCATCATTTAAATTGAAAATTCATCTCCTTAGATGAAAAATGGCCTCTTTTGTTGAAAATTGTGTTTCTTCTATGACTGAAAATTAATTTTTTTACTGAAAATTTAACTATCTTAGATGAAATTCACCATTTTGTTGAATAATTTTTTTTTTTTTATTGAAAATTAATTTTTCCTAAACGGAAAATGTAACTATTCCATTTGAGTATTCTATTATTTTATCTGGAATTGTCTCTTTAATTGAAAATTAATTTTTTGAATTAAAAACTTAACTGTTCAATTTTTTTAAACCACTTATCTTTTGTAGTTAAAAATTCGTTGTTTTTTTTGTGTAGAGATTGAGTTTTGTTTCAAATTCAATTACGCTAAGTTATAGAGTTTTATGAAATTCGCGTTTATACAATTTTTATGTTATTTACGTATTTTGAAGCGCTGATTCTGAAAAGATATTATTTGAGCTAAAAATTCATAATTTTAGTTTAGACTTCATCTATATGGATAGAAAATTCGTTCTTTTGTATTTGAAATTTAACTTTTATAGCGTAAAAAGTCTCCTTTTTTTTATTGAAAATTCTTCTTTCTGGATTAAAAACTCAATTGTCTTCTAAAAAATTCGACTTTTTTCCCTTAATTTCTCAACTATTTAGTTGTAAATTAAAACGTATTAAACAAAATAATTTTTTAAATTAAACTATTTCGTTAAAAATTAATTTTCTGTTTTAAACATAAACTGTTTTCTAAATTATCTGATATTTGAAATTAAAAACGGAATTCTTTTGTTCAAAATTTGCCTTTTGGTTTAAAGTTCGACTATTTGGATAAAAATGTAACTGTCTTCTAAAAAAAAATTTTGTTTAGCATGAAAATTCAACTATTTGGTTAAAAATTAATTTATTTTGGTGAATATTCGTCTCTTTTTATTAAAAGTCAACTATTTGGCTGTAAAAACGAGTATTTGATTGAAAATTAATTTTTTTCAATTATTTGGTTTAATATTCACCTATTTGATTAAAAATGATCCATTTATTGAAAATTTAACTTTTTAGAATGATAATTCAACTGTCTTCTAAAAAGAGGGTCTTTTTACATAAATATTCAACTATTTGGTTGAAAATGGAATTTTTAAATTTGAGATTAAATCTATATCATTTGGAAATTCTGCCATCTTGTTAAAAATTCAATTTTTTGTCCTTCTGGATTGAAAAATCATTTTTTTGTGATAGAAAAATCTTTTTTTTTTGTTTGTTAAAAACTCATCTTTCTTTGTTAAAAATTATATTTTTTATTGAAAAATCAACTATGTATTTAATTAATTTTGTTTTTATTACGATATTTGATTGAAAATTAATTTTCAAACGAGATTCAATAAAAAAAAATTGTTAAGCAATATTTATCGTATAATTTTGTGAAAATGTTTTCATTTCGTAGCAAGTAAATGAAAAAATGGACTTTTTTCAAAAAGCGTCCCTACCGATTATTTTAATTGTCGTCTTGAAATTTTCATAGGACATCATATTATCATAAAAAATTAAAAAATCCAGCTTACCTGGAACTTTAGTTTCAAGTTGGTTTCATAGGAAATTGTCCAAAATAGTTATATTTAATTCCGAATTTAATTCGGAACTGTCTATTTTCCAAAGAAATTGAAATTCTGAACAAAGGCATGGACATTAAAACAAAAAAGTATAATAAAAAAATAATTAACACCCGGCCAGAAAAATAAAAAATGTACCTGGCATAAACCGGGATTTTAAAATTATCCCTCCAGTGGACACTCTTCTAATATTGTTATTATATTATTTTAAAGTGAAGCCCTTTTTCTAGTAATTTAAAAAATATATATGATTTTTTGAAATTAATTTAATTTGTCTTTCTTTATTTGTTAACTTGAATTGCAAAATGCAAATGTAACTGTTTCTTGTGACTGTTGTGACGCCGTGATTTAATTGAAAGACAATCTTAAACGTGATGTGGGCTTTGATAGTCGATGAAAAAAATCACAGAAGCGATTTTTACGAAATTCAGCCCAACCCATCCTGGCTGTTAATGGAGAAAATCATACACCTCATCAATTTCCAGTTCCTCGTTCACTCTTTTTACATTTCTTCTGATCTGTGTTCTGTGGTGAAGGCTTTTCTCTAGTTGACATTTTCATTTCGCTATCGTGAATCGTAGAAATTAGAGAAATTTACTGGCCTTTCGTTTCTCTTCTTCTTTTATTTTTGTATCGAGATTTCGTGTAATATTAAACTAATTTTCTCAGTAGTTTTTTTTTTTCGGCAGTTTGTCTTCTATTTGTACTTCGTACATTTCTTTTCTTCTTCTGATATTCTCGCATTTTTAGATTGCAAAGGCATGTTTCACAAAATGTTTTGAAATTTTGCTGATATTTTCAAAGTAAATAAAAAGGCTTTGTTTTTTTTTAACTAATAATTTTGAGGAAAGAATCATTGCATATAAAATTTCATTTCATTAAAAAATCCAAAACATTTTGTTTAATTGGAGTCAATTTGTTAATGAACAATACCAATTATTGAAATGATAATTTTCATATAATTTGCACACGATTTAAACAAAAAAGTTCTAAGCTTGCCTTTATTAGTTTGCACTCTTAGGTATAAGAATTTTTTTTATATGTTAATACTTGTCTCTTCTTCTCAGTGCTTTTTACGCGGCTTTGTACATACGATAGCTGTTTTTAATATTACTAAAAAAAAGTGTACTAAGTGTTTAAATATGAAAAATTTTGTTCGCTATTTTTCCTTGTATACTAAACATTTATCGAGTTAGTAATTTTATTTTTATTATTCTTATATTGCATCAGCGTGGCTGCATGTTTGGGAAAATTTGTAAAGTCAGGGGCAAGTCAAGGATTTTGAAAAAAATGGCAAAAGTCAGGGAATTATTTCAAGAAGCACTTTAAATAACTGTCAAGAATAATCGGGACTGCCACACAATCGCTTTAGTCATTTTTTTTAATCATGTCTTTTCTTTTAAAGATTTTAAAGATTTCTTTAAAAGATTCCATGAAAATTTTAAGAGATTTTATATAATTTGAAGGGATTTTAGAGGATTTTTAAGACTTCAGAGTATTTTTAAAAGTTTAAGGTATTTTCAAAAGCTTTAACAATTTTCTGGGGGTTTCAAAGAATTTCTAAGGATTTAAATTATTTTCAGGTATTTTTAAAAGTTCTAAGGAATTTACAAGAGCAGGGTGGCCGCTTGACCGGGAAATGACAATTCATTTTTTTTTTACCGGGAATATTACAAATTTGTAAAAGAAAAATTTGTCCATGTTCGATTTCAACAGTTTTTACATAATTAGTTGAATTGTTATGTTTTTCAATTATTCTAATATTTAGCTTACAATGCGTATTTAAAAATTTTCCGTTTAAAATTTTTATTTTTAAGCTTACATTTTTAATTTAAAGAATTTTAAAATGTTTTCTTAAAGACTTGAACAAAAAAAATCCTTTGATGTTGTAAATTTTCGATAAAAGACATATTTATTTAATAAATAAATAAATTTTTTAAATTTATCTGTACTTTAAATAACAAAAAGTAAACAAAAACGATTTGACAAAACGATTTTAAATCAGTTGAAAATTTAAGAATTTTCAGATTTTAAGGTTAAAACTTAAATGGTTTCAATTCGAAAGTCTTAGTCATTAAACAAATGTGGACGTGTGACTTAAAGTTTATGCACTATTTTCAGCTTAAAAATAACTTCATAATAATATATTCTTAAGTAAAGGATTTGATTAAATTTAAAATATTGTTTCAGTCTAAAATATTCCATATTTAACCCATTCGATTTGAAATTTTTAATTAAAAAAAAAAAAAAGATTAATTATTGAATATTTAGCAATATTGGAATTTTTATTTGAGACAAGTAAATTGAAACCAAATATTAAAAAGTAAAGAATCTTTAACTGAATTGTTTGAGATAGAAAACCTGGAAACGTTAAAATTTCAAAAAAAGCTTAATTTGAAAGTGAAATTATAAATTTTGACGTATAATTTTCAAATGAATTTTGTAGAGAAAATTTGAGCAATTTTAAGAGATATTTAGGAGTTTTAAAAAGATAAAAAATTATCATGCAAATTTTAGAAAGTTTTCTTAAAATCTTCTAGAATCTTTTTTGAAAATTTTGTTTAAATCTTTGAAAATTTTTTTAAATATATTAGGCTATCATTTCAAGTTTTACATTAAGTTTGAATCTTTCCAAAACTTCTACATATTTCTTAAAATTACTCAAATTTCGCCTACAAATAATAAATGTTAAATTGTTATTTACACATCCAAATTGTAAAAAAATTTTCTAAAATTTACAGGTTTTTCTGAAAATCGTAGAAAAAATTCAATTAATTTTTACAGATATTTAGAAGTTCCGTGAAAATTTCCAAAATAATCTTAATTTTGTAACAAATTTAAAACCAATTCTAGATTTCTCAAGATTTTGAAATAAAATTTGGAAGCTTTCCAATGATGTTAAAACTATTTAAAAAGAAAATAATTGAATTTCTAATTTAAGAGGTGTTCAGTTAAAAAAATTGCAATTTTTCAATATTTAATGTTTCTAGCTTAAAATTCCTTAAAATTATATAATTTTGATCATTTTAAAGTTCATTGATTGATTTTTTAATTAAGAGCATTGAAAATGATAACGTAGGTATATATTTTTTATATTTAAAAATGTGAGTACCTTTAATTTTATACGCGTAAACTATTGAGCATTTGAATACAAAATTTTAAAATTAAAAACTTTTAAATTTCAATTTTAAAAGTTCAACATTTAACAGTTCGACTTTGACTGCTTTAATTTGCAGTTTAGTTTTCTTTACCTCAAGTGGAAATTTTTTTAGCTTTATTGTTCCATTTTTTTAATTTCATTAACCGTGAAAAATGTTTGCGAACCAGGAAAAACCCGGGAATTTATTTCGTCGATTAAAACGGCCACCCTAAAGATATTTAAAAAGATTTGAACGAATTTGACGTATTTTACAACATGTCGAGGAATTTTCGATTGATTTCAATAGTTTGAGAGGATTTCAAAGGATTTAAAATCTTTTAAGGTATTTTAATATACTCTATGGCATTTAAATTCTTGAAGGGATTTCAAAGGTTTTTATAAATTTTAGGGTAGTTTTAAAAATTCCGAAGTATTTTCAAAAGATTTAAAAAGTTTTAAGGGATTTGCAAAAATTTTAAAGCATTTGAAATATTTTCGGGTATTTTTAAAAATTCCTAGGAATTTTAATGTATATTAATTTATATTTCCAAAGATTTTAAAGGCTATGAAATATTTTAGGGCATTTTAAAGTATTAGAAGGAAAGATTCAATGGAAATTTTAATTTTTTCAGTAAGTTCTTGAAATTTCAAAGGGTTTTTAATATTTTACGCATATTTAAAGGTTTCTGTAGAATTTTTAAGACTTTAATAATTTGAAGGAATTTCAAAGGATGTGAAATATTTTATAGTACATATTTTAAAAGATTCCAACGAATTTTTATTAATTAACAAAATTTGAGGTTTTTTGAGGATTTAAAAAAATATTCTATGACATTTTCAAGAGATTTAAAAATTTTCTACTGATTTCAAAGGATTTGCAACATTTTAGGAGATTTAAAAATATTCTAAAGAATTTTTAATTCATTTAAATAATTTGATGGAATTCCAAGTTTTAGGGTATTTTAAAAGATTCAAAGAAATTTTTAGTAAGTTTCAACAATTTAATGGGATTTCAAAGAATTTTTAATATTTTGGGATTTGCAATATTTTGGGAAATTTTAAGACTCCAAGGGATTTTTATTTGACTTCAGTAATTTCAGGGGATTTCAAAGGATTTTTTTTTAGATGTAAAAATATTTTAAAGCATTTTCAAGAATTTTAAAAAGTTTCAAGGGATTTGCAATATTTTAAGGAATTAGAAGAATTTCAAGAGCATTAAATAAAGGTTTCAAGGACTCCAGAATATATCAAAGGATTTTGAAATATATTTAATGGAATTGTAAAAGATTCCACAAAATTTTCAGGAACCTTAAAGAGTTTGAAAATTTGAGAGGATTTGCAATATTTAAAAAATTCCAAGGAATTTGTTAAGATCTTTAAAAACTTTTAAGGGATTTCAAAAGATTTCAAACGGTTTGAGTTATTCTACGGTATTTTTAAAAATATCAAGGAATTGAAACTAGGAAATCGAAAGTATTTGCCATTAATTTCAGTAATTTAATGGGATTTCAAGGGATTTAAAATATTTTAGGGAATTTTAAACGATCCCAGCAAATTTTTAATTGACTTCAATAATTTTTTTTTCATGATTTTTTCTTAATGATTTTTAAAACCCTCAAGGTATTTTAATTTTTTTTCTGGATTTCAGGAAATATTATCAGATTTCATAGAATTTCACGAGACTTGATAACATTTTCATGAATTTCAAAGAATATATTCATGAGGAGTGAGAGATTTCTTAAAGTTTTAAAGATTGGAAGAGATTTTTAAATATCTTTTATAATTCATATGGAGTTCGCCTTGAATTCTTATTAATCTATCTTCAATTCTTTTTAATTCTTTTTAATTTTTTTAATTCACTTGAAATCTTATAAATTGGCGCAATTCTATGCAATTCAATGTATTTTTTTCTATTTTTTATTTAATTCATCTTGTATTTTTTTGATTCACCTTGAATTCTCAGGTATTTTAGCAAATTCCTATTAATTTCCTTAAATTTTTCCAAGCTTATTCTAAACTTACTGAATTCAATGGCATTTTATATATTTTTGAAATGCTATTTAATTTATTTGAATTTTTGTATTCGCCTTCAATTTGTAAGAATTTTGACGAATTTTTCTCTTTTCCGTGAAACTGCTCTAAATTCCAATTTTACTGAAATCAATAGCATTGTTTGGATTAAAAATTTGTTTCCAATTAATTTTCATTCTCCTTAGTTTAACTTTATTTTTTTCAGAGTCTTATGAATCGAAGAAAATTTTAATTTAAAATCCCTTCATTCCATTTATAAAGGATTCTATATAAAAATTATGCAAAATTAGAATTTTCTTGAAACATTAATCGTCAGGGAAGGTAAAAAAGTAGGAAAAATCATGGAATTTTGAAAATGAAGTTTAGCGGCCACTTTGTTCATTAAAAATTACACTTTTTCATTTAATTAACTGTATCCTTTTAAATATTTTTTCTATACAAGTATTACTAAAAATTAGCTGTTTTCGTTTCACAGTACTTTAAATCGAGAAAAGGTGCAATATTTTTCGAATTTGGTAAAACTTGATAACAGAATAATAAACTGTAATTCTCCTAATCACAAAAAAAAAAAATCTTTTCGATTGTCTTATTAACTACAAAAGATAATTTGTAGATCGTCTACTAAGTAGAAACATTTAGCCGGTTTTACTTGGTTGCATGGAAAGTGCATGATTTTTGGCTTAAAATTTAGCATGACCAAGCAGTTAGGTATATAACAATCAGTTTTCACGACACAGAGGTGAAACCAGTTGCTGTTACTAAAAAGGAAGATACTAAAGAAGATAAAGAAAATGGAGGAAACATATTGAAAACGCCACCGACTACCGCCACGGTAAGTAAATTCCCAACCCGTCCTGCCAGGGAACTAAGAGTCAAAAAACTAAAATCTATTAAATTTAAGAAAATGGAAATACAGTGTAGGAAAAGAAGGATCTTCGCTCCTTGAAGCGAGTTCAAAATCTGAAACGCTCATTCAATCTTCATTGGATCATTGTTAATTAATAGAGAGAGGATTAGATAATTTCGAATTGGAAAAGTTTGAAATTGAAATTTAAGAAAAGTGTGTGAAATGATTTTGAATGGAAAACGTTGCAATTCAAAATACAAATTTTTTAATTTGAGAAATTAGAATTAATAGATCGGAATTTAAAAAAATAGGTCCTTTACAATTCAGATGAATGAAAATTGTATTATTTATAATTAAAAGGGTTTAAAATTGAATAATTTAAAAGTGAAATCTTTTGAATTTTATTCATTTTAATTCGAAGCGATTAACATTTGACAATTTGAAATTCAAAACTAAATTTATTATTTTGAAGTAAAAGCTTCTGAAATTCTGGAAATCTAAATTTTTATTATATTAAAAAGTTATGATTTAATTTTAAAATAAATTAACCTTTACTTTCAAGGATCAAACAAGAACAATTTTCGAGACGGCTGAAAAATCCCGAAAAATTAAATTCCCGACACTATAAAATTCCTGAATTGGAAAATTCCCGAATAGGAAAATTTCCAAATAATAAAATATTCTAACTAGAAGATTTCAGAGTTTAAGCAATCAAAATTCTTTCTCATAAATATATTATAATATAATGTTTAAAGTTTCTAAAATTATTGTTTGAATGTAAAATAACTATGTTTGAAAGAAATTTTCATCCAGAAATATATTTCTTTCAATTATTGTTATTTTAAATACAAACAATAATTTTATAAACTTTAAACATTAAAAATATTTGATTGTCGTATTTTTAATCAATAATATTCGGAACATTTTTTTTTATTCGGGAATTTTCTAGATCGGATATTTTATAATATTGCAATATTCGGTTGGTAATTTAAAAATGTTGTGATATTATAAATTGTCCAAGAATTGTATTATTCGATAATTTTATAATTGAGGATTTTTATTCTTCGGGATTTTTCCAATTCAGGAATTTTACTATTATTAAATTTTATGAATCGGGAATTGAAATAGAAAACTAAATTGAATATTTCAAAGTAAAAGTTTCTGAAATTCTACAATTATAAATTTTTATTAATTTAAAAAATTATGATTTAACATAAAAATTGATTGGCTAAATTTTTCCAAAATCAAAAAATAAATTCATTCTAAATTTTTAATTTGTAAATTATACTTTTCGAAATTCAGCCACTTTATTTTTATTCGCAAAATTCAAACTTATGATAGGTAAAGATTAAAAACGTAGCGTTTGCCATGAAAATTCATAATTCTACAATTGTAACTATTAAAAATCGAAGAAATTATTCAACTATTCAGTAGAAAAATTGTTGTTGTTTTTTTTTAATTGAGTTTGAAATGTCAAACTTTTTGGAACATTTTTCAAATAAAGAGCTTCAATATTTAATGCCTGGTTCTGAAATCTGCTCAATTTAAGGATTAAATTAATAAATTTATAATAAATAAATAATAAAAAAATAATAAATAAAAGATTAAATTAATAAATAAATTATTAAATTTGAAACTGACTAAAATTAAATTAGTTAAATTTTGAAAAATATAATTGATAATTTAAAAATTGTAAATTTCTAAAAGAATCAATTTACTGAAGGTAATATAAATTTTTTTAATGTTACAATTCTGTACTACTGCATATTTTTTAGTTTTAAATATTTTTAATATTTTCCATTCAAAATTACTTTTTATTTTAAATGTTTTTTGAAAAGAATAATTTAATTTGAAATGGTTTCAATTGAAAATTTAAGACGACTGGAAAATGTCGAAAAATAAAATTCTCTTTACTGTAAAATTTCCGAATCGAAAAATTCCTTTTACTGTAAAATTTCCGAATTTAAAAATTTTCGAATAGTAAAATTCCTAAATTGGAAAAATTCCCAAATAATAAAATTCGTGAATTATAAAATCGTCAAACAATAAAATTATTGAATAGTTTATAATACTACCAAATTAAAAAATTTCGGAATAATAAAATTCGCGAAAGAATATTGCCGAATTTTAAAAGATCCAGACTAGAAAATTCCCGAATTTAAAAAGAAACAAATGTTGTGGATATTATTTATGTATTGAAAATACAACAATAAAATATTTTTAGTGTTTGAAGTTCCTTAAATGATAGTTTTTATTTAAAATAACAATGATTGAAAAAAATATATTTCTGGATGAAAATGTCTTTCAATTATAGTTATTTTATATTCAAACAATAACTTTATCAACTTTAAACATTATATTATAATATATTTAATAACAAAATTAATTTATTGAACTATGAAATTTTCTAGTTCGGATATTTTATAATTCAGCAATTTTCTGTCTGGATTTTTATCATTCGGGAATTTCTAAATTTGGTAATATTATAAACTGTCCGGAGTTTTTCAATTCGGTAATATTATAAACTGCCGGGATTTTTCCAATTTGGAAATATTATAAACTGTTCAGGAATTTTATTATTTGGATTTTTGATTACTCTGGGAATTTTAGGATTCATGAATTTTAGTGTCGGAAATTTTTTTATTCGATATTTTTCAGTCCCGAAAATTTTTATGTTTTTGAACGGTGTAAATAAAAGTGAATTAATTTTTTTATTTTAGAAAAATTTGTCTAATCTGTTTTTCTGTTAAATCATTTTTTTATTTCATATATATTTAGATTTCTAGAATTTTAGAAGAATAATTACATTATTCAATTTAGTTTTAAATTTCAAATTGTCAAATGTTTGATTTCTATGAATTTTAAATTATCGATTTTTGAAAATTCTAACTGGATAATATTCTATTTTTAACGTTTTAAAATGTTCCTTCTTCGACATTTTAATCTGAAATTCAATTTCAAGATTCTTGAATTCAAAATAAAATTGTCTAATTCTGAACGATTTGAATTAGAAATGAGACAATCTCAAATTCTTCCTGATGAAATTGTTAAAATTTTAAAGTTTTAATTTAAAGTTTAAGAATTAAAACTTTTCAAATTCAAACAGTTTATTCAGAAATGAATTGGAAAGTTTTGAATTCAGAATCATTTAATATATTTTTCTTAAATTTGAAAAGCCTTCAATTCGAATTTATAAATAGCAAACTATGGTCTAGCCGGTATATATTTATATTACAAAATATTTTCTCGAAAATTTGAAGTCACCAGATAGAGAATTCTTCACGGAAGATATTGGATTATATCCAAACCTTAAATGCGTACTTTTGTATGCATAATTATTGCTAGAGGTAGAAAAAAAAGCATCCAAAAAGTAAAAGTTTATATTCTCTGAGAGAAAATTCTTTGGAATCAAGCGCAAAAGGAGTATGAAATGTCAAGAAAAGAAAAGAAGAGACAAGTCAAGCTCGAAAATACTTAAACACCGTTCATCGATCATTTTTCATTGTTCATTAATTGACAAATTCATACATTATTTAACATGGTTTCATTTTCATGGAAAGAATTGATGCCCCCTTAGCATGTGCAGGTTTCACTCAAGCATTGCTAAACTTGTACTCCTTTTTGTGAAGATATTTTAAATATCTCGTGTCGAATTGTCAATCTTCGTTTGAAATTTGAGGCTTTCAAATACTATTTTTTGATGAAAAAAAAATTCGGAGATAGCATCAGCGAAATAAAATTTTAAGGATGGGTTAGGTTGTTTAATAATTGGTTGGAGGAATATTTCTTCTGTCACGTTACGAGTGTTACAGGATGCAAGCGGAAATCAGGTTTGGATTTGTCCTGCCTGCGGAAAGCAGGATGATGGATCACCAATGATTGGTTGCGATGACTGTGATGCTTGGTACCACTGGTGAGAAAACAACATTTTTATCCGTAAATTCTGTAATTCAGGGTGGCCACAGGTCAGGAAAGTTAAGGATTTTGAGAAAGAATTGTCACTTTTCTTTCAATAAATTAACGACTGATGAATTCAGGTCCATACCTATTTCTGAATTTTCTTGAATTTTTTTTAAAGATATTTTAGGGTATTTCAAAACATTCTAAGACATTTTTATTATTATTACAATATTTTTAAGGGATTTCAAAGAATTTTAAGAACCTTAGGGTACTTTTAAAACTTTCAAGAAATTCCCTAGAGCTTAAAAAAAGTTTCAAGGAATTTCAGAAAGTTTCCAGGGGACTTGAAACATTTTAGGTTTTTTTTTCTCCTAAATTCAAAGACATTTTTAAGAGCTTTAAAAAAATTTCAAAGGATTTCAAAATATTTCAAAAATTGTATGGTATTCTTGCAGTATTTTTAAATATTTTGACATTTTTTAAAGCTCTTAAAAATGTATAATGTTACCGAATTGAAAAACTCCGGACAGTTTATAATATTACTAAATCCAGAAATTCCCGAATAATAACAATCCCGACAGCAAGATTGCTGAATAATTGTGGGTCCGGATGCAATAAGGGCACATAAAATTTTTTCGTACGAAAACGAAGTCCCCTGGAGGCTTTAGAAAAAATTTTCGAATTTTAATTTTCAA
>NC_046660.1:51167427-51176446 GCF_010883055.1 Belonocnema kinseyi
TTTTGAAAATTAAAATTCGAAAATTTTTTCTAAAGCCTCCAGGGGACTTCGCTTTCGCACGAAAAAATTTTATGTGCCCTTATTGCATCCGGACCCACAATTATAAAATATCCGAACTAGAAAATTTCAGAGTTTAATAAATTAATTTTTTAAATAAATATATTATAATGTTTAAAGATGATAAAATTATTTTTTAAATATAAAATAACTATGATTGAAAGAAATTTTCTTCCAGAAATATATATTTTTTCAATTATTGTTATTTTAAATAAAAACAATAATTTTAGGAACTCCAAAGAATAAAAATATTTGATTTTTGTATTTTCAATACATAAATAATATCACAAAATTTTTCCCCCCTTTTTAAATTCGGGAATTTTCTAGTTTGGATATTTTAAAATTCGGTAATTTTCGTTCGCGAATTTATATTATATAAGAATATAAGAATATTATAAACTATTCAAGAATTTTATTATTTGATGATTTTATAATTCAGGAATTTTATTATTCGGAGATTTTCCAATTCAGGAATTTTACTATTTGAAAATTTTATCATTCAGGAATTTTATTTTTCGACATTTTTCGTCGTCCCAAATTTTTAATTAAAAACCTTTCAAAGGATTTCAAAATACTTCAAAAATCGTATGGTATTTTAAAATATTCCAAAACTTTTCAATTCATTTCAGTAATTTAATAAGATTTTAGGGATTTGTGATTTATCAGGGTATCTTGAAAAATTCCAAGGAATTTTTAATATATTTTTATAATTTGAAGGTATTTGAAAGGATTTTAAAGACTTTAGGATATTAAAAAAAAAGTTTCAAGAAATTTCCAAAATTTTCAAAGGATTTGAAATATTTTAGGGAATTTTTAAAATTTTCAAGAAATTTCCAAAAGCTTTAAAAAATATCTAGGGAATTATAAATATTCTAGGGTATTTAAAAACATTCAAAGGAATCTTAATTGATTTCAGTAATTTAACGGGAATTAAAAGCCTTTGTATTATTTTTGGGTATTTTGAAAATTCTAAGAAATTTTCAAAAGTTAAGGATTCTTTAGAACATTCCAAATCTAATGGGATTTGAAATGATTAAAAAATTTTAAAAGTATTTTAACACATTTCAAGAAATATTAAATAAATTTTAGTGATTTGAAGATATTCTAGATGATTTTAAAACATTTTTGGGTATTTTTAAAACTTCCAAGAATTTTTCAAGAGCATTGAAAAGTTTCGAGGAAATTTTTCAAAGAATTTGAAAAATTTGAGGGTATTTTAAAAGATTCATAGAATTTGTGAAGAGTTAAAAAATTACAAGTAATTTTGAAAAATTGTAAAGGCTTTCAAATATTTTGGGATATTTAAAAAAATTCCAAAGAATTTTCAATTGATTTCAATAATCTAATGCCATTTCAAATGATTTGAAATTGTTTAAAATATTTTAAAACATTGCAAGAAATGTTTAATATATTAAAAAATGTGAAGGTTTTCCGTAGGATTTGCAAGATTTTAGGGTATTTTTATAACTTTCAAGGAACTTTCTGAAGCATTTAAAGTTTTTAAATATTTTTGAAAATTTCCAAAGGATTTGAAATGTTGTAGTTTTTTTTCTAAGTTCCATGAAATTTTTAAAAGCTTTGCCAAATGTAAAGGGATTTCAAATATTTTATAGTATTTGAAGGACTTCAATTAGTTTTTAATATAGTTAAATAATTTGGAGGGATTCTAAAGGATTTGACCAATTTTTGGGTATTTTAAAATTTTTGAGGAATTTTCAAGACATTTTTAAAAATTTCAAAGTATTCCAAAATATTTCAAGGGATGTCAAAGAATTTAAATTATTTTAGTGAATTTTAAAAGATTATATGGAATATTCAAGAGCTTTAAAAGTTTAAAGGAATTTAAAAAAATTGCAAGAAATTTTTAAAAGCTTTACAAAATTGCAAAGGCTTTGAAAAGATTTAAAAGGTTTTAAAATATTTTGGGGTATTTTAAAACATTCCAAGAATTTGTCAAAAATTTAAAAGAGATTTAAAAAGGATTCAAGGTATTTATTTATTTTTAATTCCAACAAATTTTTAAGAACTTTTAAAAAGGAAGGGATTTCAAAATATCCTAAAGGATTTAAAAGATTTAAGGGGATTTTAAAAGATTCCAAGAAATTTTCGATTGATTTCTATAATTTAATGGGATTTCAAAGAATAAAAAATATTTTAGGACATTTTGAAAAATTCCATTGAATTTTTAATATATTTCAAGAGAGTTCAAAAAATTTTTTAAAGTTAAAATATTTTAAGGCATTCAAGATATTTTCAAAAGATTTACAAAATCTCAAAGGATTTCATATATTTAAGGGTATTTTAAATAATTCCAATCAATTTTCAAAAGCATAAATAATTTGGGATTTTTTTTTTAATTCCAAGGAATTTTCAAGATCTTTGCATAGTTGCAAGAGATTTTAAAAGATTTGAAATATTTGAGCGTATTTTGAAAGATTCTAAGGAATTCTCAAGAGCTATAAAAAGTTCCAAGAAATTACAAAAGACTTTAAAGGATTTTAAATATTTTTAGCTATTTGAAAAGATTCCAAGGAATTTTCAAGTGATCAAGAGTATTTTAAAAGATAAATAAAAATTTCAACTTTTTTCAATGAAGTTTCTTGATTTTTTGTTCAGTTTTTGTTCTATTCATCTTGAAGTCTCTGAAACTAACCTTGAATTTTTAAACATTTCATCAAATTCTTTTGAATTCCTTTTAATTTTTCTACACGTATTTTTAACTTACTAAAGTCGATGAATTTTTAAATATTTTTTAATTGATTTAAATTCATCTTGAATTTTCAAGAATTTCATCGAATTCTTTTTATCTCCCTTAAATTCTTCTAGATTAACTCTAATTTTACTAAAATCAATGGAATTTATTAACTTTTTCCAATTCATTTGAATTCTTTTGAATTTAATTTGGAATTCTTTTTAAGTCTTATGAATTTATCCTCAATTCGTTAAAATTCACCGGAAATTCTTAAGTTTTTATCAAATTCTTTTAAATTGAAAATAACATTGGTCACATATTTTTAATACACATATTGCACATTAATCACTTTTATTCACTCCTTAGTTAAAAGTTTACAAATAGTAATATAAATTAATATTAAAATATAATATATTAAAATTAAAATCATTAATAAAATTAATAATTTTAAATATTAGTGATGAGGGAAAATAAAAAATAAGTCAGAGAAATATCAGGGAATTTTGAAAATGAAGAATTGTGGCCACCCTGGTAACTGGTAAGCCTTGATTTTATTAAGGCTGAAACTACAACTTTAAAATCATTTAGAATACAAATTTAAGTTTAATTTAGTATAAAAATGTTTCTTTTTTAGGACCGAGTTCCACAGTTTAATTTCCTGATAGTCTTAGGCATAATTATTTTAAATTTAATTTAATTTTACAATTGTAGTTAATAATCGTAGTAATTAGAACGTTTATTAGCATTTTGTTTGACGTTTTCTTTATGTTTGCATCGAGATATCGTGTAATTGTAAACGTATTCTTATTTTTTCAGTAGTTTTCTCGGTAGTTATTATTTTTATAATTATCAAATTAACATTCTTCTCTGATTTCCTTCTCATATTGTTTTTTCTTCTCGTTGCTAATATTTTATTTCTCGGCATGTATCATTAAAAATATTAATTTTTGCTAAATTTGTATTTGTTTAGCTTAGATCATAAGAAATTATATTTCAGTTTACTTAATATTTTCAAGGTTTACATTTAATACATTAACGTATAAAGTAAATAATATTACCTTTCAACCAAATCCTAAAATCTTCTCAACTCCAAAGAAAGACTTATTTTTGTAATAAGGTGGGTCGGAAGAAAAAAATTGAAATCAAAAACAGCCTAGCCAAAATCTAATTTTTATAAGCCTCAAAAAAATAATATATTTTTAAAAGCTTCGAAAATTCTGGCCCTTTTTATGTATCAAAAAAATGTTAATGCAGTTTATTTGGAATTCCTTTGAATTATTTGAAATTATTTTTAATTCACCTTAAATTATTTGAAATTCTCCTGAAATCCATTGAATTCAATGATTTTATCAGATTCTTATTGACTAATTCTAATCACTCCTATTTATCAAAATTCAATTTAATTTTTTGGGAATTTAAAACTTCTTTTATACTCAGTTAAATCATTTCTTTTTATTTATCTTGATATCGTATGCATTTCATTGAATCTTTCTAAATTCACCAGAATTACTGAACTCAAAATATTTTCCATTTTTTAAAATTAACTTGAATTCGTTTAGAATTCACCAAGAATTCATATTTTCTTTAAATTTTCTATAAATTCATAACTATTTTATTTTATTCTATGATTTAAAAATTATTTTCTCAATTCACTTAAATTCTTTTGAATTCGATTTTACTAAATTCGATGGAAATGTTTGTATTTACACTTTTTTTTCAAGTATATTTTTTCAAACTCATTAAATTTATTCAAAGACTAAAATTCTTCTAAATTTACTCCAATTTTACTCAAATCAATATAGTATTTTGGATTAAAACAAAAATTTAGCTTATTTGAAATAATATGAAATTCGACCTGAATTCTTTGGAATTCCCTTACATTCTTCTAAATCCACTCAAATTTTACTGAAATTAATGAAATATTTTAGATAAAATATTTTTTTTCAATCCATTTGAATTAATTTGCAATTTCAACCTCAATTCTTTTAAATTTGACTGGAATTCTTTTAATTTTTTGGAATTCTCTTAAATTAAAAAAATTCTAAACTCAATTCTACCAATTTCACTGAATTTTCATATTTTTATTTAAAATCGATCTGAAGTCTTTTAAACTCACTTTGAATTGTAAGGTAATTTATAAAATTCTGTTGAATTCCCTTAAATTTTTCTCGAATCAATCCAAATTTAATGAATATAATGGATTTTAAAAATATTTCCGAATTGTTTGCAGTTATTTTGAGATTTTTTTATTCATTTTGAATTTTTATTAATTCCATCGAATTCTTCTCATTTCCCTTTTATTTTTCTAAATTTACTTGCGTTTTCATTAATAGAATTGAATTGAATTCACGATGAATTCTTTTAAAATATTTTTATTTTTTCGACACATTTGAATTCACGCTGACTTCTTACTAATTTGACCAGAATTATTTTAAATTTTATTGATCTTTAACATTTTTCCTGCATTTTTTTAAAATTTGCTTCAATTCTTCCTAATTTTTCGTAATGAATTCAATGAAGTTCTTAAATACATTTGAATTATTTTCAAATCACTAGAATTTTTCTTTAATTTACCTTTAATTTTGAGTAATTCCATCGAATTCTTTTCATTTTCCTGAAATTTCTCCAAATTCATTCGGATTTTATTTAATTCTATGATATAATTTTTTCAATTCACTTAAATTCTATTGAATGAGAATTTATTTAATTTGCCGGAAATTTGTTTATTGTGTCTTTTTTTAATTATATTTTTTTCAAAATCTTATTAATTTGATCAAAGCCTCGCGAATCTTTCTAAAAATACTCCAATTTTACTGAAAACAGTGGAATATTTTTGATAAAAAACAAAAATCAGCTCATTTGAATTCATGCTGAAATCACCCTGAATTCTTATTAGTTATTAATGCATCCTGTGCTTTATTGTTGACTCACTGAGCTTTTTTTAAAAATTAATTTTAATTCTTCTAAATTCACGTAATTCTGCTTAATAAAATGGATTCAATTTTGCTCAATTTACCCAGGTGTCTTTTAAACTCACCTTGAATTCTTTAGCATTTTATCAAATTCATTTGAATTACCTTTAATTTTTTTAAATCATTTCCAATTTAATGAATTAAATTCATTTTTGAAATATTTTTTAATTGTTCTTAATTCACTGGGATTTTTTTTAAATTTACTTTGAATTTTGAATTATTCCATAGAATTCTTCTAATTTCCCCCTCTCTAAATTTACTTGCCTTGTATTTAATTCTATGATTTGAAAATGATTTTCACTTAAAATTTTCATTTACTTAAATATTTTCACCTAAAATTCGACCTGAGTTCTATCTTTTTTCTCAATTCAATTAAATGAATTCAATTTTCTTTTAATTTACCCTGAAGTCTTTTAAAGTCACCTTGAATTCTTATGGCCTGAATTCTTATTAGTTTTCCGGAATTCTTTTAAATTCTTTAAAATTCCCTTATATTTTTTTGAATTCTCTAAAATTCTTCTAATTTCACTCAATTGTAGTAAATTCTTCGCTAGTTTTGAGTGTTTTTTTCTTTCACGCTGATGTATTTTAGACTCAGCTTCAATTCTTAGGAATTTCATTAAATTCTTTTGAATGCTCTTGAATTATTTTCGAATCAATCTAAATTCAGTGAATTTTATAAATATTTTTAGTTTTACATTCACTCTGCATTCTTAAAAATTTATCCTGAATTTCTTTAAATTCCCCTTGAATTCGTATAAATTTCATCTAATCCTCTCATTCTCCTGAATTCTTTTAAATTCATTCGTTACATTTTTTGCAATTGATTTGAATTCATTTGAAATTCCATTTGAATTCTTATCAAGTTGTCCGGAATTCGTTTAAATTCTTTGAAATTCCTTAATTTTTTTTTTAATTCTCTCGAATTACTCTAAATTGACTCAATTCTAATAAATTTATTGCCATTTTTTACTCTGAAGTATTTTGAAGTCACCTCCAGTTTTTAAATATTTCATAAATTCCTTGAATTTTTTTCAAATAAATTCTGATATAATTTCACTTAAATTTTTCACGTAAAATTTTAAGTGTATGTAAATGAATTCTATCAGTTTTCTCAATTAAATTAAATGGATTACATTATCTTTTATTTTACCCTAACGTCTTTTGAACTCACTTTAAATTCTTATGCATTTTATCAAATACTTTTGAATTCCCTTACATTCTTCTAAATTCACTTAAATTTTATGGAAATCAATTAAATGTTTTAAATTTTAAAAAATTCAATTTAATTGAATTCATTTGGAATTCAATCTGAATTCTTATAAATTCTTTGGAATTCACTTAATTCTACTAAATTCTTGACAATTTTGTAGTTTTTTTATTCATTCGGAAGTATTGACTCATCTTGAATTCTGAGGAATTTCATCAAATTCGTTTGAATTGCTTTGAATTATTCTCAAATCAGTGAGATTTTAATGAGTTCAATGAAATTTAAACTTGTTCTTAATTCACTGGATTTTTAAAAATTAACTTTGAATTTTGAATAATTCGTTCGAATTCTTCTCATTTCCCTTTCTCTAAATTTACTTGCATTTTATTTAATTCTATGATTTAAAAATGATTTTTTCTCAATTCACTTAAAATTTGCATTGATTTAGATTTTTCACTTAAAATTCGGCCTTAATTCTATCAGTTTTCTCAAATTAAATGGATTACATTATCTTTTAATTTACCCTGAATTCTTATGGATTTTATAAAAAAACTTTTGAATTCCCTTAAATTCTTCTAAATTCACTCAAATTTTACTGAAATCAATTAAATGTTTTAGATTTTTTTGTTAATTTCAATTTTGATGAATTCATTCAGAATTCGACCTGAATTCTTATTAATTTTCCTAAATTCGGCACAAGCTTTTAGTTTTTTATTCACCCTGAAGTATTTTAGACTCACATTCAATTCTTAGGAATTTTATCAAATTCTTTTGAATACCCTTTAATTACTTTCAAATCAATCTAAATTCAATTAATTTTACAGATATTTTTGAATTTTTCTCAATTCACTTGATTTTTTTTTTAATTCACTGTGAATTTCAAATAATTCCGTCGAATTCTGTTCATTACCTTTAAAGGCGCAAAATAAAACTTTTCAGTTCCATGCTATTTTTGATTTTCAATTTTTGTGGACCCACCCTGTTCTCTAATTTTGAAAATTCGAATCGAAAAAAAAAGAAACTAAAATAAACTTGAATTTCTTTTTTCAGGGTGTGTGTTGGCATGCAGGTTCCTCCGGCGCCGAACGAAGACTGGTACTGTCGACAGTGTTTAACAAAAAAACAGGAACTTCATCATGACAAAAAGAAGAAGAAGCGCAAGAAGAAAGTGAAAGTGCCCGCCTAGTATAAGCTAACCGGGCCCGGCGTAAGGCCCGGTTTGCCGATTCAAAATCTTGCGAAAGTAAAGACAAAAGACAGCAAAGATGGAATGAAAAGTCTCAAGGTGAAAAAAATCGCCAGAAAAGAAATGAAGTTGCAAATGAAGGGGTTGAAAATGAAACCAAACAAGGGAAAATTAAAAGACAAGAAGAGCATCATCAAAGTGAAAAGAGCGAAGAAAGTCAAGAAACTGAAGGACTTTTCTCTAAGTTTAGAACCACCAAAAGCTCAGTAATTTTTTCCCATTTTATCGAAATATCATTTAAAAAAAAAATTTAATTTAGCACTTAAGTTAAGAAAAAAGAAAGGGAAGAAGAAAAAAGAATCTCCTAAGTTTGGAAATTTTCATTTCTCTTGGCTGTTTGTTTTTGCTTTCGGGGTAATTTTACTCTTGTTGAATTTTATATAATTGTTTTACCTTGTCCCTTTAGACTGTTTTCTTGTGTATAATATTTAATCTCTAGCTTTATTATCAAGTAGTAAGATAAACAAATGTATATACGATTACTGATAATACGATTACGATAATGCGAATTGTCAGAATGAAGGTGAGAACGATCATGTAGGAGAAATCGAATTTATAAATATGGAATTCAAAGTAACTTATACACAACGTTGAATCTATTTGTAATTTATACGATCGGTTGACTTGGCTTAAAAATATCGAGTGAGAATGACTGGAACTTGTTGAAAATTAATTTTGATCGGACGATTAATGAAATATTAATTGCTTTCTTGTATTGTTATTTGGTTCTCATTTTCACTTGGTATCTTTAAGTATTTTATGATCCAATAATTAATAGAAAATAACCTCTGCCTCTGAAACAGGCATTGAATTAAAAGAATATTTACCGAATTTAAATAGAC
>NC_046660.1:51176546-51229879 GCF_010883055.1 Belonocnema kinseyi
CCTTGCTGAGTAGAGGTGTTAAATATTCTGAAAACCATGTGTGAAGTCGAGAACTTTTTAATTTTTTTGACTTTTTTTAATGGGTATAGTTAATGTAAGTACTGAAAGTGATGGAAAGTCTACGAGACTTTCAGGTGTTGGAGTATAAGAAAATGTAAAATTATGTAGGAAATTTTTTTTTTTGCAAAATGCGCTCTTAATATAATATTGATTTAGGGGTAGAATCAGAGCGATTCTGTACATTTTTGTTAAATTATCTACGTTGATCTTTAAAAAAAAATTTATGTCTTTACATTCTAAAGTCTTTACTGTTTCATTGAAATTTCTTCCGATCACAACTTCTACTTGCTTTAAAAAAAATGGTATAATAGAAATAATTGCGAATTTGTTATTTGGAGTGAGAAACATTAATACGATATCAAATCTATAAACAATTGATAAAATGTAATAATTTAAGTGCACACACGTAGAGCATTAATTTTGTTTTGGTAATGTTCTTTTCATTATGCAATTGGGTTGAAAACAACGTATAGAAACGTAGCACAATACGAGAATTAAAATATTTATAATTATTAGATAATAAATAATATATTGGTAACGTCAATTTGTTAAATAGACATGTATGTATGACTTCCATGAATGTATTTAAACTGGAAAATGTACGAATATATGGAAATAATATAAAATTTGTTTTCTTACAGATAAAGTTGAGATGGAATTTAATTCGGGGTGTATTTACAGGGTGGCCGCTGGACAGGGAAAAAAGTGATTTTTTTTTTGACCGGGAATTTTACAAATTTGTAGATGATAAATCTGTCCACGTACGATTTCAACAGTTTTTAAATAATTAGTTGAATTGATATGTTTTTCAATTATGCTACTATTTAGCTTATAATGCGTGATTCAAAATTTTTTTACTTTAAAAATTTTCCATTTGAAATTTTTATTTCTAAGCTTACATAATTTTTAAATGCTTTCTTAAAGACTTGAACAAATAAAAAATAAAAGCCTTTAATGTTGATAATTTTGGACAAAAAACATTTTTATTTAATAAATTAATTAATTTCTTTAAATTTATCTATACTTTAAGTAATAAAACTTGAAAAAAAGTTGACAAAATGATTTTAAACCAGTTCAAAATTTAATAATTCTCAGATTTTAACGTTAAAACTTGAATGGTTACAATTTGAAATTCTTAGTCATTAATCAAATGTGAAGGTGTGGCTGAAAGTTTATAAACTATTTTCAACTTCAAAATAACTTCATAATAATATATTCTTAATTAAAGGATTTTATTAAATTAAAAATATTGTTTCATTCTAAAATATTCCCATTCAATTTGAATTTTTTAAATAAAAAAAGATTAATTATTGAATATTTAGCAATATTTGAATTTTTATTTAAGACAAGTAAATTGAAACCAAATATTTAAAAGTAAAGGATCTTTAACTGAATTGTTTGACATAGAAAGCCTGGATTCGTTAAAACTTCGAAGAGCCTTCAAACTTTGAACATTATAATTTTAATTGTATTTGAAAAATGCTTAATTTGTAAGTGAAATTTTAAAATTTTGACGTATAATTTACAAACAAACATTTGTAGAAAAAATTTGAGTAATTTTAAGAGATATTTAGGAGTTTTAAAAATATTGAAAATTATCATGCAAATGTTAGAAAGTTTTCTTAAAATCTTCTAGAGTCTTTTTTCAACATTTTGTTTAAATTGTTGAAAAACTTTTTAAATATTCTCTTAAAATAATTTTTCAAAATGAAAAGTTATTGTTTATTTACCTAGGAATCTCAAGAAAATGTTTTTATTCTTTTGAAGCCTTTCACAATTCTTGAAAAGAATCTAATTTTTTTATTTAAATCTGCGAAAATCTACATTTCGTTTTATATTAGGCTATCATTTCAAGTTATACATTAAGTTTGAATTTTTTTCAAAACTTCTACATATCTTTTAAAATTACTCAAACTTCACCTACTCAATTTTCTCAATTTTACAGGATTTTATGAAAATTGTAAAAAAAAATCAATTTATTTTGACAAATATTTAGAAGTTCTGAAAAAAATTCCAAAATAATTTTAAATTTAAAAGAAATTTAAAACAACTTCTAGATTTCTCAAGATTTTGAAATAAAATTTTTAAGCTTTCCAAGGATTTTTTAACTATTTAAAAATAAAATAATTTAATTTCTAATTTAAGAAGTGTTAAGTTAAAAAATTTTCAATTTTCTAATACTTAATGTTTCTAGCTTAAAACTCCTTATAATTATATAATTTTGAACATTTTAAAGTTCATTGATTGATTTTTTAATTTAGAGCATTGAAAATTATAACGTGGATTTATATTTTTTTATATTGAAAAATGTTAGTACCTTTAATTTTATACGCGTATATTATTGAGAATTTGAATACAAAATTTTTAATTAAAAACTTTTAAATTTCAATTTTAAAAGTTCAAAATTTAACCGTTCCACTTTGAGTACTATCATTTGCAGCTCAGTTTTTATTACCTCAAGTGAAATTTTTTTTAGGTTTAGTGTTCCATTATTTCAAATTTCATTGACCGTAAAAAATGTTTGCGAAACGGGAAAAAACCCATTTTTATTCAATTTAAAATATTGTTTTAGTCTAAAATATTCAATTTTTAACCCATTCAATTTGAAATTTTTAATTAAAAAAAGTTTAATTATTGAATATTTAGCAATATTGGAATTTTTATTTAAGACAAATAAATTGAAACTAAATATTTAAAAGTTAAAGAATCTTTAACTGAATTGTTTGTCATAGAAAGCCTAGAATCATTAAAATTTCGAAGAGCCTTTAAACTTTAAACGTTAAAATATTAATTTTTATATTTGAAAAATGCTTAATTCGTGACCGAATTTTTTTAATTTTGATGTATAACTTTCAAATAAACATTTGTAGAAAAAATTTGAGTAATTTTAAGAGATATTTAGGAGTTTTAAAAAGATAAAAAATGATCATGCAAATTTTAGAAAGTTTTCTTAAAATCTTCTAGAATCTTTTTTGACAATTTTGTTTAAATCTTTGAAAAACTTTTTAAATATATTAAGCTATCATTTTAAGTTTTACATTAAGTTTGAATCTTTTCAAAACTTCTACATATCTCTTAAAATTACTCAAATTTCGCCTAAAAATAATAAATATTCAATTGTTATTTACACATCCAAATTGTAAAGAAATTTTCTAAAATTTACAGGATTTTCTGAAAATTTTAGAAAAAATTGAATTAACTTTTACAGATATTTAGAAGTTCTGTAAAGATTTCCAAAATAATTTTAATTTCAGAATAAACTTAAAACAACTTCTAGATTTCTCAAAATTTCGAAATAAAATGTTGAAGGTTTCCAAGGATGTTTAAACTATTTAAAAAGAAAATAATTGAATTTCTAATTTAAAAAGTGTTCAGTGAAAAATTTTTCAATTTTTCTATATTCAATGTTTCTAGCTTAAAATTTCTTAAAATTATATAATTTGAAACATTTTAAAGTTCATGGGGATATATAGAAAATAAAATAGTTAGAAAATAAAATAGTTTTTTTTTGCATTTGAAACAGGTTTAGGGTGGAAATGACCAGTGAATTTTTTTATATGAAATGAACATTTTTTTAAAGAATTATATTTGATATTTAGAAAAGTTTTAACAAATCCCTGTTCCAAATCTGAATTGGTCACAATTTGAAAATTCCCTCGTTTAAATTTTATATGAAGAAAGTAATTCAAGCCGTTTTTAGACTAGAAGTAGTATTTTAAATAGAAAATTTAAAAATCATTTTTCGGTTGAAAATTCAACTGGTTTAAAAAACAATCGTTTTTCTTGAAAATTTATCTTTGTATTTAAAAACTCAACAATGTGTTTCAAAATTAAATTTTTTAGGGAAAATTATTCTTCTAGTTTGCAGATTAATTTATTTTAGTTAAAAATTAATTAATTTGGTAACAAATTTTACTAATTTTGTAAACATTTTTCTTTTTGTTGAAAATGATATTTTTAATTTAAAACTCGGCCTTCTGGTAGAAAATAAGTCTTCTTGGTTGAAATATATAGTATTTTCTTCAAACCTTCTTTTTCTTCATTGAAAATTATTTTATTAACTGCAAAGTGAACTATTTCTTTTTTGGTTCCAAATTTCATTTTCAGCTGCAAATTCATTTCTTTCGATTAAAATTAAACTATGTAATTGATTTTTTGTTTGTTGAAAAATGATTTTTTGAACTTAAAAATGAAGTATTTTATTTAAATTTAATCTTTTTTGTTTAAATTCAATTTTTTTTAAATTGAATTTTGAAGCTTTTGAAGTGAAAATTGAACTATTCCATTTTTTATTGAAAATCTTTTCTTTTTTAGTTGAAAATTCACATGATTTTGTTGCAAATTGTGCATATTGTTTGGAATTTCAATTTTTTTATCTAAAAATTTCACTATTCCATTTTTGGACGAAAATTTAATTTTTTTAGTTGAAAATTCAACAATTTTGTTAAAAATTCTTTTTCTTTTATTGAAAAATTTACGTTTTTTAGTTAGAGCTTCAAATATTTATTTGGAAATTTATGTGCATGTTTTGTTGAAAATTTGCCTTTTTAGTACAAATATAATCTTGTTAGAAAACTCATTATTTTGGTTGAAAATTGAACATTGTCATTTTTGGTACACAATTTATATTTATTTTCAAATTAAAAAACCAACTCTTTTAGAGAAAATATTTTTTTTTCTAATTGAATTCAACTCTTTTTTATTTAAATTTTATGGATTAAAGTTTCTCCTCTTAGTTCCAAATGTATCTTTTATTTTATTTATTTTTATTTTTGGTAGAAAGCTGATATTTTTTATTTAAAAAATTACATGATTTGTTGAAAATTCGTCCTTTTTGGCTGAATTCAAAGAATTTTAAATATTTTTTGGTTGAAATAGCAACTATTACATTTGACTTTGTTTGTTGAAGATTCATCTCTTCGGTTTAAAATAAACTATTTTGATGAAAATTAATTTTTTTATTTAAAAATTAATTAACTGAAATTTAACTTGTCTGTTTTTGGTTAAAAATTCGCCTCTTTTAGTTTAAAAATTAACCTTTTAGTTGAAAATTCATGTAATTTATTGATAATTCTTCTCTTTAAGTTGAAAATTAATCATAATGTTTGAAAATTAATCTTTTTGGTTGAAAAATCAAGTATTTAAAAAAAATCGTTTTTTTTTTAATTTATCTTTGTAGTTCTCTGAATTCGCTTTTTTGGTTAAAAATTAAATTTCTGAACGGAAAATGAAACTATTTCATTTTTGACTGAAAATGTTTTCTTTTTTAGTTGAAAATTCACATTCTTTTGTTGCAAATTGTGTATATTGTTTGGAATTTCAATTATTTTATCTGAAAATTTCACTATTCCATTTTTGGATGAAAATTTAATTTTTTTTAGTTGAAAATTCAACAATTTTGTTAAAAATCCGTTTTATTTTATTAAAAATTTTGAGTTTTTTATTTAGAGCTTCAAATATTTAACTGGGAATTTATGTTGTAACATATTTTGTTGAAAATTTGCCTTTTTAGTAAAAATATAATCTTGTTAGAAAACTCATTATTTTGGTTGAAAATTGAATGATTTTATTTTTTATGGAAAATTGGACTTTGTCTTTTTTGGCACTCAATTTATCTTTATTAGTTGAAAATTCAATCATTTGATTTATTACATTTTTGCAGAATTTTATTTTGAAAATCTTAAAAGTTGAAGAATATTCCATTGTAAACCTTCAAAATTGACCTACATAAAAAGAAGTTTAAAATTACGTCATTTTAAGCTTGAAAGATTCCAAGTTAATGAATCTTCAATTGTAAATCTTAAAAAATGAACAATTTTAAATTTATAATCGTTCAAATAAAATAATTTTCAAGTGTAAATCTTAAAAATTGAACAATTTTAAATTGATAATTGTTAAAATTAAATAATTTTCAATTGTAAACCTTCAAAATTAAACTAATAAAAAAATCGTTCGAAATTACATAGCACACTTCCGTAAAATTACATAAAGAGCATACTGGGTGTTAATCACCCAAGGGTATTTTAACGTGTGCTGTGCCGACGGTATTGAATAGTTTTTTTTTTACAAAAAATCCATTAATGTTGTTTAATCTATCTAGTTTAAAGAGACAAAGGTTTCATAACAGGTTTTGGAATTTAAAGTAGTTAACAAAAACCTTTTTGGAAAAAATTAAAAAATGACTTGTTTCACTCTAAAATTCATAACTTTTTAAGTTTTTGATATTTTTACTTAAAATTTTACTTGAATATTTTCGAGGTGCGGTGCTTCAAAAATAAAATTAGTCTTATAGTGTTCGTTCCAATGAAGGTATTTATTCTAAAAAATAAAAGCTTCAATTCAATGAAAAATGAAACACCGTATTTTGCGCGACTGAAGGATTTTATTGATCTTAAACTGCGTATAAAAATTATAAAAATGAACATTATGTGAAAATGACACAGAAAAATAAGTTTTCATGTCATTTTTTAATCTGGCATCATATGTTCCATTTTCTTGAGTTTGTTACGTTTTGCTAAAGCGCAAATAAGTCGCTGGGTGTATTATACCCAGTATGCCCGTTAAGGGTTAAAATTGAATAAATTTCCAATTCTTTAACATGTTTTATTTTCCGAAAGTTCATTTTAAACAAAATCTGTATGTGAATACAGAAATGTTTCTACTGGTTATTGCAATAATTAGGGCTATAACTTTATATTTTCAACAATTTAAAATATCGAATTTCCTTCGCAAAGGTTTAAAAATTTAAAAAAAAAACTTAATTTTCATGGAAATTGTTCTACAGAATGATGGAAAAAATCAAAAAGCTGAATTCGAAAGAAAAAATAAGAAACACAGAGGAAAAGGGAAAAGACCGTGAACCCCGTAAATAAGAAAACCCAAATTAAATTTCTAATCAATATATTGACTTGCTCCTTGAATCACATTTAGTCTCATTAAAATATAAAAAAAACTCTCCCGTCTATTGTTATATATATACTGCTATTATATTAAATTCAGTAAGACTTCGTGTTTTTTTTTCTTAACAAAAAAAGAAAAAACGAAAAAAAAGAAAGAACGAAAAACTGTGATATTTTACACGAATGATGATTAAACGAAATACAATGATCTATAAATACATACATACTTAATCAGTACGTAGTTTCGAAATTACTGTAAAAACTTTCACAGACATAAGTTAGTAATTTAAAGCTTTCTCCGAAATCTAACACATATTAATCTTCCCTTTAGTCACCGGGGTATTAAGACCTCCAACATCTCCCGATTCGAGTTGCTTCAAAAGTCGAAACAAAGCCGCGGCTTCCCTAATTCTACTAAATTCAATACAAAAAGCCTGGACTTCAATAAAAAGTTCCTGCACATTAATAATCTTATTTCTAATCAGAGATTGCAGAAATACGCAAACGAGTCTAACGAGCCGATTCTGCATATAGCGATCCTTGATCGTTTCGCAGGTGGAAATGCAATTGCTGATATAAAGATGAACAAATTCCGTTGGCAGATCGACGGTTGTCGTCAACCGGTTCACCACTTCCATCGAATGAAGGGACATTTCCATATTGACAAGAACGCTAAAATATTCCGTGATTTGACTCGACTGCATCAACTTCAACAAAACCTCGATAGCTATTAGAGGATTATTTTCCACCAAATCCGGAAGTTTACCAGGAGTTAATCCAATGTGGTAAACTAATTTTGGATCCTTGTCTAAAACTGTGACAAGATACTGTTGCTGTTGAAGAGTCAAAACACTCTTGAATGCCTTTCCCATCAATCTTCGTGCACCCGCACAATTCGAGACACACATACTGGTGTCATATTCCACGGTAAATTGGTTTGGTTCCGTGAAATTCATCCAGGCAGGTTCGTTCAAACACTGATGCAGTGGCGGAGCCAATCGGAGAAATTCAGGCCGGTAACTTTGATTGAAAAGCGGCTCGTTTCCCGTCACAAGGTCTTCAAGGACACTCTTGGCAGCAGCTTTATCAACTTCGTTGGGCTTGGGACGTTCAGCCTCGGGCAGAATAACCGGAATTCCACATTTTGTGACTGCAGGAAGTTCAGATTGATGCTCGGCAAGTTGCAGTTGTAGACTGGTTAAATCCGGTTGAGCAGAGGGTACAAAGTAGAGTTCATCGATCACTTGTCTTGGGGTCTTTTTCATGATCTCACTGCTTTTCGGGCCCAACAATCCAGCCAGTAAATTTTTCTCGCACTGAGATAATACTGGCACGTGACTAGGATGATTGCCCTTGCCGCCGTTTCCAGTTTCCTCAGGAGCCTTTAGAATTTGCACGAATACCGGGGCGAAGGGAGTTGTGGCAAGTGGTTCTCCTCGGTAGAGATCGTACAAAAGTCCTACTGCTATCACTCGCTGAACTTGGTTTGAGAGAAGATCGTTGTGTTGTAACATTAAGAGAATGGTCATCCCGATCTGAAATTATCATTTTAATTGTCAAGCCAATCATTCTACATTTTTTATGTTTGAAATGCCTGAGGTTTAAAATTCAGGATGACCGCAGACCAGGGAAGAATCACGGAATTTTATTGGTCAGGGCAAATTAAGGAAAAGTCAAGAAACTTGAAAGAAATTTCAAAAGTCGGGAAATTTCGGTAGCAAAGAATTTTAAGTAAGTGTCAAAATTCCTGAAGTGGACACGTCATTTTTCGTAAAGTCATGAAAATTAAAAAGTGTCGCACAGTTGTCAAGTGTACATCAATTCAACAATATCCCACCCCATAGTTTTGAGAAAATTCAATTTTTTATTACTTATTTTTGCAATTAAATATTTCATGGACATTTAAAAAAAATCGATTACGCCCCAACTAGGAGCTGCCAAAATTTGAAAAGAATGCAGTCATAACTCACAATAAATGAACTTCACAACAAAATAAAAAACTATGGAAAAAAGTTTATTTAAGTCATTTTTTAATAATTAGTTTATCAACAAATGCAGTATGTAGTAAATATAATTAACAACAGGAAAATGCAAGAACGGTTTTGTAGTCTCAACGATAAATGATAAAAAAAAAACCGATTTTCATTCACGTTGTGAACGAAAATTAACCACCAAATACTAAACAATGCACGGATGAAACAAGGATACCTCGCGCAAGTCGCCATATGCAACGAAAATTTGATTTTTTCAGCACTTAAAGTTGATATCACAAAACCATTTTTCTATTTTCACGTTGTTAATTATATTTACTACATACCTGATCAAAAAAAAATTGATTTGAGATGGAGCAGGGACAGGGTGGTCGTTTTAATCGACGAAATAAATTCCCGGCCATTTCCCGATTCGCAACCATTTTTCAGGGTGAATGAAATTTAAAAAATCGAATACTAAAGCTACAAAATTTTCCACTTGAGGTAATAAAAACTGAGCTTTAAATGAAAGCACTAAAAGTCGAACTGTTAAATTTTGAACTTTTAAAAATTTTGTATTAAAATGCTCAAGTTTACGCTATAAAATTGAATGTGCTAACATTTTTCAATATAAAATAATATAAATCCACATTATCATTTTCAATGCTCTAAATTAAAAAATCAATCAATGAACTTTAAAATTTTCAAAATTTACATAATTTCAAGGAATTTTGAGCTAGAAACATCAAATTATTGAAAAACTGAAAAAATTTTAATTGAACACTTCTTAAATTAAAAATTAAATTATTTTTAAATAGCTTAAGCGTCCTTGAAAAGCTTTAAAATTTTATTTCAAAATCTTGAGAAATCTAAAAGTTGTTTTAAATTGGTTTTAAATTAAAAATTATTTTGTAAATTTTTTCAGAACTTCTAAATATCTGTCACAATGAACTGAATTTTTTCTAAAAATTTTCAGAAAATCCTGCAAATTTTAGAAAAATTCGTTATAGTTTGGATGTATAAATAATAATCGAACATTTACTATTTGTAGGCAAAATTTAAGTAATTTTAAGAGATATGCAGAAGTTTTGAAAAGATTCAAACTTAACGTAAATCTTGAAATTACAGCCTAATATAAGACCTAATATAGATTTTCGAAGATTTTAAACAAAAAAATTGATTCTTTTCAAGAATTGTGAAAAGCTTCAAAATAATAAAACCTTTTTTTTTAAGGATTCCTAGGAAAATTAAAAACAACTTTTCATTTTAAAAAATCATTTTCAGAGAATATTTAAAAAGTTTCTCAAAGATTTAAACATTTTTCACGGCGAATGAAATTAAAAAAATGGAACACTAAAGCCACAAAATTTTCCACTTAAGGTAATAAAAACTGAGCTTTAAATGAAAGCACTAAAAGTCGAACTGTTAAATTTTGAATTTTAAAGATAGAAATTTAAAAGTTTTTAATGTAAAAATTTTGTATTAAAATGCTCAATAATTTACGCTATAAAATTGAATGTGCTAACATTTTTCCATATAAAAATATATAAATCCACATTATCATTTTCAATGCTCTAAATTAAAAAATCAATCAATGAACTTTAAAATTTTCAAAATTTATATAATTTCAAGGAATTTTGAGCTAGAAACATCAAATTATTGAAAAACTGAAAAAATTTTAATTGAACACTTCTTAAATTAAAAATTAAATTATTTTATTTTTAAATAGTTTAAGCGTCCTTGAAAAGCTTTAAAATTTTATTTCAAAATCTTGAGAAATCTAAAAGTTGTTTTAAATTGGTTTTAAATTAAACATTATTTTGGAAATTTTTTCAGAACTTCTAAATATATGTCAAAATGAACTGAATTTTTTCTAAAAATTTTCAGAAAATCCTGAAAATTTTAGAAAATTTCGTTATAGTTTGGATGTATAAATAATAATTGAACATTTATTATTTGTAGGCGAAATTTGAGTAATTTTAAGAAATATCTAGAAGTTTTAAAAAGATTGAAACTTAATGTAAAACTTGAAATGATATAAAACAAAATGTAGATTTTCGAAGATTTTAAACAAAAAATTAGATTTTTTTCAAGAATTGTGAAAGGCTTCGAAAGAATAAAAACAATTTTTTAAGATTCATAAGAAAATTAAAAGTAACTTTTCATTTTAAAAACCCATTTTAAGAGAATATTTAAAAAGTTTTTCAAAGATTTAAACAAAATATTCAAAAAAGATTTTAGAAGATTTTCAGAAAAATTTCTAAAATTTGCATGATAATTTTTAATTTTTTTAAAACTCCTAAATATCATTTAAAATTACTAAAGTTTTTTCTACAAATGTTCATCTGTAAATTATACATCAAAATTAAAAAATTTCGGTCACAAATTAAGCATTTTTCAAATACAACAATTAACATTGTAACGTTTAAAGTTTAAAGGCTCTTCGAAATTTTAACGATTCCAGACTTTCTATGTCAAACGATACAGTTAAAGATTCTTTACTTTTAAATATTTGGTTTAAATTTACTTGTCTTAAATATAAATTCAAATATTGCTAAATATTCAATAATTAATCTTTTTTTTTAACAAAAAATTTCAAATTGAATGGGTTAAAAATTGAATAGTTCAGACTGAAACAATATTTTTAATTTAATTCAATCCTTTAATTAAGAATGTATTATTATGAAGTTATTTTTGAGTTGAAAATAGTTTATAAACTTTCAGTCACACGTTCACACTTTTTTAATGACTAAGACTTTCAAATTGAAACCATTTATGTTTTAAAGTTAAAATTTGAAAATTCTTAAATTTTGAACTGATTTAAAATCGTATTGTTAATTTCTTAATACTTAAAGTACAGATAAATTAAAAAATTTTTTTATTAAATAAAAAGGTTTTTATCAAAAATTTTCATCAGCAAAGGCTTTTATTTTTTATTTGTTCAAGTACTGAAAAACATAACAATTCCACTAATTATTTAAAAACTGTTAAAATCGAACGTGGACAGATTTTTCTTCTACAAATTTTTTTAATTCCCGGTAAAAAACAGTTGCTAAAGATCAAGCAATTTCAGAAATGCCAGGGAAACCCTGACACAGTTAGGGAATTTTCGAAAAACTAAAGTTGGAGTTAATTTTATTATTATGGTTAAGAATTAGGCTCTTTTGGTTGAGGATTTAAACTACTTTGTTGATGATTCATCCTTTTTTTGTTAAATTCAACCACTTTTTTTGTATAAAATTAAAATCCTTTTTGCTTGAAATATGAAATATCACGTTTTTTGTTGAGAATTCATCCTTTTTGGTTAAAATTTAAATAATTAGCTGAAAGTGGAACTACTTTCATAACAATTCATTTATTTGGTTGACGATTCTTCATTCAAGTTGACAAACATTTTTTTCATAAATTCTTTCTTGAAAATTAATTGTTTTAACTGAAAATTTAACTCGTACATTTATGGTTCAAAATTTATTTTCTTAAGTTGAAAATTTGAATGATTGGTTTGAAATTCCTGTAGTTTATTGAAAATTCGGATTTTTGTGAGAATATTTAAGCTTCTTGGTAACTAATTCCTCTTTTTGTGGAAAATTCCATTAAAAATTCTATTACTTAGAGAAGACTTCATGTAAATTATTTTTAATTCATCTATTTTGGTAAACAGATTCATCTTATTGGTTGAAAATTGAACTTTTAGTTTGAAAAATAGTTTTTTGTTATTTAGAATCAATTTTTTTTTAACGGACAAAAATGTAACTGTTCCATTTTTAATAGAAAATTGATCTTTTTTTGATAAAAATTTAATCTTTTTGACTAAAATTTATACTGTTTCGTTAAGAATTTACTTTGATTTTATTGAAAATTATGTTTTTACTGAAAATTTGATTAAATTATATTTTTCGTTGAAAATGTATTTTTTTTTTTTTTAGGTGAAAATTCATTTATTTTTTAAAAATTCGTTTTTCTTGTAGAAGAGTATTCTCCTTCGTTAAAAGTTCATATTTTTGGTTATAAAATAATTTCTGTGGTTGAAAATTTATTTGAATAATTGAAAATTTAAATATTTTATTTTTGGTAGGAATTTATCTTTTTACTTGTAAATTCTTGTATTTGGTTGATAATATATTTTTTTTGTAGTTTAAGATTTATCATTTTAGTTAAAAATTTGCTTTAAATATTCGATTTTTTGTGGAAAATTCATCTTTTTGGTAGAAAAAATTTGGTAAAAAATTCATTTTGTTGTTGAAAACTCATCACTGTGATTAAAAATTAATTTCTTTGGTTGACAATTCGTTTTTTTTTTAGTTGAAAATTATATTCTTGACTGAAAATGTAATTAGTCGATTTTTCCTGGAAAATTTGGCTGAAAACTTTTTTTTTCTAACTGCAAATTAAACTATTCTAATTTTTATTTGTAAATTTACTCTTTTTTAGTTGGAAATTTATGTATTTTATAGAAACTGTATCTTTTTCGGTAGAAAATTCAACATTTGGATTTAAAATTGAATTATTTTGTTCAGATTTTTTCCGGAAATTGTAAAAAAAAAACGGTATTTTTAAAACAAAAAGATGAATTTTCATGAAAATAATATAATTTTCAATCAAATAGTTCCATATTCAACCAAATAGTTGAGTTTTCTACAAACAGTTTCATGATCAACCAAACAGTTCCATTTTTTCTTAAAATAGTTGAATTTTTTTGCGAAAAATACAAATTTTCCACCAAATAGTTGAATTTTCGACTCAACAAAAACGCATTTTCAAACAATAAAAACTGTGAACTTTTAAGAAAATAGTTAATTTTTTAAGAAAATTCTGCAAATATGTAACCAAACATAGAATTTCAAACTCAAAAAGATAAATTTTCAACGTATCTATTATTTAAATCTTATAAACAGCGAGAAGCTTGATAAACGTAACCTTATTTTTAAAAACTTCGTTTTTTGCAACAAGTTATTTTTAGAGGGAACTGAACGTAATAAATAAAATAAATCACCAGGTTATATAAAATTAAGACAAAATGAATACGAAACAATAATTACATACCTTAAAATGGTCTTTTTTTGGAAATTTTTGATGCATTTGATTCGAAAGACTTTCGAAATTTATGTCCACATTTTCTTCGTTTACAACATCTAGTAATAGCACTAAATCTTGAGGGGTGAGCGACATTATGACTCCGAGTTTTTATATCGTCTTATAACGTTTTGAAACTTCTTTAAAGGATATTTATACTTTAAAAGCTTGAGAACATTCCAAGTTTACGAATTCATTTTTCGTGAAACTCCAAAACAGAAGTCAGTCAGCCCTTTTTTCCTTTTTAATTTAAAATAGATATTTTCACATAATCGGATTCTATGGACTTTTTAACTCTCAAAATAGCTACTTGAGATAAATCGCAAAAAAACAAAACTTCAAAACGGAGCCGAGGCCGAGCAATGCACAATAATGTGAGGTTATGTCGATTTACTTACACAGTTTGCGACTTCGACTATCGATTATTATCGAGTTGCAGGGGCGCTACTTTTTGAAAAAATAATATATACATATGAGGTTTAAATGGATTTCATATTAAATTTTTAGGCTTAGTGATCAAATTATTGAATACTGCTACATTCTTATTGATAAAATCATTTATATTTATTAGTATTTATTTATACTAATATTTAACTTACCTTGTATTCCATCAAATTATTTTGCATTCCCATTCATTTTTCTGAACTCATTTTAAACTTACTGCATTCAATAATTAATTGTTTTTGGCCAAAAATTCAATTTTTTATTTTTTTATTTTTGAACGTTTCTACTTTTTTATTTAAAGTTCTTCTTTTCTGCTGTGGACATTTGATCCCTTTGGTTTAAAAATAATTTTTCTGAGTTCAAAATGAACAGCTCTTTTGTGCTCGAAATTGAACTATTTATCTGAAAAATGTTTTTAGTTGAAGTTCAATATTTTTAATTTGAAAATTTGACCATTTGGTTAGAAAAATTACTATTTAGTTGAAAGTTCAACTAAGCTTGGTAAAATATTTGCCTTGTTGATAGAAATGTAGTCTTTTAGTTTTAAAATAATTTATTTTTTTTGTGGAAAAGCAATCCTTTTTGTAAAAAAAAATTAAAATTATAAAAGATATATTTTCGAAAGAAGGAATAATTTTTCAACATATTTTGTCGATTATCTTTTGCTAAAAATTTATATTATTTATTTGAAAATTTATCAAAATATTTTGTTTTTAAAAATTAACCATTGTGAAGACACAATAAAACTATTCTGTTGAAAAATTATCTTTTTGGGTTGAAAATGCAACTTTTTGTTGGAAATTTGTCTTTTTGCATGAAAAATTCAATTATTTTCTCAGCAGGTACGAAATTCAAACACGTTTCTAGAACGTCCTAAGGACGTTTTTAGAACGTTAGGTTTAAAATATGTTTTTGGGACATAAAAAAAAACCAATCTAAGTCAGGCCAAAAAACGTCCAAAACACGTACATTGTTACAAATACGTCCGAAAAACGTGTTTGGAACATTGTATGTTTTTAGAATTTTATTTAGCATGACTTCGGACGTTTTTAGGACGTTCTAAAAACGTCATTGGATATTCGTGCCTACTGGCTGTCTCTGAAAATAATATTTTTTCGAAAGTTTCCCTATATGGTTTAAACGGTAACTGTTTTGTTGAAAATTAATCTTTTTGAGCTGAAAATTTAAATATTTTGTTTCAAACGAAATTTTTGTTGAAAATTCAAATTATTTTCAAAAATATAACTGGTTTGTACAAAATTTGTCTTTATGACCCAAAAATTTAACAATTTTTAGTAGACAATTCTTATTTTTTGGTAGGAAATTAATCTTGTTAAAAAATTATCCTTTTTGGTTAAAAATTTGATTTTTTGTTCGAAAAATCATCTTTTTGTTTGAAAATTTAACTATTTTTTTTAATTCGTCTTTTTGGGATAAAAATAAAACTTTTTTTGGTTGGAACTGTAATTGTTTTTGTGGAAAATTCCACAATTTTGTTGCAAATTTATCCTTTTGGGATAAAAATTCAATTATTTTTTTGTTTTAAATTTTATTTGTATGAAAAATCATTGTCTTGCCTTGAAAATAGGTTTATTGTAAGAGAATTTGTCTTTGTTAGGAAATTTATCTTCTGGGTTGAAAATTCAACTGTTTGATTAAAAAAACTATTTTTGTTGATAATTTAACAATTTCATTTAAAATTCGTATTTTGGGTTGAAAATTCAACTATTTTTGTAGAAATTCGTCTCATTGAGTTTATAATTAAAATATTTGGTTGAAAACTCGTTTTTCGTTCGTTTGTTTATTTTTGTCTGCTTCAATTAAATTTATTTTTTAATTTAAATGTTACAATACTATATAATTTATTGTAAATTTATTATTTTTCAGTTCAAAATTCCTGTATTTTGTTAAAAATTCATCTTTCTTGGTAGAAAATTGATCTTTTTGGATTCGAATTTATTTTTTTGATGAAAAATTTGACTGTTTTGTATAAAATTTATATAAGAAAATAAAAAATGCATTTTCTTACTGAAAATGTATCCATTAAGTTTTATGTAAACAATTCCATCATTTGATCAACATTTTATTTCTTTGATTGAGAATTTAAATATTTTGTTGAAAAATAATTATTTTTTTAAAAAATAAGTTTGGTGAAAAATTCATCCTTTTCGCTGAAAATTGAATGATTTGGTTAAAAAATCAACTTTTTCTTGGAATATTTAAATATTTGGTTGAAAATTCCTTTTTTTTAAAAGGTTCACCTTTTTGGTTGAACGATTTAAACTATTTTGTTACAACATCATTACTGTGGCTACAAATTCAACTATATGATTAACAATTGAACTATTTGATTGAAAATTTGACTATTTTTGCAGAAATTCGTCTTTTTGACAAATTTAAATATTTTGTTTAAAAATCTTCTTTTTGTATGGAAATAAATTTGCTAAACTAAAAATACAACTATTTAATTACGCTTTAAAAATTCTTTTTTTTTTTTAGTTGGAAATTCAACTATTTGGTTAATAATTCACCACTCTTGGTTGAAAATTAACTTTTTGTTGAAAAATCAACTGTCCTCTAAAAAATGCATTTTTTGCTAAAAAATATAACTATCTGATAAAAAGTTCAATTTTTTATTGAAAATTCGTCTCATTTGCTTAAAAGTTCAACTATTTTTTCTAAGATATTCGATTGTTTATTTATGATAAAAAAAAACATTTCTTTTGTTAAGAAAATTTCTTTCTTTTTGTGGAAAATTATTTTTAATTGAAAATGTAACAGTCCAATTTTTGAATGAAAATGTATATTTTGTTAGTGAAAAATGCATGTATTTTGTTAAAAAATCATCTTTTTTGATAGAAAATTAATCTGCTTGGGAGGAAGTTTATCTGTTTGGATGAAAATTTATTTCTTTCGTACCAAATTCAACTATTTTGTTGAAAATTCTTTTTGTAGCGGAAAATTATTTTTTAATTAAAACTAGATATTTTTTAGTTTGAAATTCATGCATGTTCTCCATAATTTTTCCCTTTTGGTAGAAAATAGTCTTCTCGGCTAAAAATTTGGAACAAAATTAAACTATTTTGTTGAAAATTCATTTTATTTGATTGAAAATCCATTTTTTTTTAAAGAAAGTTTAACTTTTTAATTTTTCTGTTTAGCCTGTGAGCTGCACAATATTCAAATTGAATAACGGGAAGCAAGGAGCCAGGTGCAAAGCATTGGTGCCAATCAAAAAAATTGGCGCGTTATTTAAATTGATTAATTTTTGCATAATTACGATTTAACTAATAATTATTATTGAGTTTAGATAAACAGTAAGAAACTTAATCCTTATTTATAATTAATCTGCCGTCATCATTTCTAAAATTTGATCTTGGAGGCCTATGCTGATAAAAAGAGAATATATTTAATATTGGCAATGTTTTGACGTGGTTTTGACACTTCGTGGTTCTGACGTAAAGAGAAAACATAACCTCAAAATATTAATTTCTCTAATCATTCTAAACGTTCTAAACATTCTTATTTGAAAAAACGATCTATGAATAACTACTATAAGAATTTAAAAGATTGAGCTTTATTATAAATTTTACTAGTTTTTGTATGAATTCTTTCTTTTATAAAAAAATAATAAGTAAAAGGGCTTTAGAACCCCGAAATCTGTGACGTCAAAACCTGTAAGGAGTTGTGCTGTCAGAAATATCTTCGTGAAATATCGGTGCTCCAAAACACGGTTCAAAACACCAGAAAATTGGGAATAATGGGTGTGTATGGCGAAGAAAATTGGTAAAACGATGTCAAGCTTTCGTTAGAATTGATAAACTTTTAGTAAATTGGACGGACGTAGAAAATCGGTTATTCGTTTCTAGATATAGCTGTCACATCAAAATGTGGTTCGTGAGTGTTCGGTGCCAACTCACCTAGACCTGAACGCTGTGATTGAAAGACCCTCGAGACTTTTTTAATTTTTGATAAAAATAGTTTCTTAATTAACAATTAACAACGTGTCATGAATTAGCGTCCAAGTGACTAGTGCGAAGAAAATAGTGACATCATGACAAGTTCAATTATTGGGGGCGGTCAGGAATCCGTCTCCAAGTTTTTCGAGACACTCCAGGCAGATCTGAAGGTTCTTGCTGGTGAAACTAAAAAGAAATACCCGCAGATTAAGGAGGTACTTATGTTCTTTTCATTAACAGTATGTTTACATTTTTGGCCAGTGTTTGAAAAAATGGAAAACATAGATTTTGCGACTTTGCTAATGCGAATCATTCTTTTGAGCTGTCAGAGAAGCAATATTGATATGTTCTCTTTTTTGAGATTCCAGAGTGTCTACTCCATACCTAAAAAACACGGAACTGTCAGGGAATTTTTCTAGGAAAATCCGAAAATTTCAGGGAATTTTTTTTAAAGTTAGGGAATGTTTTCGATAGCTTGCTCAATTTTTTTAAAAATTACAATATTAAATTGATTAACATTGATTCTTCTTTTGTCAAAATAGCTTTATATTACCTAACTTAACTATTTTAATGAAAATTCGTTTTGTTTGCTTGAAATTAATTTTTTAAAATAAAAACTTAACTATTTAATTTTTTGTTAAAAATTGATGGTTTTTCATGGAAAATTTAAGTATCTGGTTGAAACTTTTGTATTTTCTTGAAAATTCCTTCTTTTTGATAGAAAATTAATTTTTTTATTTATTAATTTTAAGAATTCAAAATTAATATTAGGGATGAAAATTTAATTAATTGGTTGAAACTTTAAACTCTTTTGTTGAAAATTAGTTTTTTTTGCTTGAAGATTCATCATTTTAATTAAAATTCATCTTTTTGGTTTAAAATGTCATTTCTTTGGTTAAAGATTCAACTCTTTTGTTGAAAAATTATATATATTTTTTTTTAACTGAAAATTCATGAATTTTGATAAAATGCATCTGTTTTTAGTAGAAAACTAGTTTTCTTGTTTAAAAATTTCATCCTTTTCCTTCAAAATTAGACATTTCGTTTGCAAATTTTGTTCTCTCTCTTGACTAAAAATCTTTCTTCGTTGAAAAGTTAACTCATGTTGAAAATTCGTATTTTTTGGTTGAATTCAACTGTTTTTGAATAAAAATCAAAATAATCTTTAGTTGAAACAACTACTACAATTTAAGTTAAAAATTCGTATTTTTTGGAATGAAAATTTTAATTACTTAGTTGAATCTTAAACTTTTTGGTCAAAAATTAAATTTTGTTTACTAAAAATTCATAATTTTAATTTAAAATTCATCATTTTGGTTGAGAAATGAGCTATTTTGGTCAACACTAATTTTCTTTACTGAAAATTGAACTATTCCGGTTAAAACTATATCTATTTTGTTGACAAACAATTTTGTTTGAAATTTTTTTTATTGAAAATGTTATTTGCATTTTTGGTGAAAAGTTTTTATTCTTTAGTTGAAAATTGATCTTTTTTGGTAAAAAGATAATCTCTTTGGTTAAAAATTCAATAACTTTGTTCAAAATTTGTTGTTCAAAATTTATTTCTTTGGTTGAAAATGTAACTATTTTGTTGACAATTCATATTTTTTGGTTGAAAACTCAAGTGTTATGATGAAGATTTGTCTTTTTTGGTACAAATTAATCTTCTGAGTTAAAAACTCATATTTTTCGTATAAAATGTATCTATTTTAGTTAAAAATTCATCATTTGAGTGGAAAACTCATGAGTTGGATTGAAAGTTAATTTTTTTAACAGAAAATTTAATTATTCCAAATATTAGTTGAAAATTCATATTTTGTAGTTCAAAATTCAAAGATTTGTTTGAAAATTTTTCTTCTAGTTCAAAATTCAACTACTTAATTGAAAATTCATGTAACTTTATTGAAAAATCTTTTTTGTTGTAGAACATACATTTTTTTGTTTATAAAAATTCGTATTCTTGTTTGAAGATTCATCTTTTTTGCTTTAAAATTAAAGTATTCCATTTAAATAACCAAAATTTTTGAATTTTTGTTTGAAAATAAAACTGCTTTGTTGAAAATTAAACTATTTGTTAATAATTCATACTTTTCAGTTGAAGATTCATGTATTTTGTTGAAAAATCGTCTTTTTTGTTAGAAAATTAATCTTTTTGTTTGAAAATTAATCTTGATGTTTGGAGATTCATTTTTTCGTTTACAAATTTAAGTATTCCAATTAAATATTCATAATTTTAGTTGAAAATTTATTTTCTTGATTGAAAATAAACCTACTTTGTTGAATTGTGGATTTTTTAAGTAAAAATACGACTTTAAGAAAATCGTTAAATTAAAAAAAATTAATTCTGAATCAAAACTATAATAAGGTAGACTTTCCAATTACAGAAAAAGAATTTATAAACTCCCAACCATAAAAAATGAATCTTCTATCAAAAAAGATTTCTCTATCCAAAGACGATGGACATTTAACAAATAGTTATTTGTTAAAAATTTAAGTTTTTGGTTTAAAATTCATCCTTTTCAGTTGAAGATTCATAATTTAAGTTAAAAATTCACCACTTTGGTTGAATATTTTTTTTCGTTGAAAACTAATTTTTTAACTGAAAATGTAAGTGTCGCATTTTTTTTAAACTGAATTTTTTTTTTAAATTCAACCATTTCGTTGAAAATTGGTCTTTCTGATTTAAAAATTCACCTATTTGGTTGATAATTGATTATTTTATTAAAGTTTTTTTGGTAGAAAGTTAATCTTTTTGATTGAAAATTCCACTATTTTTTTTAGAAATTCATCTATTGTGTTGAGAATGCAATATTTTGATTTGAAAAGTTAAGAATTTTAGGTATAAGAATATACAATAAAAATTTAACAATAGATTTAATGCTTTCACGGTGATTCATTTTGATAAAAAAAAAATATTTCGGGTTTCAATCGTTTAAAAAACTACGAATTTTTCCAATGTTTTGTGAACATTGCAGATCGTAGTTTTTTACACGATTGGAACCCGAAATCTCTCTTTTTTTTATAAAAATACAAATTTGTTTCAAGTATTATCCAAATCTATGGACTTCAGAGGCAAATTCAAGAAATGATTAATTAATTATTAGTATTACTTAATCATTTAATTAATCGATAATTCCAATGTATTAAATAATGTAATATAATTAGTAAAAGCTTTCTAAAGCCAAAATATGAATTGAATACCCAGAAACTAAAAAAAAACATTATTTATATGAAACTCGCAAAACTTTATGATTATTACCAGTCAATTATTTTTAAACATGCGAAATGTTTAAATAGCTCCGTAATATAAAAAATTATTCTTTGAAAAAACCTGTAATTGTCGGTGATTTTTTTCCAGGATTTTGAGTAGGCACTCCGGATTCCTTCATAGTTGTTTAGTTTATTATTTGAGGTTATTGAATATTGAATTAAAAATGTCATCCAATTTTATCTCATAATATTCTAATAATATTCTAATAATAATAATAACATAATTTTTTAATATTTCAGTCATGCGAGGAGGGAATCGGAAAGTTGAGATCTGCTTCCGGAACTCCAGGAACCCAGATATATTACGTCGTGAATCAAATTTTATATCCCTTGGTTCAAGGTTGTGAGAGCAAAGATGTCAAAATAATCAAGGTTCGAGAATCATAAATTATTATCAGGTTTGCTACAGGTCAGGGAATGTTGAAGTTAATTTGATTATTTTGTAGATAATCACACAATTTTGTTGGGAAGTAATTCTTTTGGTTGAAAATGAACTTATTTATATTTAGAATTCATATTTTCGATTTGAAAATTCGACAGTTTTGATAGAAATTTTTTTCTTTATTGACTGAAAAATCTGTTTCGGTTGAATCTTTAACTTTTTTGTTAAAAATTCGCCTTTTTGGTTTAAAAATTCATCTCTTATCATACAGATTTCACTTCTTTATTGGTAAAAAATGCACATGTGTTGAAAATTAATTTTTTTTGGTTGTATTCAAATTTTTTGGTTTAAATATCAAGTATTACATTTTTCGTTAAAAATTCATGTTTTTGTTTGAAAATGCTACATGTTATTTGAAGGTGGAACTACTTTGATAAGAATTCATTTTTTTATGTTCATTCCTCTTTTCAGTTAAAAACTATTTTTTTTTAAATGGAGTTATTTTGTAAAAAATTAATCTTTTTTTGATTGAAAATTAATTTCTTTTTCAACTGCAAATTTAACAGTTACAGTTTTGGTTGAAAATCTATATTCTGTAGTTAGAAATCAAACTATTGGATTGAAAGTTTATGTACTTAATTGTAAATTCGTTGTTTAGGTCAAACATTTTTTTCAACTAAAAATATAACTAATCCATTGTTGGATTACAATTGATTTTTTAAAGTTAAAATTGATGTATTTTGTTGAAAATTTGACTTGTTTGGTAGAAAACTAATATTTTTGGTTCAAAATTAAACTATTTTTTAAAAATTCATTTTTTCAGTTGAAGATTCATAATTATGGTTGAAAATTCATTTCAGCGTTTAAAAGTTAAACTATGAAATTGAATATTAATGTATTTTGTTAGAAGTTTATCTTTTTTGGTAGAAAATTTTACTATTTTCTTGAAAATTAATTGTGTTATCTGAAAATTTAATTATTCTATTTTTTGTTGGAAATACACGTTTTCTGATAAAATCTCATGTATTCTGAAGAAAATTCAGCTTTTTTAGTAGAAAAATAATCTCATTATTTAAAGCTTCATCTTCTTGGTGGAAAAATGATTCCGTTGGTTGAAAATTGAAATATTTTGTTGCAAATTTATCTCTTCTGGTTGAAAATTTATCTTTTTTGTTATAAAATTGATCTTTTTGGTTGAAGATTCATCGTTTAAGATAATAATTTATTCCTTTGGTTGAAAATTCATTTTTTCTTTGTGGAATATTGTCATTTTTTTATTGAAAATGTAACTATTCAATTTTTTGATTGAAAATCCAACAACTTGGTTCGAAAGTAATTTTCTAAATGATTCATCATTTATTTCTTTAATTGAAAATTCATATATTTTGATAAAAATTCATCTTTTTTATGTAGAAAAATAATCCCATTAGTTAATACTTAATCTTTTTGGTTCAAGGATTGAAGATTTATTTGTTTGGTTTGAAAATATATTTTTTTTATTTGAAAATTGGGCGTTTTTGTAGAAAATTTAACAATTCGATACAATATTTATCAGGGTGGCAGCTAGACCGGGAAACCGGGATTCTTATTGGACTGAGGAAAACCGGGAAATGACAGTGAATTAATTTTTTTACCGGGAATTTTACAAAATTTTTAGAATAAAAATTTTATCCAACTTTGATTTCAACCCTTTTTAAATCATTTCCTTAATTGTGATTTTTATAAATTATTATATTATTTAGTTTAGAATGCTTAATTCGAAAATCTTTTTTTTTTTAAATTGTCTATTTTTAATTCTTAGCATATATTTTAATTTAAAGAATTTAAAAATGCAGTTTTAAAGGTTAAATAAAATTAAAATTAGAATTTTTTAAAATCGAAAATTTTTTTATAAAGAATAAGGTGGTCGTCGGACTGGGAAACTGGGAATTTTAGAATTTTCAGAACTCTAAGTATAGAAATCTGAACAATAATTGATTTGACCAAACGATTCTAGATCCGTTCAAAATTTGAGAATTTCAGGTATTCCTTTATATTATTTATTTATATTAACTTTAATAAATAAATTTATTACTATATTATTTCTATTAATTTTTTCAGCTATTAAAAAATGTAAACGTGCATTTTACTATTTTCAACTTAAAAATAATTCCATAATAATATAGTCATAATTAAAGGTTTTTCTAAAATTTTAAATATTGTGTGTCTAAATTATTTAATATTTATCCCATTTAATTTGAAATTTCTTAATGTAGAAAAAGAATGAGTATTTAATATTTAGCAATATTTCACTGTTCATTTAAGACGAGTAAATTGAAACCAAATATTTAAAAGAAAACAATTTGAAACTGAATTGTTTTGCATCGAAAGCTTTGAATCTTTAGATTTTCGAAGAACTTTTAATCCTTTAGCGTTACAATTTTAATTGTTCTATTTAAAAGTGTTTAATTTATAGGTGAAATTGATAAATTTTGACGCATAAATAACAATTGAACACTTATTATTTGTAGAAAAAATTAGAGTAATTTTAAGAGATATGTAGAAGTTTTGAAAAGATTCAAAATTAATTTAAAACTTGAAATTATTTCAAGTAATTTAAACGAAGCGTGTCAACATATTTTTCAGAACTTCTAAATATATTTTAAAATTAATCGGAATTTTCCTACAATTTTTGAAAATCCAACAAATTAAATAAAATCCTTAAAATCTTCCATGTTCTTCTTTGATAATTTTTTTAATCTCTTAAAATCTTCTTAAACTTTCTGTTACAATAATTTTTCAAAGTGAAAAATAATGTTCTATTTTCCTAAGAATCTTGAGAAAATTTTTATTCTCTTGTAGTGTCAAAATGCTTTAAAAAATAATAATTTTTTTGTTTGAAATCTGCAAGAATCTAAATTTTATTTTAAATTTGCCTGTAAGTATTTCAAATTATTTCAAGTTCTAAATTTAATTCGAATCTTTTTAAAACTTCTAAATATCTCTGAATATTACTCTAATATTTTTACAAATAATAAGCGTTCTATTGTTATTTATAAATTTAAATTATTTTTTTTTAATTTTTTTAAATATGCAGGATTTTCTAAAAGTTAGAGAAAAAATGCAATTCATTTTTAAATATATTTAAAAGTTCTGACAAAAAATTCAAAAATGATTTTGAATTTGGAAAAATTTAAAACCACTTCTAAATTTCTCAAGATCTTGAAATAAAATTTTAAAGCTTTTAAAGGATGTCTAGACTATTTAAAATAAAAATAATTTAACTTCTAATTTAAGAACTGTTAAGTTAAAAAAATTATTTTTAAATTTTTAATGTGTCTAGTTTAAAATTACTTAAAATAATATAATTTTGAACATTTTTAAAGTTCATTGCTTGATTCTTTAATTTAGACTATTGAAAATGTTAATGTGCATTTATATTTTTGGAACTTAATCTGAATCTTTGAACTCTCTAATTTATAAGTTCTAAATTTTGCAGTTTATTTGCATTTCATTTAACATTGTTTAATTAAAAAGTGTTACTACCTTCCATTTGGTACGTGTAAATTTTTTGAGCATTTGAAAAAACACAATTTTTGAATTGAAAACTTTTAATCATCAATTTTCAAAGTTTGGAATTCAAGGGTTCCACTTTGAATGCTTTAATTGGTTGTTTATTTTTTATTACTTTATATGGAAAAATGTTTAGAATATAGTTTGATTTTTTAAATTTCATTGGCCGCAAAAAATGATTGCGAACCGGGAAAACCCCGGGAATTTTTTTCTTCGATTAAAACGGCCACTCTGATTTATGTATCAATTTATTTTGCTAAAGATTCCTGATTTCAGTTAAAAAATGTATTTCTTTGGTAGAAAATTTAACTATTGTGTTCAAAAAGTTTTTTTTTGTTGAATATTATTTTTTGTAAACAGAAAATTTTTTATTTTTATAAAAATCCATCTTTTTTGGTAGAAAAATAATCCCATTATTTGAAAATTCACCTTTTTAGTTAAAAAATTGAAGATTTATTCTTTTGTTTAAAAGTTTAACTATTTTATTTTCAAATTTATATTTTTTAGTTGAAAAATTTTCTTCTCTGGTAAAAAAATGCATCATTTTAGTTAAAAAAAATCATTTGCTTGGTTGAAAATGTAACTAAGTATTTTGTAGAAAATTCTTTTTTTTGTTGTTAAAATTTTCATTTTAACTGATAAATTAACTATTCCATTTTTTGTTAACATTTTTTTTAGTTGGAAATTGGCCATTTTTTTAGAAAATTGAACTATTTGCAACAACATTTTTTTTTCTTAAGATTAATGATTTCAGTTAAATATTCAATTCTTTGGTTGCAAATGTAACTATTGTATTAATATATTTTTTTTGAAAATAATTCTTTAAAAACTGAAAATGTTTGCATTTTGATAAAAATCCATCTTTTTTTGAAGAAAAGGAATCGCATTAGTTGACCCTTCATCGTTTTGGTTGAAAACTTAACTATTTTTTTCAAAATGTATATTTTTAAGTTAAAAATTTGTCTTTTGGTAAAAAAATTATCTTTTTGCTTAAAGATTCATGATTTTAGTTAAAAATTGATTTCTTTTGTTAAAAATTGACCTATCTTCTTGAAAATTCGATTTTTTAGTTAAAATTATTTTTGTTGTAAATTCAATTATTTCCCTGCAAAATTAATTTTCTTGAGCTGAAAGTCGTCTTTAAGATAAATTCTAAAATAAACATTTTTTATTAACATTATTGATTGATTTTAGTTTTGCTTGGGAGTGATGCAAAGACTGATAACACAACAAGCAGTGGATCAAAAGGGTGCACGTTATATCACAGATGCGCTTTGGATGTTGATGGAAGCAGGGACAGAGGAAGTGAAAGTTCTACAAACAGTCACATTGTTACTCACAAGTAACACGCTCGTTCATGGAGAAACGCTTTCAAGGGTAAAATCCAATTTTTTTTGCTTGTAATATGCCACCGATACTTTTATTTAATCGAGCAGGCCTATTTTCCTAATATATACTAGAAAATTGTTTCAATGGCTGATTAAGTACTTTGTATAAATTATTTAAAGTTTGTTTCTGAAATTTTGAACCACGTACCTCCAAATTACGTAATTTTTGCCGCAGATTTTCAATTGAAATAAAAAAAAAGTTTAATTAAATAAAAAAGAACAAATATTCTGGAGATTTCCCGTATTTCATAATTTGCGCCCTTTGTAATTCTTGAAAGTTTCCAACTAGAAATTATATAATTTTTAAAGTGTTCAGATTAATTAAACTCAAAAAGTTTACAAAATTACATCTTTTAGTAAAAAAAACCTATCCAGTCCTTTTAAATTTCACTTGATACTACATATGATACTCAATAATATTTTTTTAGATTGATTTTTGGAGGTTTGGAATTTTAAATTTCAATATAATGTTGTTTCGAATTCAAATATTCTAAATTTTAGGACCATTTCGCTATTAAATATTTCGAAATTTTATATCAAATGTTTCGTATTTTTTATCTTAATTTTTAATTTTATATTTAAGATCTTAAAATTCTCTGATTCTTAGTTGAAAATTTAAACATACAAGTCTTTTCAAATTAAAAAATATTTTATATTCGAAAATTTCTAGAATGAATGATAATTCTAAAGGAAGATTTGAAATTAAAAATATTAAAAATTAAGTTTAAAATAAAAACGATATCTATTTGAAATTGATGCATCAGTAAAAGGACACTTTCCTTAATTATAAGTGGCTAAAATTTTAGATTTCTGAATTTTTATTAACACTAAATTTTAAATTTTTTCCTTTTTAAAGCTTTAATTTTCAATTGAAATTGAATTGGTTAAATTTTTGGAAAGTATTATTAGCAATTTAAAAATTATTTATTTTTAAGCGATTTTAATTTACTTCTAATAATTGAAATTTTATGTGTTTAAATATAAACAAGTTTAAATAACACGATTTTTGGTCACTAAAATTTTGTTCAGTTTTAAATGAAGTTCTCATTCGTTTAAGTTTCAATGTTTGGGAGTATAAATTTTTTTTTGATTTGTAACGTTTGCCATTTAAAATTATTATATATATATATATATATATGTTTCAAAATATTAAATTGTCAAATTTTAATCGTTTTAAATTCAAATTATTCAAATTTGCAAGTCTTCAATCTTTAATTATTTATTTTGAACGCTTTTTATTATAAAGAATACAATTTCAATTACTCTTAATTTTAAACTATCCAACTTCCAAATTTTGAATCTAAAATATACAATTTTTAAAGTTTTTACATTGTCATATTTTTAAGTTTTTAATCTAGGATCATTCTAATTTCATGATTCTCCAAATCAAATAAAAATTATTTAATTTTTAGCGCTCCGATTTAGAAATTATAAAATTCAACCCCTTTTTCTATTTAAATTATCCAAAATCGTTGGTATATTATTTTAAATTTCAAGAGCTTGTAATTCAAAATTATTCATTATTAACTATTATTTCAAAAATATTTAAAACCTTATATTAAACAATTGGTTTCATAATGGATTTTTAAATTGGCATATTTTCATTTTAGAAAATAGAAATTCAGAGAAATAATATATGTGAAAAACCCTTGGGTTTTGCAAAGAAAGTTAATTTTTCTATAAACCGGGAGATATTACAAATATTCACCGGGAGAACCGTGAGAAAACCGGGAGACGATAATTTTTAAAAAATGGCCACTCTGAAAGTATATACATTTTTAACCAAACAGATGACTTTAAAACGAATTTTAACTAAAAAATAGTAATTTTTCAACAGAAAATGGATTAGTTCATTTTTTAGTTAAAAAAAAATCAAACAAAAAATAAACAAATTTTCAATAAAATAGTTAAATTTTTAACTAAAATAATTAATCTTCAAACAAAAATATGAACTTTTTATCAAAAAAGACAAAATTTCAACTAAAAAAGATCAATTTTTCACCAAACACATAAATTGTCAACCAAATTATTGAATTTTAAACAAACAATTAAATAGTTAAATTTTCGGTTATAAAAAGAAATTTTTAATTCAAAAAAATAAAGTTTCCATAAAATGGTTAAATTTTATACCAAAGAAATGAATTTTCAACTAAAAAAAAAGATCAACAAAAAAAAATGAATGTTTTTCACTAAAATGATTAATCTTTAACTAATACATTTTTTAAAATCAAATTTTTTTAATTTTTAACCAAAAAGATTATTTTTTACCAAAAAAGATCAATTTTAGACTACAAACATAAATGTTCAAACAAAAATGGAGTAGTTGCATCTTCATTAAAAAAAATTCCAAGCCAAAAAAAACGAATATTTAACAAAGCATTTAAATTTTCAGACTAAAGAAATTAATTTTTAACTAAAATTATGTATCTTGTACCATAAATATAAATTTTCTGCAAAACAAGACAAATTTTCAACCAAAAAAGATCAATTTTCCACAGAATAGTTAAATTTTCGATAAAAAAATACATTTTTATCCAAAAAGATGAAGTTTCAAATAATGAGATTAGTTTAATACAAAAAAAAAAATTTTGATTAAAACAAATCAGTTAAAAAAAAAGAATTTTTAACTAAATCGATGAATCTTTAACAAATAAAAAAATGAATTTTAGATCAAATTGTTCAATTTTCAACCTTTAAAATGAATCTGTTATAAAAAAAGACAAACTTTCAACTAAAAAACATTAATGTTTAACCAAAAGGATGAACTATTAACTAATGCGGTTTCTTTTTAAACAAAGAGATGGATTTTTATCAAAATATAAAAATTTTCAGTTTAAAAAATCAATTTAAAAAAAACAACAATAATTGTTAACGTAATTTGAACTGAATTGTTTGAAGAATGAATGTGATGTTTGACCAAATTTCATTTAATTCATTTTTAGTTTATATTTTTTCATTTAGGAGAATTAGTTTCCAATAAAATAATGAATTTTCTACAAAACCGTTGAATGTTGTACCATACAGTTGATTTTTCTACAAAATACATCAATTTTCTATCAAATATTATCTATAAAGTAGTTAAATTTTTTACCTTTTTTTCACAGAAAAAGATGAATTTTAAAACCAAAAAGATGAATATTCTACAAATTTGTTACATTAGAAAAATTGTGTTCGTCAAACCAAAAACAAATTTGATCAAATTGTTGAATTTTCAATCAAGAATATTAGTTTTTTATCAAAAAAAGATAAATTTTCAACAAAATAATTAAATTTGTGACCAAGTCGTTTGAACAATGAATGTGATGTTTGTATATTTTTATTCTTTTTGTTTATCGTTCTAAACATTTTTAACTAAATACTCGAATTTTTAATGTTACAAGAATAAATTTTTAACTAAAATTATAATAGTTAAATTTTAATTACGGAGAATTAATTAAAAACAGAACTAATTTTCTAAAAAATATTTTCATTTTATATCAGATATTTGAATTTCTTACATAATTGTTAAATTTTCCGGCTAAAAAGTAGAATTTTCTACAAAAAAAGACAGTTGATTTTTCAATCCGAAAATATGAATCTTTAGCTAAAAAAATGAACTTTTTAAGAAACTAGTTCCAATGATTAGTTTCGAATAATTTCCTAAGATTTCGAAAAAGAATGTAGAAAATCATAAATTTAAACAAATTTATTTTTCAAGATTACCAAATTTCAGAAAAAATCCTGTATGTTTAAGAAATATTTAGAAGTTTTAAAAAGATACATAAATAATGAAAAACTTGAAAAGACTTGGACAAAATGTTTACAACATTTTTGAAGATTTCGAATAAAAATTTCGAAGCTTTTTGAGAATTTTGAAACTTTTCAAGAAAATGAACAACTTTTCTTAAAATTCCTGGGAAAAGTTTAAATGATTTTTATTTTATTTTTTTCAAATTAGTTTTTATAGAACATTTAAAAAGATTTCAAAAGTTTCTGCAAAAATCGAAGAAAATCTTAAATATTTTAAAGAAAAATTTGATTAATTTTGTAAGATTTTTTAAAAGTTTATGATTTATGAATAATTCGAGTGATTTAAAAGATGTTTGAAAGTTCATGTCTTAGCAGAAATTCGTTTTTTTAAATATTTTTTTTTTTTTAAGAATTTAACTCATCTTAATTTAAAATACATTTTTTTTTATTTCAACAATTACATTTGTCTATAGAATTGATATTTCTTGGTTGCAAATGTAACTATTTTTTTTTAAAATGAGTGTTTTTTTAAAAAGAAATTAATCTTCTTGGTTGGAAATTAATTTGCTTTGATTGATGATTCAACAATTTTGTTGATTTTTTTTTATAAATAAAATTTTGTTCAATTCATGCTTAAAATTGTTTTTCAGATACAAACTTGAAATTTATTAATTTATTTTATACCAAAAAAAGTCTTTTCTACTATAAAAGATGGCTTTTTAACAAAATACTTGAATTTTTAACAAAATGATTACATTTTTAACACTTTAATATTTCAATAAAAACAAATAATTTGAATCTAAAAAGACGAATTTTCAACAAATAAAGATTTTCACTCAAGAAATGAATAAAAGTTTATCTACATTGTTGAATCTAGACAAATTGAATTTTTGAACAAAAAATAGGATTTTTCAGCAAAAAATTTATTTTCCACGAAACTAATGCATTTTTACCCCACAAAAATGAAATTTCAAACCAGGAAAATTATTTTGTTACCAAAAAAGTTTTATCTTCAACTAAGAAAGATCAATCTTAAAAAAATGGAAAAGTTAAAATTTCTATTAAAAAATTAACTTTAAACCAAAAAAAGGTTTTTCCACTAAACAGGTAATTTTTCAAATAAATCCAAATCATTCAACCAAAGACAAAATAAAAAAAATTTAACAGTGTAGTTTGACTTTTACCGAGTAGTTGAATTTTCAATTAGAAAGGACGAATTTTTTCAATCAAAAAGGATGAATTTTTTTAAAATGGTTGGATTCTCTATCAAATAGTTGCATTTTTATCTAAGAAAGATGAAATTCATAGTAAAACAGCTGAATTTTTAATAAAAAACGACATTTTTTGTTTAATTGAACATTTATCCAGAAAATATTTCAGTTCATTTTTCAACGCCAAAATATTAATTTTGAACAAAAATTCAGTTTTCTACGAAATAGATCAATTAAAAAAAAAAAGAAACAGAATTTTCGACCAAAAAGGATGAATTTTTAACAAAATAATTTAATTTTTAACCAAACAGTTGCATTTTCATCCAAGATAAATGAAATTTCTCTTTTCAGCACCAAAATATTAAATTTAAACAAAAAGTAAATTTTCTGCGAAATAATTAAATTGTCAACGAAACCTCGTTTTCAACCAAAACAGTTGCATTTTTATTCAAGAAAATAGAAAATTCTTCTAAAATAGATAAATTAAAAAAATAAAATAAAAAATAGTTATATTTACATACAAAGAGGATTCAAGTTAATTTTCAAACACAAAAATAATATTTATAAACAATAAGTTAATTTTCTTCTGAATAGTAGAATTTCAATTCACTTTTCAACACTAAAACACGATTTTTAAACAGAAAGTACATTTTCTAGCAAATATTTGAATTTTCAAACAAAAAAGTTGTATTTATCTAAGAAAAATGCAATATTTGCATTAAAAAAGATTAACTTTAATATCAAAAAGACAAATTTCCAGAAAAAGTAGTATTCATTCAAAAAAGATGTTAGTTGTTTTACTAGCAATAAAATATGATTTTAAACAAAAGGTTTATATTACACAAAAAGAGTTGAATTTTTACCCCCCAAAAAGAGAAATTTTTTCTACAAAATTGAGTTTTTAAACCAAAGATCGCCTGTCACTAAAAAATTGATTTTCTACGAAACTGATGTATTTTTAACAAAAAAAAAAAATGAAATTGCAAACCAAAAATATTATTTTTTCAGTAAAAAAGTAGAATTTTTCAATAAAAGAGATCAATCTTAAAAAATGGAAAAGTTACATTTTTTGTTAAAAAATTAACTTTAAACAAATAATGTAGTTTAACTTTTACCCAAGTAGTTGAATTGTTAATTAAAAAAAAATTATTTTTCAATAAAATAGTTAAGCTTTCAACCAAAGAGAGGAATTTTCAAATAAAAATATAAATCTTCAAGAAAAAAAATTATTTCTCAATAAGGTTGCATTTTTATAAAAAAAGGTATTTTTATTAAAACAGATGAATTTTTAAATCAAGAAAATTAATTTAAAAAAAAGAACTTGGATTTTCTGTTAAAAAAATTTTAGTTGACTTTTCACGATTAAAAACTGAATTTTTAATCATGAAACTTTTTAATTACAAAAAAAATTTGAAGTTAAATTTTTATCGTGAAAAGATTTTAGTTCTCTTTTCCAAGAAGAAATATTAAATTTAAACAAAAAGTCAATTTTCTACAAAATTGTAAAATTTTCAACAAAATTGCAATATTTTAATCCAAAAAGTATTACGTTTGAATAAAACTTTTGAAGTTTTAATCAAATACTTCCATTTTATCCAAGAAAGATGTAATTTATGCTAAAGAAGGTTAATTTTAAAATCAAAGAGATAAAAATTAAAAAAAAAAGAATTGGCTCTTCATTCCAAAAGATTTTAATTGACTTTTCAAATAAAAAATAGGAATTTTAAGCAAGAAGTAAATTTCCTAGGAAATAGTTCTATTTTTCACAATACAGTTGCATTTGTTCCCAGAAAGATGCAGCATTTATACTGGCAAAGATGAACTTTTAGATAATAAAAAAAGAAGAATTTTTGCTGAAAAAATAGTTTTTAACGAAAGTTTAATGTTCTACGAAAAGAGCTGATTTTTTTCACAAAAAGACGAACTTTTAACAAAACAGTTGAATTCCCAACCGAAAAGTGTGTCTTTTTAAAAAAATGTTTAATTTATAAAAAAAAAAATAAAATTTATAACTAAAATGATGTGAATCCTCTCTATCGTAACAAAATCTCTCGACGTAATTTAAGTACAGTTCCTAATGCAATTTACTCGAAAATATTTTATAATTAAATTCCAGAATCTAGTTTTGTGCTTTCGTTTGCACTTTACAAAAGACTCGACAACCATCAACACAGCCGGGGCAACTGTGCGGCAATTGGTCTCACTAGTTTTTGAAAGAGTCGTTGCAGAAAATGAGGAAAATTCTGAGCAACGTTCGCCTGAAGAAGTGAATTTAGAAGAGTTAAAAACGCCCACGAATCAACCACCGCAGGGTCTCGGTCCTTGTGCTGCTGATGCTTATCTAATGTTCCAAGATTTAGTCCAATTAGTGAATGCAGATCAGCCTTATTGGCTGATTGGAATTACGGAAATGACACGGACTTTCGGGCTTGAATTACTCGAATCCGTCTTAATTAATTTCTCCTCCGTCTTTTTCAAGGTACCTCATTAAATCAAAAGAGATTTAGATTTTGAAAATGATTGAATGCTTATCAAAATTCTACTATTATTTTCCAGCATCCGGAATTTAGTTTTCTTCTGAAGGAACGAGTCTGTGCTCTGGTGATCAAATTATTTTCCCCAAATATTAAATATCGAAATTCAGTGCCAGCATCGATTCAGCAAGCGACGCCTCTCGATAAACCTTATTTCCCGATCAGCATGAGACTCTTGAGAGTGGTTTCTATATTGGTCCAAAAATATCATTCATTGCTTGTAAGTATTGAGGATTATTTACTAGATTTTTTATTTTCTAAATGGCCAATAATTTATTTTGAGCAAATATTCTCGAGAATATGCTCAGCATTTTAGCTCGAATAGAGCATTTATTGTTTAAACAAATATATATCATAATTGCTTTAAATTCTTTAAAATCTATTAAAATATTACAAAATCTCGTGAAATCTTATGAAATCTGATATTTCCTGAATTTGATGAGGTTGATAAAATTCGCCGTTAGGTACTAAAATAATTATAGACTTTAAAGTAGGTGCAAATAAAGATAATCGAATCATTTTCTCGAAATTTCATTACTTTTCCAGACTTTCAAAGTCTTGTAGCAACCCTGGTTATTCAACACTTTTAAACTGGAATGTTTTCTATGATGAATTTAAATTTTGATGTAGGACTCTCTGATTGCAGACGATTAGAAGTAATTGAAAGTGGTAATATTCATTCGTGAAATTCACAAGAAATAAAAACAATTTAAGTTAAATTCAATAGAATTGAAATGAATTGAAAACAAATTTTTGAATAAAAAATGTCACTCATTTCCGCAAACTTGAAATAAGTTTAGAAAAATTTAAGGGAAATGAGAAGAATTTGATGAAATGAAACAAAAAATTTTTACAAATCCATTGTATTGAGAAGAATTGAGTGAATTTAGAAAATTTCAAAAGAATTTGAAATGATTCAGGATAAATTAATGAGAATTCAGGGCAAATTCCAGATTAATCGCAATAAATAATTGAAAATCTTTGAAACCCTTCGAAATCCTTTACTTTTTGTGAATGCGTTCTTTGAAATCCATAAAAATATTAAATTCCTTTAAAATTATTGATTATTTTAAAGTATCTTAAAATATTTCAAATCCTTTGATATTTTCTGGAACCTCTTAAAACTTTTTAAAGCTTTTGAAAATGCCTGGAAATCTTTTACAATACCCTCGGATATTTGAAATCTCACTAAATTACTGAAATCAATAAAAAAAATTTTATGCATTTTTTAAATAACCTAAAACATTTAAAATCCTTTACTATCTTTTGAAATTTTTTTAATTTTTCTAAAATGCCAAGGAATTTGAAATAATACTTAAAAATGTTTAAAATATTTTGATTGTTTTATAAATTGATCCTCAGTATTAATAGAATGGAAACTTTTTTAAATTAAAAAAATCCAATTAATTGATTAGAATTGAATTAATTTAGAAGAATTTAAGTGAAATGAAAAAAAATTAATGAATTTGAAAGAATTTAAAAGAATTGGGAACAAATTTTTGAATAAAAAATTTCACTGATTTCCGCAAACTTGAAATAAGTTCAGAAGAATGAAACGGAAATAAGAAGAATTTGATGATAATCATAAAAAAATCATGCTCAATTGAAATAGAAATCGAGTGAGTTGAAAACAATTAAAAAATGTTTTAAAAAATGCAATGAATTCAGTTGGAAATGTGTTTAGGAAAATTAAATAGAATTCAAAAGAATTAGAAGAAATTCCTAGGAATTTAAGATAAGTTTTAAAGGCTTCAATGTGAATGAAACAAAAACTTTTTACAAATCCATTCTATTGAGTAGAATTGACTGAATTTCACAAAAAAATTGAAAATCTCTTCAAATCTTTGAAATCCGTCAAAATATTAAAATCCCTTAAAATTATTGAAAACATTGATAATCCCTTGAAATTATTTAAATATTTTTAAAATGCCTTCGAATCTTTAAAAATACTCTAAAATATTTCAAATCCTTTAAAATCTCTTCAAATTATTGAATTCAATCAAAATTCCTTGGAATATTTTAAAGTATCTTAAAATATTTCAAATCCTTTGATATTTTTTGAAATACCTTAAAACTTTTGAAAATACCTGAAAATGTTTTATAATGCCCTCAAATATTTGAAATCTCATTAAATTACTGAAATCAATTAAAAATTGCTTTGTAAATTGTTTAAATAACTTAAAACATTTTAAATCTTGAAAAAATACTTTAAAATATTTTGATTACCTCATCAATTGATCCTCAGTATTAATAGAATGGAAACTTTTTTAAAGTAAAAAAATCCAATTAATTGAGTAACTTTAGAAAAATCAAATGAATTGAAAAATTTAAAAGAATTCCAAAAAATTAAAACAAATCAGAATATATTATTAAGATTGCAGGGTGAATTTTTAAAAAATAATGTAAACTTCTTCAAATATTTGAAACCCTACAAAATATCTTACCTCTAGTGATTAAATTCTTTGAAATCCACTAAAATATTATAAAATTTCGTGATATCATATGACGATATTCCCTGAAATCCTGGAAATCATAGTAAAATAGATTGAGAGATTTAAAATCCCTTAAAATCGTTGGAATCCTAAGAAATTTTGTAAAATCATTAAAAATACCTTAAAACCTTATAGATACTCTGAGATTGTTTCATGTCTTCCGAATTTCTAGAAAATTCTTTATCCTAAAATATTTTAATCGCTTAGAAATCTCTGCTAATTATTGGAATCAATTAAAAATGTCTAGGAATCTTTCTACTTTTTAAATTTTAAGTTGTAGAAGAAGTCAAAATAATAAAAAACCTATTATTCGCATTAAAGAGGGCCTTATTTAGGGTTGCTATAATATCCCAATTTCTAAATTCTTCTAAGTATAAAACCAACAATTCATCTAGAAGATTAATAATACTAATGCAAAAAATTTCTAAATACATTTTAAACACTTTTTAGTCGAGTTTTCAAATCAAAAAGACTAATTTTCTACTAAGAAAAAAACAACTCATTTTCAACAAATTACTGAAATTTTTATCTGAAAAAGATTAATTTTCGATCAAAATTAAAGCAGTGAAATGTTTAACCAAAAACAATCAATTTTCTACCAATCTACCAATCAATTTTTCAACTCAAAAAGATAAATCTATAAACCAAAAATAAAATAGTTGAATTTACAGTCAGAAAAGTAAATTTTAAACAAAACAAAAAGAAGAGTTTTCAGCTAAATTAATTAATTTTCAATTAAAAATATCAGTTTTCCAGCAAAAGTGGAATAGTAACATCTTAGTTTAAAAAAATTAATTTTTAACTAAAGAGAAGCGAATTTTTGGCCAAAGAAATTTAGTTTGAATCACAGTGATGAGTTTTTAACAAACAAAAAAATGAATTTTTGACCAAATAGTGGAATTTTCAATAAAAAAACTGAATTTTCTATTCGCAAAAAACGAACCTTCAACTTAATCGTCTTTTTTTACATCCAAAAAATGCATTTTTAACACACAAAAAACTAATTTTTAACCAAATACATGAATTTTTACCTAAAACAGTTAAATTTGTACCTAAAAATAGAATTAAATTTTCAATAAAATTGGTCAGTATAACAGTATAATTTTCAACCAAGAAGATTAAATTTCTATCATAAAAGATACATCTTCTACATAAAATACAGCAACATTTTCAAATAGGAAAAAAATAAATTCTATTGGGAATGGTTAAACTGCGATACGCCAACTGGTGACAAAGATCGAGTTAGTTGAAAACAATTAAAAAATGTGCAAAAATTCAGTGAATTCAGTTTGAAATGAGTTTAGGAAAATTAAATAGAATTCAAAAGAATTAGAAGTAATTCCTAAGAATTAGAAGTAATTCCTAAGAATTTAAGATAGGTCTTAAAGACTTCAAGGTGAATGAAACAAAAACTTTTTACAAATCCATTGTATTGAGTAGAATTAGGTGAATTTAGAGGATTTCAAAAGAATTAAAAATAATTCAGGATAAATTTTCAAATCTTTAAAACCCTACGAAATCCTTCACTTTTTGTGAATAAATTCTTTGAAATCCATAAAAATATTTAAATCCCTTCAAATTATTGATTATTTTATAGTATCTTAAAATATTTTAAATTTTTTGATATTTTTTTAAACCTCTTAAAACTTTTTAAAGCTTTTGAAAATGCCTGGGAATCTTTTACAATACCCTTGAAAATTTGAAATCCCTTGAAATCTCATTAAAATACTGAATTCAATAAAAAACTTCTTTGTAAATTTTTTAAATGATCTAAAACATTTTAAATCCATTACTATCTTTTGGAATTTTTTAATTTCTTGAAAATTCCAAGGAATTTGAGATAATACTTTAAAATGTTTAAAATGTTTTGTTTATTTCTTCAATTGATCTTCAGTATTTATTGAATGGAAACTTTTTTAAATTAAAAAAATACAATTAATTGAGTAGAATTGAATTAATTTAGAAGAATTTAAGTGAATTGAAAATATTAAACGAATCTCAAAGAATTTAAAAGAATTTAGGATATATTAATAAGATTTCAGGGTGAATTCCAAAAAAATAATGGAAACCTCTTCCAATATTTGAAACTCTACAAAATAGCTCACCTCTCGTGACTAAATTCTTTGAAATCCACAAAAATATTATAAAATGGCCAACGTAAAAGTGTGATAGTTTATATTTTAATAAAAAAAGAATGAAATTTATACAACAAAAGAAAAAAATTTTAAAGCCAAAAAGACGAATTTCCAACAAATAAAGATTTTTTACTCAAAAAATAAATAAAAGTTTATCTAAATTATTGAATCTTCAAACGAGAAGACAAGTTTCTTTACAAAAATTCAATTTTCAAACAAAAAATATGACTGTTCAACAAAAAATTAATTTTCCACAAAGCATTTTTACACAAAAAAAGGAAATTTCAAACTGAAAAATTATTTTTACAATAAAAAAAAACGCAAATTTTTAATTAAAACAAATCAAACAAGATAATTGAACTTTCAGCAAACGAGAATACTTTTCAACTTAAAATATAAATCTTTAACAAAAAAAGTGATTTCTCAACAAAGCGGTCCAATGAAATATTTTAAATTAATTAATTGAATTATCCAAAAAGACAAATTTCTAACCAAAAAGGATGAATTTTTAACAAAATTGTTTAATTCTCTAGCAAATAGTTGCATTTTTATCTAAAAATATTAAATTTATCTTAAAGTTTAAGAATTGTTAATTACAACAAAAAAGTTGAATTTTCATCCATAAAAGATTCCATTTAACTTATCAAGATCAAAATATGAATTTTTTAACAAAAAATAAGTTTCTACGAAAAAATTGAAATTTTAATCCAAAAAAGACGAATTTTTTCAGCCAAAAAGGAAGAATTTTGAACAAAATTGTTGAATTCTCTAGCAAATAGTTGCATTTTTATAAAAAAAAAATATAACATTTTTCTTAAAGCAGAAGAATTGTTAATTACAAAAAAAGTTGAATTTTCATCCATAAAAGATTCCAGTTAACTTATCAAGATCAAAATATAAATTTTTTAACAAAAAATAAGTTTTTACGAAAACATTGTAATTTTAATTTAAAAAAACGCATTTTTTATCAAAAAGGAAGAATTTTTAATAAAATCGTTGAATTCTCTATCAAATAGTTGCATTTTTATCGAAATATACTAAAACAGATGAATTTGTAATAAAAAACGACACAGTTTTTTTATGAGTGGAACTTTCATCCAGAAAATATTTAAGTTCATTTTTAACACAAAATACAAATTTTAAACAAAAAGTAAATTTTCTACGAAATAATTAAGTTTTCAAGAAAATAGTATAATAGCTTAATTTCTAACCAAACATTTGCATTTTTATCAAAAAAAGATTTAATTTCTGCTAAAGAAGGTAAACTTTAAAATAAAAAAGACAAACTTGCAAAAAAACATTTAAATTTACAACCGAAAAGTTAACGCTAAAATGCAATATTATATTAATTAAAATAAATTCTTTGATTCTCATAATTTCTCAAAGAATTTATTTCTCGGTTATATTCTCGGTAATATTCTCATTCTCGTTTCCGTTCTCAAAATAATTGGGAATGTTGGTCTACCATTTCGCCACCTGGTGCCCAAAATTGGAACTAGAAAGAGTGGGTATAATTTTAAAGTTGTATATTAATTTTTGCATAAAAGTGATTTTACGATAGTTTTGCGAAGTATAAAACAATGATTGAATACGAAAAACAAATCTTCATAAAAAAATATATTTAGATAGAATTTCCCTATTATACAGTGAAAAAAACACATTTTTGTCAAATAGGTTTAAAAAAATTATTTCACTATTTCATGTGAGTTTCAATGAATTTAAGTTTAAATAGACTTTAAATAATGTATGTAGCGACAAATTTTATCCACATTATGCGAAGAATGCGAGTAATAGATGATTTAAGCTGGCCGTTTTAATCCAAGAAAAAATTCCTGGTTCGCAAACATTTTTCACGGTCAATTAAATTTAAAAATCGAACTCTAAAGCTAACAATTTTTCCATTTGAATTAATAAAAACTGAGCCAGAAACATAAAAAATTGAGCGATTGCATTTTTTATAAACTGAACACTTCTTAAATTAAAAGTTAAATTATTTATATTTTAAATGGTTAAAGAATCCTTAAAACGCTTCCAAATTTTATTTGAAAATCTTGAAAGATCTGCATCTTGTTTACTTTTTTAAAAACATTTTTTCTATTATTTTTGAAATCATTTCAAAACTTCTAAACATCCTTTAAAATGAATCTTTCTTTTATCAATTTTTTTCTGCCAAATTAAACAAATTTCCTTAAGATCTTCCAGATTCATTTTTGATAATTTTGTAAATCTTTTATGAACAATCACTCAAAATTATCTTTTCAAAATCAAAATCATTATTAATTTTCATAGGATTTTTTTTAATCTTCTGGAGCCACTTTGTTTAAATTATTGTAAATCATTTCAAAATTTAAATTGAATTTGAAATTTTTCAATACTTCTAAATATTTCTTCAACTTCATTGAATTTTTTAAAGAATAATATATTATTGTCATTTATAAATCGAGGTTCAAAAATTTGACTTACAAATTAAAATTTTTAGATACAACAATTAAAATGTAACGTATAAAATTTAGTTTTTAATATTTAACTACAATTTCTGATTTTAAATAAAAAGTCAGATATTTCTAAATATTAAGTCATCTCCTTTTTCTTAATTAAAAAATTTCAAATTGAATGGTTTAAAAATGGAATATTCTAGATTTAAATAATATTTGAAATTTAATAAAAGCCTTTTTTTATGAATTTATTATTTTCAAGTTATTTCAAATTTGAAAATAGTTTATAAAGTTTCAATCGGGCGTTTACATTTGTTTAACTAATAAGACTTCCAATTGAAATAGTTTACATAATTTTTGACTTTAGAAAACGGGAATTTTTAAAATTGCGAACTGATTTTGAATTGTCCTGTAAAATCAATTATTATTTACGTTACAAATTTTAAAGAAAAGTTTTATTTTAAAAATTATTATTAATTTATAGTCACAGTTGATCAGCTGAAAATGTATTTTAAAAAAGGATGGAAATCACAGTTGGACAGATATTTCTGTAAAAAAATATGTTTCTTCATCTTATAAGATGTAAATTGAATCTAAAATCCCTTGTTTCTAATATATACTTACTTTTAGTATCCAAAAAATACTTTAAACTCCACAAAAAAAATCGTTGAAACACTTTTATGTAAAATTTAATGTAAATCTTTAAAATCGGACCTATTCTTTCTAGTTCGGATTTTTGTCACCAGGTGGCGTAGCACAGTTTAATCATTCCCAATATAACCGGCTTTCCAATTCGAAGCGATACATTTGCCCGCGAAATTTAAATAATGTAATTATTATTAAATAAAGATAGAAAATAGGATTGTTTAAATGCTATAATTGAAAATGCTCATAAATACTGATTTTTGACTTACCTTTTCTTACTAATTGTGAATTTAATTATATTTAAATATATATTTTTATGTCCTCTTTTTTTAGGTAACAGAGTGTGAAATCTTTCTTTCCCTGATTGTCAAGTTTTTGGATCCTGACAAGCCAGTTTGGCAGCGAGCTTTGGCATTGGAAGTTCTGCACAAAATGACAGTGCAGTCTGATTTGCTCAGGAGTTTTTGTAACTGCTATGATCTCAAACCACACGCAACAAATATATTTCAAGATATTGTTAATAGTTTGGGTGCTTATGTGCACAGTCTTTTTGTCAATCCGCACATGGTTGGTCCTGCCAGTATGGGTAAGTTGAAAATAATTTTAATTTGCAAAATGACAGAGAGAAAATAAGCTTTATATGAGGGTGACCAATAAAAACTTGAATTTTTTTATTTTGCAAACACTAGCCCCTAAAATTTTTTCCTTTTGGTGAAAGCTGTTATCATTTTTCTTTTATTTAAAAAAATTGGTTAGAGATTCCGCTAGGCCATTTTACATATGATTTATTTTTTGATTAACAATTAAAGGTTAAACAATTATGTTACCCATAGAAAGTATTTCTTAATTATTACGGAATGAATTCTAAATTTTCTGAAACAAAACATTTTCTTTTTAGATATTATTATCGAGCTTAAAATACGAATTTATTCTATAATATAGAGAGAATATTTGGTTTGATAAATAAATGAAAAGGGTATACATCAGGTGACAGAAAAAAATCTTTAAATTTGAATTTTTTTCAATTCAAAAGAATTCTAAGGAATTGGAAAAAATTTAAAAAATGCCATTGCTTGTAATAAATGATAGCGAATTTAGAAGAATTGAAGGGAATGCAAGAGACTTTGATGAAATTCGTAAGAATTTGAGTGAATTGTACGAAATTTAAAAAATCAATGATTTCCATTGAATTGAGTAAAAGTGTGCAAAATTCAGGGAGAATTCAACGGAGTTGAAGGGCATTGAAGAAACATGTAAACACTAGAAATTAACCAATTAAAATTTGAGTGAATTTAGAGAAATTTGTATGAAACAAGAACAATTCGTTAAAATGTATAAAAATTCAAGTTGAATTATAAAAATTGTACTAAATTCAAAACAATTAAAAAATATTTAAAAAATTCATTGTATTTATTAAGTTTGGAGTGAATTCAGAAAAATTCAAGGTAATTGAAAAGAATTTGACGAAATGCCTAGATTTCAAGGTGATTTTAAAAGACTTCAAGGCGAAGTTGAAAGTCTAAAAAAATCCATTCAGTTGGATGAAATTAAGTGAATTTAGAAGAAATCATATTGATTTGAAAAAATTCAGGATAAATTAATGAAAATTTAGGATAAGTTTATGAGAATTCAGGATAAATTTATAAGAATTCAGTGTAAATTCCAAATCGATTCAAATGAATTGCAAACAATTTTAAAAATCAAAAATATTTTATCGATTTCAGTAAAACTGGAGTGTATTTAGAAGAATTTGAGAGGATTCAAGAGATTTTGGTAGAATTTATATGAATCCAATGTCAATTAAAGTGAATTCTGGATAAATTTATAAGAATTCGAATGAATTGTAAAAAAATCCAAAAAATTACATGGCTCAATGAATGATAGCGAATTTAGAAGATTTCAAGGGAATTTATGAGCCTTCCAGAAAGTGCATAAGAATTTAAGTGAATTGAACGAAATTAAAAAAATTAAAAAACATTTCGATTAAATTGAGAAAAATGAGAGTGAAAAATTCAGGGGGAAATTCAACGGAATTGAAGTGAATTGAAAAAAAAAACATTTAAAACAACAAAAATTAATGAATTAAAATTTGAGCTAATTTAGAGAAAGTGTAGTAAATATGAAGAATTCCTTGAAATTTATAACATATTCAAGGTGAATTAAAAAAATGTAAGTGAATTGAAAACAACTAAAAAGTATTTTAAAAGTCCAATGAATTCATTACGTTCGGATTAAATTTATGAAAATTCAAAGAAATTAAAAAGAATTTAAGAAAATGTTTAAGAATTCCGGTGATTTTAAAAGACTTCAGGATAAAGTAAGAAAACTAAAAAAATCCATTTACTTTATAAGAAATCACGATAAATTCATGAAAAGTCAGGGTAACTTCAAAATGAATTCAAATGAATTGCAAACAAATTTTTAAATCCAAAATATTTGATCGATTTCCCTAAAAGTGAAGTGAATTTAGAAGAATTTGAGATGATTCAAGAGAACTCAATGGAATTGATAAGAATCCAAGGTAAATCTAAATGAATTTAGGGTACTTTCATAAGAATTTGGAATGAACTCAAAAAAATTCAAGTAAAATTTAATAGAATTCGAATGAATTGGAACAAATCCCAAAAATGCAATCGCTTCATAAATGATAGCGAATTTAATTCAAGAGAATTTATGAGACTTTGAAGAAATGACTTAGAATTTCAGTGAAGTGAACGAAATTTAAAAAAACAAAAAATTTTCATTGAAGTGAGTAAAATGGGAGTGAAAAATGCGGGGAAAATTCAATCGAATTAAAACGAATTGAAAAAAACATTTAAGAAAACAAAAATTAATTAATTAGAATTGAATAAAAAAAATGTAAGTGAACTGAAAACAATTAAAAAATATTTTGTAAATTCATTAAGTCCGGAGTGAATTTAGAAAATTTAAAAGAATTTGATTAAATTAAATTTTTAAAAATCCATTGTATTGGATAGAATTGAGTGAATTTAGAAGAATTCATTTCAATTTAAAAGAATTCAGAATAAATTAATGAGAATTCAGGATAAATTAATGTAAATTTAGGACAAATTTATGAGAATTCAGGATAAATTTATGAAAATTCAGGATAAATTCATGTGGAATCAGGGCCAATTCCAAATTAATTCAAATGAATTCCAAACAAATTTTAAAATCCAAAATGTTTGATCGATATTATTAAAACGGGAGTAAATTGAGAAGAATTTAAGAGGATTCAACAGAATTCGGTTGAATTTATACGAATCCAAGATAATTGTTAATGAATTCAGGATAAATTGAAAACAATTCAAATAAATTTAAAAGAATTCAAATGAATTGGAAAAATAAAAAATAGTAATTCATTGATTCAGATGAATTGAAGGGCAATGAGATGGATTCGATGAAACGCTTACAAATTCATAGTGAATTAAAAAAAATTTAATGAATTGAAAAAATAAAACAAAATTCATTGAATTCAATAAGTTTTTAGTAAACTCAGAGAAATTCAAAGGAATTTAAAAGAATTGTATGAAATGCCTAAAAATCTCAGGTGAGTTTAAAAGACTCCAGAGTGAAGTGAAAAAACTTTTAAAACACACAAAAAATTAATTCATTTGTGTAAAATGTATAGGATTTAAAATAGTTAATTTCAATATAGAGGAATTCCGGATAAATAATAAGAATTCTGGATGAATTCTAAATTAATTTAAATGAATGGCAGATAATGTAATAGATCTAAAATATTCAATTGATTTGAGTAAAACTGGAATGAATTTAGAAGAATTCAAGTGAATTAAAGAGAATCCGATGAAAATTATAAGAATTCAAGGTGAATTTAAATGAATTCAGGATAAATGTTTAAGAATTCAGTTTTAATGTAAAACATTTTAAGTGAAAGGCAAACGAATTCAAATAAATTGAAAAAAATCCGAAAAATTTCATTGATTTCATGCAGTTTTCCAAAGTAATCAGTTTATCATCCAAATTTGTATTGATTGAGAATTCAAGACAAATTTCAAAATAATTGAAACAAATTGCAATAAAATAAAAAATATTTCATTGATTTCAGTAAACCTAGAGTAAATATAGAAGAAGTAAGGAAATTCAAGAGAATTTGATGAAATTAATTGGAAGCCAATATAACCAATGGCGATTTAAAAATAATTAAAGTGAATCCAAAAGAATGTTTAAATTTAAAAAATCCATCTAATTTTGTTAAATGAGAAAAAATAGAAATCTGATGAAATTCACAGGAACTTAAAAGTCTTGAGGGTGAATTAAAAAAGAAGTTTAATCAAAAAAATATAAATTAAAATCAGTGGATTCCAAGGGAATTTAAAATAATTCAAAGATCACTAAAGTTATATTTTCATTTTAAAAAATTACTATAGTGACTTTATTTAAAAAATTGATAAAAGCTTAGATACTTTTCAAGTAAATTATAGTGAAAAATACATTTTAATTTACCGTAAAAATCTTTGAAGTATAAAAATGTGTGTCTTCGGTTTATTTTTGAAATTAAAGACTTTTTTCTGTCACCCTGTACGAATATTTTTAATTTATTTATTAGTGAAAATTACTAATTAACTAATTGAAAGGAATAATTAAAATGCTGTGCATGTCATTCCAGAGAAGACAATTTTTGCGATTTTAGGCCATTAATTGTAGTAAAATAAAAAAATTTCGCTTTCTAAGCCCGACAATATTGGAAAGAAATTTTTTTGTTTCATATAATCTATGGTTTATTTCCAAATAAATTACAGATACTCTCTCGAGCTGAAAGATTTTTTTGTCTTGAATTTTTATTTTTTTTTCAGTCGAAAACTAAGAAAACTCATTTTTAGACCTAAAGCGGCTTAGCGGAACCGCTGTACTGGGTGTACCGTTTGCAACATTTAAAAATTCAAAATTTTATTGGGCACCCTACTTTTTACAGGGTGGCCGCTGTACCGATAAATGAATCGGAATTTTTTTAAACCGGAAAAAACCGGGAAATAACAATGAATTAATTTTTTTATTGAGAATTTTATAAATTTTTGAAGGAAAATCTATGGAAGTTCGATTTTAACAGTTTTTAAAAATTATTAGTTGAATTTGTATCTTCTTTAATTATGATATCATTCAGTTTATAATGCTTAATTCAAAAATCTTTTACTTAACCAATTTTTCCATTTTAGATTTTTATTTTTAAGCGTTTAAAATTGAAATTTTTTTATAACAAAATTGTGTACTTGATCAACTATAAATGCAAATAAATAAATTATTTAAAAAATTGAATTGATTTAAAGTATCAAAAAATGAACAATAATTTATTTGTTAAGACGATTCTAAATCCGTTCAAAATTTAAGAATTTTCAGAGTTCAGCGTTAAAACTTAAACTGGTTTCATTCAGAAGCCTTAGTCGTAAAAATTTTTATAATTTGAAACTGAATTGTTTGAAATATCAAGCCTTGAATCTTTGAGCTTTCTACCATAGGAGCTTCTAAACTTCGAACGTAACTATTTTAATTCTATTTAAAAAATGATTAATTTATAATTGAAATTGTTGAATTTTGTTGTAGAAAATAATAAAAATTGAACACTTATTATTTGTAGAACAATGCGAGTAATTTTTAGAGATATTTAGAGGTTTTGAAAAGTTTCAAAATTAATTTAAAACTTGAAATTATTTCCGGTGCTTTTAAGAATTGTGAAAGGCTTGAAAAGGAAAAAAAAATTCTTAAGATTTCTAGGAAAATTGAAAATGATTTTTTATTTATTTTTTAATTATTTGAAATTCGAATGATTTCAAAAGATATTTAGAAGTTGTAAAAAATTTTTAATAATAATTTTAAATTTGAAAAAACTTGACACAACTTCTACATTTTTCAAGACCGAAATAAAATTCTGAATATATAATGTATAATTCAACTTCCAATATAAAAGTTATTCACTTTTAAAAAATGGAATGGTTCAACTTTTGATGTTTCCAGGGTGGCGGCTGGACCGGGAAACCGGGAAAACAGAGAAGTCACCGGGAATTTTTTTGGCCGAAAAAAACTATTATTTAGCTTACAATGCGTAATTCAAAATTTTTTTACTATAAAAATTTTCAATTTAAAAATTTTATTTTTATGCTTAAATTTTTAATTTTATAGAATTTTTTTATATTTATCTGTACTTTAAGCAATAAAAAGTGAAAAAAAAAACGATTTAACAAATCGATTTTAAAGCAGTTCAAAATTTAAGAAGTTTCAGATTTTAACGTTAATACTTAAACTGTTTCAATTTGAAAGTCTTAGTCATTAAACAAATGTGAGCGTGTGACTAAAGATTTATAAACTATTTTCAACAGAAAAATAACTTCATAATAATATTTTCCTAATTAAAGGATTTTTAAAAATTTTAAATATCGTTTCAGTCTAAAATATTAAATTTTTAACCCATCTAATTTGAAATTTTTAATAAAAAAAAGATTAATTATTGAATGTTTAGCAATGTTTGAATTTTTATTTAAGACAAGTGAATTGAAACCAAATGTTTAAAAGTGAAGAATCTTTAACTGAATTGATTGTCATAGAAAGCTTGGAATCGTTAAAATTTCCAAAAAAGACTTTAAACTTTGAACGTTACAATTTTAATTGTTGTATTTGAAAAATGCTTAATTTGTAAGTGAAATAAAAAAATTTTGATGTATAATTCACAAATGAACATTTTTAGAACAAATTTGAGTAATTTTAAGAGATATTTAGGAGTTTTAAAAAGATAAAAAATTATCATGCAAATTTTAGGAAGTTTTCTTAAAATCTTCTGGAATCTTTTTTGAAAATTTTGTTTATATCTTGGAAAAACTTTTTAAATATTCTCTTAAAATAATTTGTTAAAATGAAAAATTATTTTTAATTTTTCTATGAATCTTAACAAAATGTTTTTATTCTTTTGAAGCCTTTCACAATTCTTGAAAAGAATCGAATTTTCTGTTTAAAATCTGCGAAAATCTACATTTTGTTTTATATTAGGCTATCATTTCTCAACAATTTGAAATAAAATTTTGAAGCTTTCCAAGCATGTTTAAACACTTTTAAAAAGAAAATAATTAAATTTCTCATATAAGAAGTGTTCAGTTAAAATTTTCTCAATTTTTCAATATTTGATGTTTCTAGCTTAAAATTCCTTATAATTATATAATTTTGAAAATGTTAAAGTTCATTGATTGATTTTTTAATTTAGAGTATTAAAAATTATAACGTCCATTTATGTTTTTTTTTATATTGAAAAATGTTGGTACCTTTAATTTTATACGCGTAAATTATTGAGCATTTAAATACAAAATTTCTTTTTTAAAACTTTTAAATTTCAATTTTAAAAGTTCAAAATTTAAAAGTTCCACTTTGAGTGCTTTCATTTGCAGCTCAGTTTTTATTGCCTCAAGTGAAATTATTTTAGCTTTAGTGTCCCATTTTTTAAATTTCATTGACCGTGAAAAATGTTTGCGAAACGGGAAAAAACCGGGAAATTACCAGGAATTTATTTCGTCGATTAAAACGGCAACCCGGTGTTTCTCACTGAAAATTATTTAAAATACTATAATTTTTAAATTTTCTAGCTTATTGATTAATTTTTTAAATTAGAACATTCAAAATGATAACATGGATTTATATTTTTAGAACTGAATCTGAATTTTTGAACTCTACAATTTATAAAAGTTAAAAATTCCAAATTTTTCAGTTTAAGTGCATTTAAATTAAAATTATTCAATTGAAGTGTTAGTAAATTCCATTTTATAGGTATAAGTTGTATAAGACCATGAAAAAGGTTTGCAAACCAGGAAAAGACCGTAAAATGAACGGAAATTTTTTATGCGATCAAAATGGCCACCCTATTTATACTATTTTTTATCATTTAAATATCTTGGGGTTCTTATTTACTAGATAATTTATTAATCAATGATAAATGTATGATTATTGTTTATCCAAAGAAACTCAAGTTCACGAATCTCATAACTTCCTTTGGATAGGATCAACAACTCCTGCCGCACAATCAACGGCACCTGCACTTTTGGCTGGCCTGCCGATCGGCCCCGGAGTTTCTCCTCAACCTGGTTTTTATTCGAGAGGAATCTGGTTACCAGTTGTAGTCACTTTTCCAAGTGGACAAGCCAAGTCAACATAGTAAATATAAATATAATGATATCTCATACTCTAGTTAAAGCAGACACTTTGCACTCTTTCCCCTATTTCCTAATTTCCCCCTTTTTAAAAAAATCCACTTTTTCATTTCCTATTTTCAAGAAACTTCCCCTTTTCTCGTTTTTTTTTGCCTACATTTGAAACGGATTAATATAACCCAATAAGAGAATTCAATTATTTTTCGATAAAAGTTAATTCATTTTAATTTTGTAAGTTTGCTCTATTTTTGGTTCAAAATTCATCTTTTTTGGTCAGAAGTTTGATTATTTAATTCGAAATTGCATTATTTTGTTGGGAATTTAACAATTTTCTTAAAAAATCATAGTTTTTAGTTGAAAATTGTACTGTTTTTTGTCAGCTATTTTATTGAACATTTATATTTTTGGTTTGAAAATTTATTTCTGTTGATTAAAATTTCGTTTTTTTTTACTTAAAAATGTACTTGTCTGGTTGATTTTTTATTTGAAAATTCCATAATTTAAAAAAAAAAAATTAAGTATATGGTTGAAAATTGATCTATTTTGTTGAAAATTCGTCTTTTAAGTAAAAAAAAAAACATTTTTTTTTGTTTAAAAATGAAACTATTTGATATTTATCGTTTTTTGTTTCAAATTCAACTAATTAATTTTCAATTGAAAATTCATACTGGGGGTTGAAATTTCAACCAATTAATTATTCATTGGAAAATCCTTTTTTTTGTTGTTGTTAAAAATTCATATTTTTTGGTAGAAAATTCAACTACTTGGTTGAAAGTTCAACTACTTTTATCAAATTAATTTTATTTATTGGATCTTATCGTAAAAGTTTAATCTATTTTCGTAAATAATGCAAATGTCTGTTTGAAAATGCATCTGTTTTGTTTGTGGATTGAATTATTTTGTAGAGAAAACTCGTCTTCTTTGGTCGAATTTAACATTTTTGGTTTAAAATAAAAATATTTTTTGATTTAAATATCAACTATTAGATTTATATCTGAGAATTCATTTTCTTGGTTGAAAATTCTACACTTTTGTTCGAAATTAATTTTATTTTAAAGATTCATTTCTTTAGTTGAAAATTGAACTATTGTGTTTATTTTTTTTCTTACATTTTTTTTAACTTAAAATTTAAATATTCCATGTTTGGTTGTAAGTTCATTTATTTGTTTGAAAATTCGTATTTTCAGTTTTTTGGAAAATTAAGTTAGTGTTTTGTTGTCGTGTGTTTTCATAATTTTTTAAAAAACTTTTTATTTTTCATACAAAATCATAAAACTTCATAGCAATTTATTAAAAATCTATCTTTTATAGTTTGTAGTTTTCTATGCCGGACTAATTATTTGCCAGGATTAAAAATTGCGCGAGAAACGATTGGCAAAATAGTTTGCGACCAGTATTTTTTTTTATTCAAAATATATTTTTTACTGAAAGTTGAACGGCTTTGGTAAAATTTTATTTTAATAATTGAAGAATTATCTCTTTGGTTTAAAATTTAACTACTTTTATGAAAATTCATGTATAATATATAGTAAAATATATCTGTTTTGTTGAAAATTCTATTATTTTTGTGGAAATTCAACTATTGTGTTTTAAATTAAAATTTCGCTAAAAATTCGATTCTTGGTTTAATTGAATTATTTTCGACTTAAAATAAAACCTTTTTTTTAAGTATTAACTATGACATTTTTCGTTAAGAATTTATCTTTCTTGGTTGATTTCTACTCTTCTTCATATAAATTAAAATATTTCTTTCTGAATTATCAACTATTTCATTTTTTGTTAAGTTCAGTTGTTTTTATATTTCACTGTTTGTTTAAAAATCCTTTTTTTAAATTGAAAATTCGTTTTTTTTGTGATTGAAAACTGAACTATTCCTTTACTATTTGAAAATAATTCTTTTTTTGTTGTTAACAACTTTTTAGAAATCTTTTTTTTGTTGGTAATTCAACTGTTTGTTTAAAAATGCATCTATTTTCTTAATTCATTTTTGTTTTGTTTTAATTCTTCTGATTTTTAATTTAAATTGAAATCTTTTTCTGGTTGAAATATCAACTATTAAATTTTTCCTTGAGAATTAATATTTTTGGTTCAATTAAATTGTTTTGAATTTAAAATTAAAATCTTTTTTGTTGGAATTACTAATATGTTTTTCGTCGAAAATTGATCTCTAGTTGAAAATTTAACTATGTAGATGAAAATTCATTTTTCTCGCGATTTAAAACTAATTTGAAAAAAATGAACTATTCCGTTATTTGTAGATAATTTATCTTTTTCATATGGAAATTCAACTATTTTGTTAAAAATTAATTTTCTTTTTATTTCAAAATTTAACTCATTTTAAAAATACATCGGTTTAGGCTCTAATTTCAACTATTTTGTTATCAAGTCTTTTTTTTTAATTTAACTGTTTCGTTGAATATTCGGTTTTTTAGATGGATAATTCATCCTTTTAGATTGAAAATTAAACTGTCTTTTAAAAAAAATCGTCCATTTTTTTTAAAGTTTAACTATTTGCTTGTCAATGCAACTATTTGGTTAATAATTAAGTTTATTGCTATTGAAATTTCATCTTTATTGGATGAAAATTCAACTATTTTGTTGTAGTAATATTTTTTGGTCCAAAATGTGCCTGCTTTTGTTCAAAATTCATATTTTTAAATAGAAAACTCGCCCTTTAAATTGAAAATTGATTTTTTTTTTCAAAAGTTCTTGGTTGAAAAATATTTGTTTTGTTCAAAATTCTTCTTTTCGGGCTTAAAAGTTAACTGTTTTCTACAGATTTCGACTTTTTAGTCTAACCGTTTAACTCATTTGTTGAAAATCGAACTCTTTCTAGAAAATTAAATCTTTTTTCAACTGTTTTGTTGAAAATGCAATATATTTCAACTTAAAATATGAAGAGTTCAATATTAGTCCGGGAGCTGGGTATGTTCCCGTATGCATTCAAGAGGCAAAAGGTAAAAACTAGTTAATCTTATGTATTTTGACCCGCTGAATCCAATGGTACC
>NC_046660.1:51229979-51257368 GCF_010883055.1 Belonocnema kinseyi
GTTTTAAACAAAACCTATCCACTTCTCGTAAAATTAACCGGTACCATTGGATTCAGCGGGTCAAAATACATAAGATTAACTAGTTTTTACCTTTTGCCTCTTTAATGCATACGGGAACATACCCAGCTCCCGGACTATATAGTTCGTGTACATAAATTTTATTATAAAGAATTCATTCTCATATTTTTATATTTTTTGTTTGTTAAAACTCATCCGATTTCTCCTTTTTTTGAGAGCATTTTTGGTTAGTGAAGTCTGTAAAGTATTTTATTCTTTCTGATTTACAAAATTATTTGTTTTTCAGTTTGGATATGCTGGATAAAATCGAACCACCTCAAATCCCAGATGGTTACGGAATCAGTATTGCCTACGCGTGTTTGTTGGATATCATTCGATCGATCGCTTTGGCGATTATTGGATCGAGGGAAGAAAATACAGAACATCGTTACAATCCTTCAGAGGCAGATAAAAAGCTGCATGTTCAGTTAATTAATTCTAGTTGGTGTGGTTTATTGGCAGCTCTGAGTCCTTTGGTAGATGCGAGGTAGATTTTATTATTTATTTATAATAAATATCTATAATATCTCATATTTATGGGCGGTAATTTTATCGGGAAAGGCCGGAAATGACCGGGGATTTAATTAAAATACCTGGAATTTACATTTGATTGCAGTAAAATTCAAGTTTTTATTATATTAATAATTCTGTTCAATTTAGAAAAGTGATTTCTATTTTATCTACAGTGAATTTTTATTATTTCCCATTAGAAGAAAAAACTTTCGAAATTGTTTTCCCTGTGAGATTTTTTTCGCTGACTCAAGTTTGATAACCGGATTGATGATATTTCAAACTTAATTTTTTGAAAAAATGGATCTATCACTGACTTAGAACAGGGAATTTTAGAAACTTGTTATTGTTTTTATTTTTGGGTAATTTCGGCAAATAAATATAATTTTACTTGAAACAGGAATTTTTTAATTCATAAGTTGAATTGAAAATTCATTTCGTGTGAAAAATATGACTACTTTGTTGAAAATCAATGTTTTTAACGGAAAATTTAACGATTCAGTAGAAAATTTAACTATTTTGCTGAAAATACTTTTTTTTATTGTTAGGAATTATATTCTTAAAAGAAAAATTAACCATTCTATTATTGGTAGGATATGTATCTTTTTGATGCAACTTCAACTGTTTGGTTTAAAATTGATATTTTTATTTAGAAATGAAGCTAATTATTCGAAAATCCATCCACTTTGTGCGAAAATTCGCCTTTTAATATAAAATGAATTTTTATGGTTAAAAATTCTTTTTTTTTGGCATACAATTCAACTATTCCAGTTGAAAATTGTTCAGTTTGGTTGAAAATTAATTTCTTTAAATTAAATTTCACTATTCCATTTTTGGATCAAAATTGATCTTTTCCATTTTTAAACTCTACAATTGGAATGAAAATTTGTCTTTTTTAATTAAAAATTCAACTATTTTTTTGAAAATTCGCGTATTTTGTTTAAAAAAATCGATTTTTGTTGTTGAAACTCATCTTTTTCTTTGAAGGTTAATCTTCTTGCTTACAAATTCTTTTTTTCGGTTAAAAATTCAAGTATTCCAGTTAAGTATTTATCATTTGAGTTGAAGATTTATCTTTTAGGTTGGAAATAGAATTATTTGGTTGAAAGTTAAACTCATGTTGAAAAGTATTTTTTTTTTGTTCAAGGTTCATCGTTTTAATTAAAAATTAATTTCTGTGGTTGAAAAATGAGCTATTTGATTAAAAACGTGTTTTTATCTGGATGATTTTTGTTTAACAATTTTTTTGTTTTAACTGAAAATCTAACTATTATTCCAATCTTTTTGGTCAAAAATTCATTTATTCTAGTTAAAGATTCATCATTTCAGTTAAAAAAATGCATCCTTCTGGCTTAAAATTCAACTATTCCAGTTCATTGTTTATAATTTTTTTTGAAAATTCATCAATTTGTTTGCAAATGTAACTATTATCTTGAAAATTATTTTTTTGTGCGGAAACTAATTTTTTTAACTAGAAATTTAACTGAATCCGATTGAATACTCAATAGTTTTAGTTAAAAATGCATCTGTATGATTGAACATTAGTTTTTCTGACTTCAAATTTAATTATTGTAAGTTTTGGTTGACAGTTAATTTTTTTTAGTAAAAATTATTGTTTTTTTGTTGTTTGAAAATCCAACAATTCCAGCTGAAGATTCATTGTTTTTGTTGAAAACTCGGATGTTTTGTTTAAAATTAATTTTTATGGATAAAAATGTTACTATTCCATGTGGAGTTGAAAATGACTATTTTTTAAGTTCAAAATTCAACTGTTTGGTTGAATAATTGGTTTTATTTAATTAAAAATTTAACTGTTTCACTAAAATTTGATGTATTTTGTTGATAAATTGAATTTTTTGTATAAAATTAATCTTTTTTATTTCAAAATTTATTTTATCGTTTACAAATTAATATTTTTAGCTGAAAATGTAAGTATTCCAGCTAAATATTCATAATTTTAGTTGGAAATTCATCGCTTCAGTTGAAAATGTAACTATTTTTTTGAAAAATATTCTTTTGTGTGGAAAGTAATTTTTTCAACTGTAAATTTAACTTATTCCAATGTCATATTTCTTAATTTTAGTTAAAAATGCATCTGTTTGATTGAACATTAATTTTTTAACTTCAAATTTAATTATTTAAGTTATGGTTGACAATTTATATTTTCTTTTGTAAAAATGAATTTTTATTTGTTTGAAAATCTAACTATTTCAGTTGAAGATTCATGTTTTTAGTTGAAAAATTCTCATGTTTTGTTTATAAATAATTTTCTAAAATATAAATGTTACTATTTTCCGTTAAAAGTGACTATTTTTGCAGTTGAAAATTTAACTATTTGATTCAAAATTTGTTTTCTTACTTTAAAAATTCAACTATGTTGTTAAACATTCATGTATTTTGTTGAAAAATTGAAGTTTTTATTAGAAAATTAATCTTTACATTTGAAAATTCATCACTTTGAAAATATAAAAAAAAATTTTGAAGTTAGTTTTTCTTGTTTAAAGTAATTTTTCAACTGAAAATTTAAAATATTCCAATTTAATATTCCATACTTTTAGTTAAAAATGCATCGGTTTGATTAAACGTATATTTTTCTAACTTAAAATTCAATTATTTAAGTTGTGGTTGTCAATTGATATTTTTTAGTAAAAATGAATTTTTGTTTGTTTGAAAATTCAACTGACTCATTGTTTTAATTGAAAACTATTGTTTTGTTTTAAATTAATTTTTTTAACTAAAAATGTTACTATTCCATTTTCTATTGAAAGTTACTATTTATTTCGTTCAAAGTTCAACTATTTGGTCGAAAATTTGTTTTCTTTAATTAAAAATCAAACTATTTCGTTTAAAATTCATGTACGTTGTTGAAAAATTGAATTTTTTGGTTTATCTTTTCATTTGAAAAATTATTTTCTTGTTTAAAAATACATCTTTTTGCTTGAAAATTCAAGTCTTCCAGTTAAATATTCATAATTTTAGTTGATTAATTGTTCTAACTTCAGATTTAATTATTTAAGCTTTGGTTGACAATTTATCTGTTTTTAGTAAAAAATTAATTTTTTGGTTTATTTAAAAATTCAACTATTTCAGTTAAATATTCATAATTTTAGTTGGAAATTCCTAACTTTGGTAAAAAAACGTTACTATTTTTTTTTGCGTAGAAAGTAATTTTTTCAACTGAAAATTTAACTTATTTCAATTGAATATTTTATAATTTTAGTTAAAAATTCATTTGTTTGATTAAACATTAATTTTTTATCTTAAAATGTAATTTTTTACGTTTTGGGTTGACAATTTATCTTTTTTAGCAAAAATTATTTTTTGTTTGTTTGAAAATTCAACTATTTCAGTTGAAGATTCATTGCTTTAGTTAGCAACTGCTATGGTTGGTTAAAAATTAATTTTTATAACTACAAATGTTACTATTCAATTTTCGGTTGAAAATTATTTTTTTATTTTTTTATTTCAAAATTAAACTACTTGGTTGAAAATTTGTTTTCTTTAATAAAATATTGATCTATTTCGTTAAAAATCTATCTATTTTTTAATAATTGTATTTTTTAGTAGAAAATTAATCTTTTTGTTTGAAAAATAATCTTCTTGTTTAATAATTCATCTTTTTTGGTTAGCCATTTAAGTGTTCCAGCTAAATATTCGTAATTTTAGTTGAACACGCATATTTTTGGTTTGAAATTGACCTACTATTCCAGTTGAAGATTCATATTTTTATTTTTAAATTTATTACTTTGGTTGAAAGTTAAACTATTTTATTGAAAAATTGTTCTTGAAAATTAATTTTTTAATTGAAAGTTTATTATTCAATTTATTGTAAAAAACTGATATTTTTTAGTGGAAGATTTAAATATTTGTTTCAAAATTGATTTATTTTGCAATGTTGTGCTCTTTTTTGATGGTCAAATCATGTTTAGGATGAATGTGTTGGATTAAAATGAATGTTTGAATTTTGCGGAAAAAATAAGTATAATGTTACTTTTCATCGACCGAGAAAATGGAAAAACTTGACCGGGGGGAAAAAAAACGGAAAAAGACCGGGAATTCGAAATCCTTCGCTGAATCGCCATCCTGATAATATATAATATATTTATAATATTATTATTTTATCCTCTTTTTAGCACCGATGAATCCGCGACGGAAAATGTCCTCAAGGAAATCCAAACTTTCGCTTCATTGTGTGGCTTGCTCGATTTACACACTCCCCGTGACGCTTTCATAACAGCGATTTGCAAAGCTTCCTTGCCTCCACATTACGCCCTGACAGTTTTGTACAATGCGCCACAAGGAATTGCGAGTGCACGTCCTCAGGAATCACTGCAATATAATCCTGCGTCTCTGGGAGAATCGGATTATCGACAACAGGTCGTTGCTGTTGGGACTCCTTTGCCTACAGCCTCACTTCCAATCGGTATGAAATGTTTTCATTATAGAATTATTATAATAATATTAGTCAGGTCTGCTAAAAGACCTGGAAGATCTCTAATTCTGGGGAAAAAATCTGTTAAGGGGTTAAATTCTCCTTGATTTTTTTTAAAACCCAGAAAATCTGAAAATCTTCTTGAATTTCTCACGAGAATCTTGATTTTGGTAAGAAAATAATTCTAAAGATTTCAAAAAGTTTGAGAGTATTGCGAAGCTTTTATAATATTTAAAATGATTTTGAATATTTCAAAAAGAGTTCACGGATTTCAAGGAATTGAAAAAGACGTGTATACTAGATTTCAAATATTTTACAAAGATTTTAAAAGATTCAAAAGATTTGAAGGATGTTAAATATTTTAATAAGGTTAAAGTACACCAGATGTGAAATATATATTTCAAAATATTATAAAGGTTTAAAACGATTTCAAAAGGATTCAGAATATTTCAAATATTTTATGATTTTAAATGAATACAAAAGATTTGAGAAATATTTCTTAGATACTTAAAAGAATTCATAACAATTTCAGAAGTTTTCAAGAATTTAAAAGATTTAAAATACAGTATATTACACCTGATTTAAAAGATTTTAAACAATTTTCAAAAGGTTTCAACAAATGTTCATGGTTTTAAACGAACACAAAAGATTCAAGAAACAAAGATTAAAGAAAGATTTCACAAATATTTAAACGATTTCATAAATATGTCAAATTATTTCCGAACATTTCACAAATGTTTTAAATATTTATATGAATACGAAAGATTTCAGAAAGATTTCATGAATATTTAAAAGAATTCATACGGATTCCAGAAGATTTAAAGAATTTAAAATATTTCAAACACCATATATTATACCAGAATTCAAAGAGTTTAAATAATTTTAAAAGGTTTCAATCAATTTGGGATTCCAAAAAATTTCAATGATTTGAAACAAACACAAAATATTTGCCAAACGAAGATTAAAGAAAATTTCACAAATATTTAAACGATTTTATATATATTTCAAAACATTTCACAAAGATTTAACACAAATTTCAAGGATATCAAATATTTTACCGAAATTTTAAAAGATTTCAGAAAAATTTTATAAATATTTAAAGAATTCATAAGGATTCCAGAAGATTTCCAGAATTTAAAATATTTCAAACACAGTATGTTACACCAGATTTTAATGAATTTAAACAATTAAAAAATTTTTTAAATGTTTCAATAAATTTAAGATTTCAAAAATTTGCAATTGTTTCAAACGAACACAAAAGTTTTCACAAACAAAGATTAAAGAAAGATTTCTCAAAAATATTTTTTAAATTTCATGAAGATTTCAACATATTTTTAATTTTTCACAAAGATTTCAAGGATTTCAAATACTTTACCGAAATTTAAAAACATTTCACAGAAATTTCAAGCATTTCAAAGAGTTTACCGAAATTTAAAAACATTTCACAAAGGTTTTTAATATTTTAAATGAATGCAAAAGATTTCAGAACGATTTCATAAATATTTAAAAGAATTCATACGGATTCCAGAAGATTTCAAGAATTTAAAAGATTTCAAACACAGTATATTACACCAGATTTCAAAGATTTTAAACAATTTTAAAAGGTTCCAATAAATTAGATATTTCAAAATATTTCAAGGATTTCAAATATTTTACCGAAATTTTAAAAGATTTCAGAAAGGTTTTATAAATATATAAAGAATTCACAAGGATTCCAGACGATTTAAAAAAGTTAAAAAGGTTTCAAACACATATATTACGTCAGATTTCAAAGATTTTAAACAATTAAAGATTGTTTCAATAAATTTGTGATTCAAAAAAATGCTAATGGTTTCAGACGAACATAACAGATTTTACAAAAAAAGATTAAAGAAAGATTTCACAAAAATATTTTTAAAATTTCATGAAGATTTCAACATATTTTAAATTTTTCACAGAGGTTTCAAGGATTTCAAATAGTTTACCGAAATTTTAAAAGATTTCAGAAAGATTTCATGAATATTTAAAAGAATTCATACGGATTTCAGAAGCTTTCAAGAATTTAAAATATTTCACACACAGTATATTGCACCAGATTTCAAAGAGTTTAAACAATTTTTAAAGGTTTCAATCAATCTGAGATTCTAAAAAATTTCAATGATTTGAAACGAACACAATAGATTTCACAAACGAAGATTAATGAAAGATTTCACAGAATATTTCAGAATATTTCATGGATTTTAAAGATTTCAAAAAGTATCTAGTAAATTTGATTTTAAAGATTTCAGAACATTTCAAAGGTTTGCAATGATTTCAAATTTTTTCAATAGATTTCAAATGATTTCACAAAGATTTGAAATATTTCAATTATTTTAAATGAATAAAAAATATTTCAGAAAAATTTCACAAATATTTCATCAAAATTTCATAGAGATGTCAAAAAAAAAAAGAATTTCAAAGATTTCGAAAAGGGTACACCAGCTTTTAAAGATTTCAAGACATTTAAAACATTTCAAAAGATTTGAAGGATTTAACATAGATTTCCAATATTTCACAAAGATTTTGAAACATTAAAAATATTTCAGGGATTTCAAAGATTTTAAAAAGGATATAGTAAATCAAATTTCTAAGATTTCAGAACATTTCAAAGATTTGCAATAATTTTAAATTTTCGTAGAAGATTTAAAAAAAATTGAAATCTTTCAGTTATTCCAGATTATTCAAAAGAATAATAATTTCAAAAATTTTAGAATATTTAAAAATATATTAGGAAGATTTCTAATATTTCAATGACTTCAAACGAATACAAAAGATTTCTCAAATCTTTCGATGAATCCATAAGGATTTCATGAGATTTCAAAGATTTCAAAACGGGTACAGCACGCCAAAATACAAAACATTTCTAAGATTTTAAACAAGTTTAGATTTTTTTTCGAAAATCACAAAATATTTAACATAAGTTTCGAATATTACAGTTATTTAAAATAAATATAATAGATGTAGGAAATGTTTCACAATTATTTCTAACAATTCATAAAGGTTTTAAATAATTTCAAAAGGTTTACAAAAATTTAAAGAGACTTCGATGGTTTCAAACGAACAAAAAAGTTTTTACAAACAAAGGGTAAAGAAAGATTTCACAAATATTTCAAAGATTTCCAGAAAATTCACAAGATTTCAAAGAATTCAATGATTTCAAAGAATTTACAAAGATTTAAAAATATTCCCAAAGATTTCACAAAGACTACTTATGTTCGCAAAAAATTAAGAATTTATTTATTTATGATTACGCTTTCTTTAGAAATTGTTGGTCAATAAAAAATGAAATGGCAATACATTTGGGAAAGAAATCCATAAAGAAAAATCTTTGAATTTCTTGCTTTTCTTTTTAAAGGCTTGCTGTTCTGAAAATCGTAAATTTTCATTATTTTATACATAAATTCGTAATTTTGTACCAAAAAGCCACTAAAAATGGTAATAAACTAATTCTTTATTTTACACTTGTATTTTTTTTTATTTATTCGATGAAAAAGTAATTCATAATTATGAATGGAAATTTGTAATTTTCTTAAAACTGGAATTTAGAGTCCCGGGAAAAAGCCGGGAACATTTTGGGAAAACCAGGAATTTTTCACATTTGTTCAGAATTAATCTCTTTTCATAAAAATTTTTACTCTTTGGTTAAAAATCTAATTATTTTGTTGAAAATGCAACTACTTTGTTAGAAAGTAATTTTTTTGTTCGAAATTTATTTCTGTTTATTTGAGAAGTCTATTATTATATTTTTTGTTCAGAATGGATTTATTTTGGTTAAAAATGCTACTATTTTTAGTTGATAATTCTACTATTAGGTTAAAAATTAACTATTTTGTTGGAAATTCATCAACTTTGTTTAAAAACAATTTTCTTTTTTGGTTCAAAATTATTTATATTTATTTGAAAAGTCTATTATTATGTTCTTAGTTCTGAAATTATCTCTTCTGTTTCAAAATTATACCATTTTTACTTTAATATTCTACTATTAGTCACAAATTTGATTATTTTGTAGAAAATTTAAATTCTTTGTTAGAAAGTTATAATTTTGTTGTTAAAAGTTAATCATATTTATTTGAAAATTCTACGATTTGTTTGAAAATTTAATTTTTTTTGTTGGAAATTCATCTATTTTGTTAAAAAGTAATTTTTTTTGTTCAAAAATTCAACTGTTTTGTTGAAAATTGGTCTTTCTGGATAGAAAGTTCATCCCTTTGGATTGAAAATTCATTTTTCTGTAGAAAAGTAGTTTTTTTTTGTTCAAAGTGATTTATTTTTCATTGAAGAGTCTCCTATTATATTGTAGGCTCAGAATTCATATCTTTTAGTTCAAAATTTTAATATTAGGTGGACAATTTCATTCTTTTGTAAAAAATTCAACTGTTTTCTTACAAATTTTATTGTTGTTGTTGGAAACTTCAACTGTTTTGTTAATCATTCGAAAGTTTGGATAGAACATAGTTCTTTTGGATTGAAATATAATCTTTCGTTAAAAATAGTAGTATTTTTTAGTTAAAACTCCATCTTTCATGATTGAAAGTTAATTATTGTAATTGAAAATTCTATTATCATATTTTTGGTCCAGAATTCATTTCTTCCAACCTATATTCTTAAAATGTTAACTTTTTATTTAAGAAGTCTCCTATTATACATTGGGTTCATAATTAATATCTTTTGGTTAAAAATTATACTATGAGGTGGAAACTTTTATTATTTTGTAGAAAATTAAACTGTTTTCTTAAAAATTGATTTTTCAGTGGAAAATGTAGCAGTTTTGTTAAAAAGTCTTTTTTGTTGAAAGTTAATTCCTCTTATGTAATTTTATGTAAAAAGTCTGCTATTTTTTTTTAAATTCAACTATTTTCTTTAAAATTAATCTTTTTTGGTCGAAAATTTAACTGTTTTGTGGAAAATTGGTATTTTTGGATAGAGAATTCATCATTTTGGATTGAAAAATTCTCTTCTGGTAAAAAAGTTATTGTTTTTGGGTAAAAATTCGTCTTTTTTGTTTCAAAATTGAAGTCTCTTATTTGATTGAAGAGTCATTAGTATAGGTTAAAAATTCAGCAATTCGATTTACAATTAAACTTTCTGTTAAAAATTCGTCTCTTACTTAAAAATTCTTTGATAAATTGAAAAATTTTATTATTTTGTAGAAAACTCAACGGTTTTCTTAAAAATTAATTTTTTGTGTGGAAAATTTCACTGTTTCGTTAAAAAGTCTTTTTTGTGCAAAATTCAACTGCCTTGTTTAACATGAGTCCTTTTAAATAAAAAACTCCTCCTTTTTGGTAGAAAATCCGTTCATTTGGATTAAAAATTCATCTTTTGGTAGAAAAAAGTATTTTTTAGTTGAAAATTTATCTCTCATAGTTGAAAGTAAATTCTTTTAAATTGAAAACTCTAAGTTTATGTTTTTGGTTTAGATTTTGTTTTTTTTTTCAATCTTTTTTGGTCGAAAATTCAACCATTTTATTTTTAATTAATGTTTTTACAGGGAAATTCATCCTGGGTAGAAAATTAATATTTTTTGGCTTAAAATTATGTTTTTCTTGGTTGAAAATTCAGCTGCTGTCATTTGGTTGAAGATTCGTCTTCATAGGTAATAAATTCAACTGTTTGGTTAAAAATTTAACTTTTTTGTTTAAAAATCCATCCCTTTTGCTTGAATTTCCAACTCTTTTTATTTTAAAATTCAACTACTTTGTTGAAAACTTATTTTTCTTGGTTCTAAATTTGATTTGTTTTTAAAGTTTATATGATGAAGCAATTAGTATTAAGTAATTATTATTAAAAGTGCCTAAAAGTCAGCCGGGAAAAATTTAATTTTTAAACGGGAAACCCTGGGATTTTTTTGCAATTTTTCCAGAAATATATTTTCATGCAATTTTATACAATGAGGTGACAAGTCATCATTATTTTTGTAGAAATTCTTAACTTTCTATAAAAAAGTTTACAAAATTAAGATCGTATTTTGTTGTATTTTGTATTTGCAACAAAACATTTGAATATTCGACCAAAAAAATTACTTTTTAACAAAATGGTTAAATTTTCTCATACAATTGATAGGCTTTTTGAAAAAGTTGATCTGGATTTTCGTTCTAAAGTAGACCAGAAAAACCGGGAAAACTCATCGAATTTTGAAACCTGACTTTTTAAGCAACTCTGTTATTATTATTTTCTACCGATTGGGAATGTAAAGTAAATTTGTAATTCTCAGGTGCTCAACAAGGACCCGTGATGTTGACAGTGAAAAATTTGCAGTGCATGCGAGCTCTTCTTTTATTGGCACACTGTCATGGCAGCATTTTGGGAAGTGCCTGGCATTTGGTTTTAACTACTCTTCAACATCTAGCTTGGATTTTGGGACTGAAACCTTCAACGGGGGGATCTTTGAAGGCGGGAAAATCTGCTGCGGACTCGAATGCAATGTTGACTACTGCTGTCATGGCAGATTTGCCAGTTCTTAGTGCTATGCTCAGTAGATTATTCGAAAGCAGTCAACACCTTGACGATGTCGCACTTCATCATTTGATCGACGCTCTCTGCAAACTTAGTCATGAAGCTATGGAATTGGCTTATTCTAACAGGGTATGGCAGAACATTATCTTGAAATCTAGTTGACTTCGTCAGATCTTTACAATCTTTTGAAATTTTGAAAATTGTTTGAAATCTTTCAAATATTTCAAATATTTCAAATATTTTGGAATCTTTAAAAACTTGCTCAAATCTTTAGAATCTTTTTTAAATCATTGTAATCTTTGAAATCTTTCTTAAATCTTTAGAAATATTGTAACATCTTTAAAATTATTCCGAAATCTTTTTAATATTTTGAAAATTTAAAATATTTGAAATATTTGTGGAATCTTTGTGAAATAAATTTAAATCTAGGTCAAATCTGTGAAATCCTTTGAAACTTTAATATATTTGAGATATTAAAAAAATATTAACAATATTTCTGAAATCTTTGTGAAATAATTAAAATTTTTGTGAAATATTGGAAATTATTTGAAATATTTAACAAATTTTTGAAACAGTTTGAAATATTTTGGAATGTTTCAAATCATTGACATTTTTATGAAGTTTTTTAAATACTTTAAAATATTTTCCAAATCTCACAACAAATTTGGATATGTTTTGAAATCTTTGGATGCTTTGAAATTCTTAAAATAATTACAAAATCTTGAAAATATTTCAAATCTTTTAGAATCTTTAAAAACTTTGTCAAATCTTTAAAATATTTTTCAAATCATTGGAATTTTGGAAATATTTCTTAACTCTTTGGAAATCTTTGAAATATTATGGGAGCTTTAAAATTATTGCTGAATCTTTGAAACCTTAATATATTGGAAATGTTTAAAGTATCTTTGTAATATTTTGAAACTTTGAAATATTCAACAATTTTTTTAAATTTTTTGAAATTTTTCGGAATCTTTAAAATCATTGCGAAATCTTTTAAATATATTGAAAATTTAAAATATTTGAAATATTTGTGGAATCTTTGTTAAATCATTTAGGCCTGTATCCAATTTTTTTAAATCGTTTGAAATATTTATCAAATCTTTAATAAAATTTGAAATCTTTTGGAATCTTTCAATTCATTGCGAAATCTTTGAAATATTTTTAAAATCTTTAAAATATTTATTAAATCTTTGAAATACTTTAATACTTTGATATATTTGTGAAATCGTTGTGAAATCATTTAAAACTTTGGAATCGTTTGGAATAGTTATTAAATCTTATAATAATTTTGGAATCTTTTGGAATATTTATGAAATATTTAAAAACTTTAATACATTTGAAATATTTAAAAAGTATTTGTAATATTTGAAATACTTTTGAAATCGTTTGAAATATTCACCAAATTTTGTAAACATTTTGAAATTTGTTGGAATCTTTAAAATCATTGCGAAATCTTTTAAATAGTTCGAAAATTTCCAGTATTTGAAATATTTGTGGAATCTTTGTGAAATCATTTAATTTTTGGTGAAATCTTGGAAATCGTGTGAAATATGTACCAAATTTTTTAAACAGTTTGAAATGTTTAAAATTATTGCGGAATCTTTGAAATATTTAAAAAGTATTTGAAATATTTGAAATACTTCTGAAATCTTTTGGAATCTTTCAATTCATTTCGAAATCTTTGAAATATTTTAAAACTTTAATATTTTTGAAATATTTTGAAACTTTGACATATTTCAAGTATTTGTGAGATCTTTGTGAAATCTTTGAAATCGTTTGAAATAGTTACCAAATTTTTGAAAAATTCTAAATCGTTTGGGATCTTTACAATCATTGCGTTGTGAAATTTTTGTGAAATCAATTGAAATATTTACCAACCTTTTTTAACTTTTTGAAATTTTTGAAACATTTGTGCAATAATTGACATTTTTGTGAAGTTCTTAAAAATATTTTTGAAAGGTTGAAAATTCAAAATGTTGAAAATATCTTTTCAACATTTTGAAACTTTAAAATATTTGTTAAATCTTTTAAATCGGTTGAAATATTAACCAAATTTTTTTAACGTTTTGAAATTTTTCGGAATCTTTAAAATCATTGCGAAATCTTCTAAATATTTTGAAAATTTAAAATATATGAAATATTCGTGGAAACTTTGTGAAATCATTTAAATCTTGTCAAATTTTTTGAAACTGTTTGAAATATTTACCAAATCTTTGTGAAGATTTGAAATCTTTCAATTCATTGCGAAATCTTTGAAATCCTTTAAAACTTTAATATATTAGAAATATTTAAAAAATATTTCAAATATTTCTGAAATCTTTGTGAAATCTTTGAAATTGTTTGAAATATTTACCAAATCTTTGTGATAAAATTTGAAATCTTTTGGATTCTTTCAATTCATTCCGAAATCTTTGAAATATTTTAAATCTTTCATATATTAGAAATATTTCTGAAATCTTTGGGAAATAATTTAAATTTTTGTGAAATCTTGGAAATCGTTTGAAATATTTACCAAATCTTTGATAAAATTTAAAATCTTTTAGAATCTTTCAATTAATTGCGAAATCTTTGTAATATTTTAAAACTTTAATACATTTGAAATATTTTTTAAATCTTGGAAATAATTTGAAACTTCGATATATTAAAAAAAAAACTTTAATATATTTGAATTCATTTAAAACTTTGGAATCGTTTGAAATAGTTATTAAATCTTTTGATAATTTTCGAATCTTTTGGAATATTTAAAATCATTGCGAAGTCATTGAAATATTTAAAAACTTTAATATATTTGAAGTTTTCTAAAAATCTTTGAAATATTTGGGAAATTTTTGTGAAATCATTGACATTTATGTGAAGTTTTTAAAATAATTTAAAATATTTTCCAAATCTCACAAAAATTTTGGATATCTTTTGAAATCTTTGGAATCTTTGAAATTCTTAAAATAATTACAAAATCTTGAAAATATTTCAAATCTTTTAGAATTTTTAAAAACTTTATCAAATCTTTAATATATTTTTCAAATCTTTGGAATTTTGGAAATATCTCTTAACTCTTTGGAAATCTTTGAAATATTGTGGCATCTTTAAAATTATCACTAAATCTTTGAAACATTTTGAAACCTTAATATATTGGAAATGTTTGAAATATCTTTGTAATATTTTGAAAGTTTTTGGAATCTTTAAAATCATTGCGAAATCTTTTTAATATTTTGAAAATTTAAAATATTTGAAATATTTGTGGAATCTTTGTTAAATCATTTAAGTCTGTATCCAATTTTTTGAAATCGTTTGAAATATTTATCAAATCTTTAATAAAATTTGAAATCTTTTGGAATCTTTCAATTCATTGCGTAATCTTTCAAATATTTTGAAATCTTTGGAATACTTCAATACTTTGATATATTTGTGAAATCGTTGTGAATTCATTTAAATCTTTGGAATAGTTTGAAATAGTTACCAAAGCTTTTAATAGTTTTGGAAACTTTTGGAATATTTAAAATCATTGCGAAATTATTGAAATATTTTGAAACTTTAATATATTTGAAATGTTCTAAAAAAATTTGAAATATTTGTGAAATTTTTGTAAAATCTTCTAAATCTTTGTGAAATCGATTGAAATATTAACCATTTTTTTTAACTTTAAAAAATTTCAGAAACATTTGTGAAATCATTAACATTTTTGTGAAGTTTTTTTACATATTTTAAAATATTTTTAAAATATCACAACAATTTTAGATATCTTTTGACATCTATGAAATCTTTGAAATCCTTAAAAAAATTACAAAATCTTGAAAATATTTGAAATCTTTTGGAATCTTTAAAAACGTTGTCAAATCTATAAAAATTTTTTCAAATCATTGGAATTTTTAAAAATCTGTCTTAACTCTTTGGAAATCTTTGAAATTTTGTGGCATCTTTAAAATTATTGCTAAATCTTGGAAATATTTCGAAACTTTAACATATTTGAAATGTTTAAAATATCTTTGTAATATTTTGAAACTTTGAAATATTTTTTAAATATGTCAAATCATTTGAAATATTCACAAAATTTTTTAAACGTTTTGAAATTTTTCGGAATCTTTAAAATCATTGCGAAATCTTGGAAATCGTTAGAAATATTGACCAAGTTTTTGAAACAGTTTGAAATCTTTTGAAATCTTTCAAATCATTGCGGAATTTATGAAATATTTAAAAAAATCTTTGAAATATTTTGAAACTTTTGAAATATTTGAAGTATTTGTGAGATCTTTGTGAATCTTTTGGAATATTTAAAATCATTGAAATATTTTGAAACTTTAATATATTTGAAATGCTTTAAACATTTTTGAAATATTTGTGAAATCATTGGCATTTTTGTGAAGTTTTTAAAATATTTTAACACATTTACTAAATCTCGCAAAATTTTGGTTATCTTTTGAAATCTTTGGAATCTTTAAAATCCTTAAAATAATTACGAAATCTTGAAAATATTTTAAAACTTTGAAGTATTAAAAATTTTTTGGAATATTTCTTAAATCTTTGTGAAATAATTTGAGTCTTTGAGAAACTCTTTAAAATCTTTGAAAATCTTGTAAATCTTGTAAATCTTTTGTTAAATCTGCAACATCTTTTTGAAATCTTTTAAAATATAAGGCAAATCCTTCAAATATATTGAAATCTTTGAAATATTTTTAAATTTAAGTTATCTTTTAAAACCTTTGAAATCTTTTGAACTTTTGGACATCTTTTTAAATCTTTAAATTCTTTGAAAACTTTTGTAATCAATTAATTCTTTTCAAAATCTTCAACATCTTTGTGAAATATTTTTTAATATTTGCCAAATTGTCGAAATATTCTTAAATTCTTAAAATAATTTGAAAATTTTGAAATATTTTGAAATATTTGGAATATTTATGAAACCTTCGTAATTTAAATCTTTGTAAAATTTTTCAAATGTTTGTAAATTCATTGAGGTCTTCGCGAAATATTTGCCAGCTCTTTGAATATGAAAACTTTGTTAAGTCATTGCAATTTTTGAAATCTTTTGAAATTTTGGGTATCTTTGAAAACCTTTTGAAATTCTTTGAAATTTGGTTATTCTTTGAAATTAATTCTTTGGAAACTTTTGCAAACATTGAAATCTTTGTAAAATATTCAAGATCTTTATGAAATCTTTAAAAATATTTTCCAAATCTTTTGAAATCTTTTGGCACCTTTGAAATCCTTGTTACATTTTTTAAATCTGCGAAATCATTGAAATCCGTGCAACCTTTAAAATCTTTCTAAAACCTTTAGAAATCTTTGAAATATTTTTAATTCTTTTGATTTATTGTGGTTGGAAATACATAATTTTGGTTGAAAATTTAATTTTTTGGTTAAAAAGGTATCTGTTTTAGTTGAAAGTTCAACTATTTGTTGAAAAATTCATATATTTTGTTGCAAATTCGTCTTTTTTTAGTAGAAAATCAATCTTTCTGGTTGAAAAATTAACTATTTTGTTCATCTATCTAGTCTAGAATTCATTATTTTTATTTGAAAAAAGTAAGGAATTTGACGTGTTTTGACGTAGATTTAATATATCCACAATAATTTGACTTTAAAGAAAATATTTCCCTATTTTCGTGAAAAATCTTCCTCATTTACCTTGGTCTTTAAGTTTTATGCTTTAATATTTAAAATGCTATTTTAGGAACCATCCTTATTCGCTGTGGCTAAACTTTTGGAAACTGGACTTGTGAACTTGCCTCGTGTAGAAGTTTTGTGGAGGCCTTTGACAAATCATTTGCTGGAAGTTTGTCAGCATCCTCATATTCGAATGAGGGAATGGGGAGTCGAAGCAATCACTTACCTGGTCAAAGCTGCACTACAGCACAAATATCCACAACCTCTTCGAGATAATCAAGTAAAATCATCAATCTAAATAATATTTTCAGTTTTATTTGCTTTGTAACGTTAAATTTTTTTATTTTATTTATTTATTATTATATATTTATTTTTAGTATTATTTTATTTATTATATGTTACTGTAAGTTATTTTACAAAACTAATTTTTTAAATTAATAACTTTTTATTTAGAAAAAAGCTCGGTTTAATATCCATAATTTTGTTATGGATTTTACAGAATTTTCCTCATTATAGCCACAAAATTCCAGTTAATTCAATATATATATTTTAAAATATGTTTCCAGTTACTTGTAATTCTTTTAAATTTGAATTTTATTTGAATTTTCTGCAAGGATCTATTTATCGCGTTTTCTGAACATATTTGGCACATAAATGTATTAAATTATTTTGTTTTTGTATCATAATTTTATATTTAACGTTCAAGACTTAGAAAAATGTGACATTTATGTTAATGATCAAATTTAACGCAGTTAATTTTTGCTAACTTCATTAAAATTTTGAGCTTGTATTTACATTATGTATTTCAATCAGTTCTTGTTCGAATCATCTTATAAATTTGACTTTAGTCCCAGGATTTTTCTTCTAATTAAAATAATTGATTCAAATTTCAAGATTTTTGCTTATCGTGAATAGTGACTGAAAAACCTTTTTTGTAAAAAAATTATTTTTCTTTTGAAGGTTAACGGATCGTTTCAGTTTATTTTGTTTGTTAGTTAAAAATTTATATAATTAAAAAAAAATTTATATAATTTTTTTCACTGAAAATTTAACTATTCCATGTTTGGTTGAATATTTATCTTCTTCGGTTAAAAATTTAACTATTGGTTTGATGATTCCTGTTTTTTGTTCAAACTTTGTTCCTTCTGATCGAATATTAATTTTCTTGGTGATCAGTTCACCCTTTTGGTTAAAAAATAAACTTTTAAGTTAATAATTTCATTAAAAATTATAATATTTGATTGAATATTCGGGTATTTTGTTTTAAAAAAATTGGATTGTTAGAAGATTATTTTTTTTTTTTGTAGCAAATTAATCTTTTTGACTGAGAATTTCATTTTCGTTCAAAAGTTATTTCATCTCCTTAAAAACTTATTTCTCTAACTGACAATTAAACTATTATATTTTTTGTCAAAATTGGTTCTTTTCGAGTTAGAAGGACATCTATTTTGTTGAAAGTTTGTTTTTGCTTTGGTAGAAAATTAATATTTTTGGTTAAAAATTTAATTATTAGATTTAAAATTCCATTAAAAATTTAAATATTTGATTTAATATTCATATAATTTGTTTAAAGTTATTCTTTTTTAGTAGAAAATTAATTAAATTTTGTTAAAAGCTTATTTCTCTAACTTACAATTAAATTTTTTTTGTGTGGAAAATCTATCTTTTTTGGTAGCAAATTAATCTTTTTGGTTGAAAATTAATTTCTTCGGTTGAAAAGTAGGTTTTTTTCATAAAAATCTAATTTTCTATCTAAAAATTGAATTAAATGTTTTGTTAAAACTTTTTTCATAGACATGTAATCTTTTAAGTAGAAAATTCATTTGTTTAATTGAAATTTCGTTTTTGTTGAAAAATTCTTTTGCTTGCTTAAAAACTTATTTCTCTAACTAAAAATTAAACTATTTCCTTTTTTGTTAAGTTTATCTTGGCTAGTGAAAATTCATCTATTTTGTTGAAAATTGGTATTTTTTTTAGCAAATTAACCATTCCGTTAAAAATTTAATAATTCGGTTGAGAATTCTATTAAAAAGGAAAATATTTGATTGAAAATTCGTGTATTTTGTTAAAATAAATTTTTTTGGTAGAATATTAATTTTTTGTTAAAAAGTAATTTCATCGGTTGAAAATTAGTTTTTTGTTTATTAAAAATTCATTTTTTAAATAAAAATTTAACTAAGTTTTGGTCTACAATTTTTTTATAGACATTTAATCTTTTTAGTAGAAAATTCATTTACAGAATTGAAAATTAATTTTTATTTTGGTAGAAAATGAACCTTTTTGGTGAAAAATTCAATTATTAGATTTAAAATTCTAAAACGCCTTTTTCATTTTGTTTTTCAGTTTTTAATTCTTTTTTCGCATTTAGAGTTTTCTTTAAGCTGTGTACAAATTTCACACGTGATTTAGAATTTTCGGAAACTGAATTCTCCAACTTTAAATTAAAATATTTTATTTTTTGTTTAAAATTTGACTTTTTTTGGTAGCAAATGAATCTTTTTGTTTGAAAATTAAGTTCTTTGGTTGAAGATTAGTTTTTTAAAAAATAAAAATCTAATTTTATATCTAAAAGTTGAAATAAATGTTTTGTTAAATTTTTTTTTCATAGACATTTAATCTTTTTAGTGGAAAATTTGTTATTAAAATACTTGATGGAATGTTCATCTATTTGATTGAAAATTATTCTTTATCAGGAGAAAATGAACTTGGTTAAAAACTTATTTCTGTCACTTAAAATTAAACTATTTGATTTTTGATTAGAAGTAATAAATTTTGTTGAAAAATTGTCTTTTTTCGGTAGAAAATTAACCTTTTTAGTTAAAAATTTAACTATTAGGTTAAAATTGATAAAAACTCAAATATTTGTTTCAAAATTCATGTATTTTGTTAAAAATGATTCTTTTTTAGTATAAAACTAATCATTATGGTTGGAATTTCATTTCTATGGTTAAAGATTAGTTTCGTTTATTGACAATTATTTTTTTACCATAAAAATATCCATTCTTCGTCGAAATTTTTTTTTTTATAGACATTAAATCTTTTCGCCTGAAAATTCATCTATTCGGTTAAAAATTTAACTATTTTGTTAATAAGTTATTTTATTTTATAGATAACTTATTCCTCTAACTTAAAATTAAACTATTTTATTTTTTCTTGAAAGGGTGTCTTTTTTAGTTGAAAATTCATCTTCTGCGTTGAAAATTCAACTGGTTGGTTACAAATTAATTTTTCTTGATTGAAAATGAATGTCTGTACTTAAAAGTTGATTGCTTTGTTTTTAAATTTAACAAATTTTTCGAAAATTCATTTCTATTTGCTGAAAATTATTTCATCGAAAATTCACTTATTATGTTGAAATCTCGTCTTCTTTTCAAAAATGCTTCTTTGAAATTACAAACTCTACATTTTTATGATATATTTTTGTATTTATCGATTGAAAAAACTTTCGTGGTTGAAAATTCAACTATTTTGTTGATAATTCTGATTTTTCGGTGCAAATATCAAATTTAACACTTTTTGTTGAGAATAGATTTTTCATTAAAGATACATCAGTTTGGTTGAAAATTTAAATATTTGGTTAGAAATTTTTTTTTTTTGAGAACATTAAATTTTTTTATTAAAAATTCGTCCTCTTGGATTAAAAATGCATCTTTTATGGTGGAAAAGTCGTATTTTTAGGTTTAAATAAATCAATTAAAATTTTTTAAATTTTAATCTAAAGTTTGTTTACTCACTTTATAAAAGATTATATATTAAATATGTTACGAGAATAAAATGCTGATCTTTGAAATTTATCAGGGAAAAATCAGGGAATTTTGAAAATTAAGTTTTGCGGCCACCCTATCTTTAAATTGAATTGACTGGAAACTAATTGAATTATTTTTATTGCATTTTTAGAAACTTCAGGTACTGCTTCTTGGACCTTTATCAGAATTATCGTCCGTTCGTCATGCGGATGTAAGACAGAGGCAATTGGAGTGCGTTTTACAAGTTCTACATGGTGCTGGGGAAACTCTTTTTCATGGATGGCCTTTAGTTCTTGGAATAATTGGCGCCGTTTCGGACCATCACGGGTAAATTTAAAAATTAATTTTGGACATTTTTTTAAAGAATACCTCTTTTTCCACTGTTTTCAAGAAATTTCCCCTTTTTCTCGTTTTTTTTCTCTTGAATGCGAACTGAATTAATAAAAGCAAATAACCAAATCGATCTACTTTCGTTGAAAGTTAATTATTTTTAATTGAAAAGTCTACTATTATATGTTTGGTTAAGAATAAATCTTTTTTGTTTTTTGAAAATTTAATTATTTTGTTTAAAATTCAACTATTTCGTTGAAAGTTCTTCTTTTTTCGAAAACTCTTTGTGGAAAGAAAATCATTTTTGGTAGAAAATTCATCGTTTGCAAATTTTTAAAAGAAAAATCTGTCCACGTTCGATTTCAACAGTTTTTAAAAATTTAGTTGAATTGTTATGTTTTTCAATTATGCTCAAATTTAGCTTGCAATGCGTAATTCAAAATTTTTTTACTTTAAAAATTTTTCATTAAAAATTTTTTATTTAATACATAAATAAATTTTTTAATATATCTGTACCTTAAGTAATAAAAAGTGAACAAAAAAATTTGACAAAATGATTTTAAACCAGTTAAAAATTAAAGAATTTTCAGATTTTAACGTTAAAACTTAAACTGTTTCAATTTGAAAGTCTTAGTCATTAAAAAAATGTGAACATGTGGGTGAAAGCTTATAAACTATTTTTAACTGAAAAATAACTTCATAATAATGTATTCTTAATTAAAGGATTTTATGCAATTTAAAATATTGTTTCAGTCTAAAATATTCAATTTTTAACCTGTTCACTTTGAAATTTCTAATTTAAAAAAAGATTAATTATTGAATATTTAGCAATATTTGAATTTTTATTTAAGACAAGTAAATTGAAACCAAATATTTAACAGTAAAGAATCTTTAGCTGACTTGTCTTATGTAGATAGCCTGGAATCGTTAAAATTTCAAAGAACCTTTAAACTTTAAACGTTACAATTTTTATTCTTGTATTTGAAAAATGCTTAATTTGTAAGTTCAATTTTTAAATTTTGATGTATAAGTTACAAATGAACATTTTTAGAAAAAATTTGAGTAATTTTAAGAGATATTTAGGAGTTTTCAAAAGATTAAAAATTATCATGCAAATTTTAGAAAGTTTTCTTAAAATCTTCCTGAATCTTTTTTGAAAATTTTGTTTAAATTTTTGAAAAACTATTTAAATATTCTCTTAAACAAATTTTTCAAAATGAAAAATTATTTTTAATTTTCCTATGAATCTTAAGAAAATGTTTTTATTATTTTGAAGCTTTTAACAATTATTGAAAAGAATCTAATTTTTTTGTTTAACATATGCGAGAATCTGCATTTTGTTTTATATTAGGCTATCATTTCAAGTTTTACATTAAGTTTGAATCTTTTCAAAACTTCTACATATCTCTTAAAATTACTCAAATTTCGCCTACAAGTAATAAATGTTCAATTGTTATTTATACATCCAAATTCTAAAGAAATTTTTTAAAATGTGCAGGATTTTCTGAAAATTGTAATAAAGATTCAATTAATTTTGACAAATATTTAGAAGTTCTGAAAAAATTTCCAAAATAATCACAAATAATTTAACAAGTGTTCAATTAAAATTTTTTCAATTTTTCAATATTTAATGTTTCTTGCTTAAAATTCCTTAAAATTATATAATTTTGAAGTTCATTGATTGATTTTTTAATTTAGAGCATTGAAAATGATAACGTGGATTTATATTTTTTTATATTAAAAAATGTTATTACCTTTAGTTTTATACGCGTAAATTATTGAGCATTCAACGATTTTGGCAAAAACTTCATCTATTTGGTTGCACAATACCTTTTTTTTGAAAATTTATATATTCAGGTTGAAAATTTCAACTATTTGGCTGAAATTAAATCTGTTTTAGTTAAGGATTTAATTAATTTGTTGAAAATTTAATTGTTTGGTTGAAAATTAACTTTTTTGTTGAAGATTTATATTTTTTGTTTGAAAGTTCATCTGTTTTGTAGAAAATGCGTTTTTAAGAAATTTAAAATGCCACAATTTGGTTGACATTTACATTCTGCTTAAAAACTCGTCTTTTCTCGTTGAATACTACTGTTTTTTATGCAAGACAAAAATACTTTCTGGCTGCAGTATCAACTATTAAATATTACATGTTTCATTCTTAGTTAAAAATTTATGTTTAGTTGAAAATTCAACTAATTGATTGGTTGTAAGTGAACTTTTTGTTAAAAATTCATATTTTCGGTTCAAAAAATAATATTTTTGGCTTTCAATCTCAACAGTTTGGTAGAAAAATCAATTATTTAGTTAAAAAGGAACTTTTTTCTAGAAATATCATATTTTCGGTTTGAAAATTTAACTATTTTGAAGCAAATTCTGCTTTTTGGGTTCAAAATTCAACTATTTGGTGGATTTTTAACTTTTTTGTTGTTGGTAATTAAATATGTTCGAGTTTAAAATTCCACAGTTTTGCAGATTATTCATTTTTTACGCATAAAAATTAAGCATCTAGATTGCTTGAAATATTATTTTTTTGTTGTTGAAGATTTATCTCTCCGGGTTGAAAATTTGTCTTTTCGTTGAATTTTTTTCTTTTATTTCAAATAAAAATATTTTATGGTTGAAGTATAAACCATTACATTTCTTTTTAATTCAACTTTATTGTCTGAAAATTTACTTGGTTGAAAGTTTAATTACTTTGTTGAATGTTGAACTATTTTGTTTAAAATACATTCTGTTAGTTAAAGATATATCTCTGGTTTAAAATGTAACTATTTGGTAGAAAATTCTTTTTTTATTATTTACAAATTAATTTTTTTATCTAATTTACCTATATTTTTATAATTGATCTAATCTTTACGTTTTTTATTGAAAAGGCGTCCATTTTAGTTACAAATGGAACTAATTTGTTGAAAATTCTTGTTTTTGGTAGAAAATGATTCTTTATGGTTGAAAATTCATATTTTTGTTTTAACTGTTTTGGCAGAAAAATTCACGGTTTTGATAGATAATTCAACGGTTTTCATAGAAAACTGATATATTTGGTTGAAAGTGGACACTTTTTCGATTTTTCATTAATTTTATGCTTAGAAATTTTTAATATTTTGTTGTAAATGCAAATTTTTTGTTGAAAATTCATTGTTTTGTTGAAAATGTATATTTTCGAGTTGAAAATTCATATCTTTTGGTAGAAAATGATTCTTTTTTGGTTCAATATTCAACTATTTCGTTGAAGATTTAACTATTTCATTTGAATTTTGACTTATGTTGATAAAAATTAATTTTTTCTGTTGCCATTTGATTTTTTTTTTAAATCAACCAATTTGTATTTCTTGGCAGATAATTATATTTCACGGTTAATTAATATTTTTGGGACCACTATTTTGGTAGAAAATTTATCTGTTCTGTTGAGAATTCATATGTTCATGTTGAAAATACCACAAGTTCGTAAAAAAATCTTTTCTTTTCGTTTGAAAATTCAAGAATTGAGTTGAATTTTTTTGTTTCTTAACTGAAAAAACTTTCTTGGTTGAGAATTGAACTATTTTATGAAAAATAAACTTTTTTTGTTAAAAATTCGTCATTTTTGCTTGAAAGTTTAATTATTTGGTTATAAGTGCAACTGTTTGATTGAAAATTAATTTGTTGTTGTAGAAAATTCAACTAGTTTATTGAAAATGCAGTATATTTTAACTTGAAAATTTAAAAATATGGTACCTAATTTAATTAAATTTTAATGAAAATAATTGATTCCCCTATTTTCGAGAAAAATCATCTTATTTTCCCTGTTTTGAGATAATTTCGGGCTGTTAAGTCTGAAATAAGAATACAAAACTGTTAATCTTTTTTTTTTTGTAGAGAAAACCTGGTTCGTATAGCGTTCCAGTGTCTACAATTAGTAGTTACCGATTTTTTACCAGTGATGCCTTGGCGTTGTCTTCCTTTGTGTGTCGATACTGCTGCTAGATTCGGATCTCAAACCCAGGAATTAAACATCTCACTCACTGCCGTAGGATTAATGGTACTTATTTTTGCAACTAGATTTTTTAAATTTTCAATTAAAGAAAAATTAATGAATAAAACGTCTATTCTGTTTTTAGTGGAATATTAGTGACTACTTTTACCAAAACCAGGAGAAGTTGTGCGCCTCTTTGCGAGGAGATTTAGCGAACGTCTTTCCTGATTTTCCTGGAACGACTAATATGCCACCTTTTGATAAACTTTGGATGTGTCTTTACGCGAGATTAGGTTTGTATCCCAAACAATTTTAAAGATGGAGATATTGGAAAAAAAAACTGGAATTGGCAGGGTACTTTTTCGAAAGTTAGGCAATTTTTTCGAAAAAATGCTTTTTTTTAAACTGCAATATGAAATTGAATAATAATAATTCTTTATTTCTTAAAGTAGCTTTATATTACTGTATTTGACTATTTTGTTTAAAAAATTCGTTGTTTTTTTCAGTTTGAAATTAATTTTGTAACTGAAAGTTAAACTGTTCTATTTTCAGTTGAAAATGTATAGTTTTTAGTTAAAAACTCAAGTATCTTGTCGTCAATTCATGTATTTTGTTAAAAAATTAGTATTTTTTGGGATAAAAATTTAATTACTTGGTGGAGGGTTAAACTTTTTTTGTTAAAAATTAATTTTTTTATTGACAATTCATGTATTTGGTAGAAAAATTAGTTTTTTCTTTTGTCAAAATTATTTTTTTTACTGAAAATTTAACTATACCAGTTAGAACTCCATTTTGTCGATTCATAAAAATTTATTATTTTTTGCCCGAAAATTAATTTTTCTAAACTAAAAATGTAACTAGGTAATTTTTTATTGAAAAATTATCTTCTTCAAATGAAAATTTGTCTTTTTTAGTAGAAATTAATCTTCTTGGTTGAAAATGAATTTTTTTGGTTGAAAACTCCATTCTTTTAGTTAAAAGTTCAATTTTTTTATTTTTTAATTAATTTTGTAACTAAAATTTTTTGGTTGAAAATTAATGTATTTTGTTAATAATTAGTTCTTTTTATAGAAAATTATTCTTCGTAGTTGAAAATTCAAATCATGTTTATCAGTCGTATTTATGGTTGAATTGAACTGTTTTTGATTAAAAACCTAAATATTTTTTAGTTAAAACATCAACTACTACATTTTTTTCTTCAGAATTAATCTTTTTTGAAGATTTTATATTTTTTGGGGTTTTTTTTTATTGATTTTAAAAAAAAATTTATCTCTCAAGTTGAACATTAATTTTACTTAAAATTGAAATATTTCATTTTTGGTTGTAAATTTGTCTTTTTTTACTGAAAATTCATATTTTTTCTTAAAAATGGATTTATTATAGTTGGTGATTCATCATTTTAGTAGAAAATTCATCACTTAAGTTGAAATTTTTTTCTTGAAAACTAATTTCTTTAACTGAAAATGTAACTGTTACATTTTTTGTTGAAAACCGTACTTTTTTATTTCAAACTTTATCTATTTTGTTGAAAATTTATTTTTTTAATTTGAAATTTAACTGTTTGGTTGAAAATTTTTCTTGTTTAGTTCAATATTAAACTATTTGACTTAAAAGTTATATTTTTAGTTGAAAGTTCATTTTTTTATGAAAATACACTTTTTGGTAGAAAATTAATATTTTTGTTTGAAAATTCACCTTTTTGGTTAAATGTTCAAGTATTCCTGTTAAATTTTCATCATTCAAGATAAAAATGAATTTTTTTGGTTGAAAATAATATGATTTGGTTGAAAAACCTGGAACTGTAAGGGAAAATTTTTCTAAAATCAGGCATTTTTTCGAGAAAGTGCTTTTTTTTAAATTGCAATATGAAATTGAATAATAATAATTATTTATTTCTAAAAGTAGCTTTATATTACTGTATTTTACCATTTTTTTGAAGATTTCTTTTTTTCTTTGGTTTGAAATCATTCTTTTTTAATGGAAAGTTTCACTATTCTATTTTCAGTTAAACATTGATCGATTTGAGTTGAAAATTCAAGTATCTGGTTGAAAAATCGTGTGTTTGAATAAAAATGTTTTGGTTAAACGATTGATTTTTTTAGGATAAAAATATAATTACTTGGTGGAGACTTGACATTTTTTGTTAAAATATATATTTTTGTGATTCACAATTCTTCTCTTTGGTAGAAAAATCAGCTATTTTGATACAAATTCGTCTTTTCTTTGGATAAAAATTAATTTTTTACTGAAAATTTAACTATACCAGTTGGAACTCTATTTTGTT
>NC_046660.1:51257468-51268287 GCF_010883055.1 Belonocnema kinseyi
TTCACTTGAAATTTTTTTTTAGTTTTAAATTAATTTTTTTAACTGAAAGTTTAACTGAAATTTTCGGTTGAAAATGGTTTACTTGTGGTTGAAAATTCAAGTATCTGTTTGAAAATTCATGTATTTTGTAGAAAATTATTTTTTTTACAGGAAATTATTCTTCTTAGTTAAAAATTCATCTTTTCGCTTAAAAATTCAACAGTTTTTTTTGCAATTTTTTCTCTCTTGACTAACAACTTTTTCTTAGCTGAAAAATCAATTCATGTTTATCAGTCGTATTTGTGGTTGAATTGAACTGTTTTTGATTAAAAATTAAATTATTTTTCGTTTGAAACAACTACTACATTTTTTATTCGGAATGAATATTTTTCGAAGATTCATAATTTTCATTGAAAGTTCATCTCTTAGGTTGAAAAATGAGCTTTTTTATTGATTTTTTAAAATGCATCCCTCAAGTTGAACATTAATTTGAACTAAAAATTGAAATATTTAATTTTTGGTTGTAAATTTCTTTTAACTGAAAATGTTGCTATTATATTTTTGGTTGATAACTTATCTTTTTTATTTCAAAATTATATTAGTCGGTACAATTATTTTTTTAGTTGAAAGTTCAACTGTTTGTTGAGAATTCATGTACTTGATTGAAAAATTATATTGGGTGAAAATTCAATTATTCTTGTTAATTATTTATTTTTGAAGTTAAAAATTAATTTTTTTGATAAAAGTTTAACTCTTTTGTTAAAAGTTCATCAATATGGTTGAATATATTTCTTTAACTGGAAATTAATTTTAAATTTATTCCATTTTTCGTGGAAAACTGATTATTTTTAGTTGAAAATTGATCGTTTTTAGTTCGAAACTCCACTATTTGGTTGAGAATTCATGTATTTTGTTGGGAAATCGTTTTTCTTTGATAGTAAAATAATCTTTTTGGTTCAAAATTCAATTATTTGGTTAAAAATTGATCTATTTTGTTGAAATTGCAATATTTTTACTTGAAAATAGAAGAATTTGGAGTTGTTTTAATCGAATTTAATTTTGTACCCACACTAATTTGACCTTAATATGCATTTGATTTAAAGTATGAGAAGATAAAATAAAAATTAATTTGAATTATTACGCAAAGTCTTTCTTTGGCGAAAAAATTAAAGAATGAATGGAGTTTCTAAAGTTATTATATTGTTTAATTAATCGGTGGTTCTGATGTATTTTTAAATTTTATCTCTCTAGTTGAACATTAATTTTTATTAAAATTGAAATATTTAATTTTTTGTTGTAAATTTGTCTTTTTTTTTTGAAAATTCATATTTTTTCTTCAAAATGGATTTATTATAGTTGGGGATTCATCATTTTAGTAGAAAATTCATCGCTTAAGTTGAAATTTTTTTTTCTTGAAAACTAATTTCTTTAACTGAAAATGTAACTGTTACATTTTTGGGAGAAAACCGTACTTTTTTATTTCAAACTTTATCTATTTGTTTGAAAATTGATTTTTTAAATTTGAAAATTCAACTGTTTGCTTGATAATTCATGTATTTGATTAAAAAATCGTCTTTTTGTGCGAAAATCGAATCTTTCTGTTATAAAATTCAACTAATAAAGTTGAAGATTTATAGTTTTTGTTGAAAAATCATCAATTTGGTTCAAACTTATATTTTCAAACTGATTTCAAAATTTATCTTTTTTAGTTTAAAATTTAACTGTTTGATTGAACATTTTTCCTGGTTGGTTCCATGTTCAACTATTAGACTTAAAAGTAGTATTTTTTAGTTAAAAACTCATGTTCTTCGGTTGAAAATCGTCTTTTTGGTACAAAATTAATCTTTTTGCTTGAAAATTAATCTACTTGTTTGAAAATTCATATTTTTCGTTGAAACTAATACGATTTGGTTGAAATTTAAACTAGTTCATCTAGTTCAAGATTCATAATTTTAGTTGAAAATGTTATCAATTTGTTTAAATCTTTTTTATAGAAACTTAATTTTTGATTGATTTTTTTGTTGAAAATTGATCTTTTATAATTTCGAACCTTAACTGTTTGGTTAAGAATTCATGTATTTTGTTGAAAAATCGTTTTTCTTTGATAGGAGAATTCTTCTTTTTGGTTAAAAATCCAATTTATGATAAAAATTGATCTGTCATGTTGAAAATGCAATATTTTTACTTGAAAATTAAGGAATTAAAAGTATTTTTAATTGAATATAATATTGTTCTATATTAATTTGACCTTAATATGCATTGTATTTAAAGTATGAGAAGATAAATTAAAAATTAATTTGAACTATTACTCAAAGTCATGGACTTTAGGGAAAAAATTCAAGCGTGAATAAAATTTTTTAAGTTATATTATTTAATTAATGGATGGTTTTGATTTATTTAAGAATATCTTGGTAGTACAATTTTTAAAAGACTTCTAAATCAAACATATCAATTGAAGCCCTATAAATTGGAAAACAACATTATTTTTAATAATTTCGCAAAACTATATACATATTCTGAGTCGATTGTTTAAAAAATTGCAAAATATACGTAAATTATTGTTGGAAACAAATTTGAAGCACCCGGAATAAACCTGAAATTGTCAGGGATTTTTTACCCTAGATTTGAGTAGACACCCTGAATTAAATTTTTAATTAATTAAAATTATTTTAGGCGATCTGTGCGTGGATTCGCGACCCGCGGTGCGAAAATCAGCTAGTCAGACTTTATTTTCAACGATCTCGGCTCATGGAAGTCTTTTGCATCAGCCAACCTGGCAAGCTGTACTTTGGCAGGTACTTTTTCCTCTGCTTGATAAAGTCAGAAGTTTGTCGAGTTCGGCGAGCAACGAGAAAGTCGATACTGGAGGAAATATTCTTATTCATCACAGTAGGAATACGGCACATAAACAATGGGCAGAGACGCAGGTAATTTAATTTAAGCTATAAAAAATGTAGGAATTAAATAGAAATCAAAAAGGGAGTAATCTGCAATTTGAAAAACTACAATGACAGGTCTGCTCCACAGATATTTAAGTCACTTTTAATCACGGTTTAGTCACTTTTTTAAAAGAAAAGACTTTTTAAAAAGATTTTATCTTAAATATATATAGAGTAATATATGGTAATGCTATTCAATATTTAACTACACATTTTCTTTATTTCCCTCTTCATCCTTTAAGAAAAAAAGTCCTCCTTTTCCCTTTATTTTCAAGAAACTTCCACTATTTTTGTTTAAATGTGAAATTAATTAATAGAACCCAATAAAGCACTCCAAATATTTTTCGTTAACAGTTTTTGTTGTTGTTGAACAGTTTGCTTTAATATTTTTGGGTCAGAATTCGTCTTTTATATGGTTATGAATTTTATCATTTGGTTGAAAATTTTACTTTTTTGCTAAAAATTCATATCTTTAGTCGAAAATCCAACTATTTTTTTGAATATGTGTCCTTTTTGGATAGAAAATTTATCTTTTCTAGTTGAAAATGAACTTTTTTGTTGGAAAATTAACTGTTTTCGAAAAAAATGTGTCTTTCTTTCTTCAAAATGTTGACCATTTGATTCAAAATTCAATTATTTTGTTCTAGATGCAACTGCTTATTTGAAAACAATTTTTTTCCCCAACAAATTCAGATTTTTGGTTGTTAATTCATTTTTTTGGTTGAAAATGATCTTTTTTGCTGAAAGTTTATATTTTCGAGTTAAATTTCAAACTTTTTTCTAAAATATTCGACTTTTATCCTAAAAACTAAATTTTTTATTAAAACTTTATCCTTTTTGGTAGAAATTTTTTTGTTGTTGTTCAAAATACAACCTTTTGGTTGAAAATTCAACTATTTTATTGCAAAGTGATATCTTTTAGTAAAAAATTGAATTTTTTTGTTGAATTCAACTGTCTTCCAAAAAGTCATATCTTCTTTCAAAATGTATTCTTTCTGGCTTGAAATTTTGATTGTTTTTGGTTAAAAACGCAATTATTTTTGGTTGGATTTGAATCTTCTTGGTTCTAAAATTCTACCATCTGATGCCAAATTTAACTATTAGGTTAAAAATTTAAAATATTTAAAATTTAAAATTATTGTATTGAAAATGAACTTTTTTGTTGAAAAATCAACTGTTTTCTAAAAAATGTGTCTTTCTTTGTTCGAAATGTTGACCATTTGATTGGAAATTCAATAATTTGCTTCTAAATGCAAATTTTTATTTTGAATAATTTTGTGGAAAATTCAGCTTTTTGGTTGAAAGTTAACACTTTGATGAAAATTTATCTTTGCGGGATTAAAATTCAAATTTTTTTTTCTAAAAAATTGAAATTTTCAACTTGAAAACTAAATTCTTTTTCAAAGCTTGAACTTTTTTAGTAGTAAATTCATGTTTTTTGGTTCAAAATACAACCATTTGGTTGAAAACTGAACTATTTTATCGAAAAGCAATGTTTTTTAGTCAAAAATTGTACTTTTTGGTTGAATTCAACTGTCTTCTACAAAGTCAACGGTTTTCTCAAAATTTATTCTTTCTGGCTTGAAATTTTAATTATTTTTGGTTGAAAACGCTATTATTTTTAATAAGATTTCAATCTTCCTTGTTCGAAATTTTGGAAAATTCGTCTGTCTTACTTAAAAGTGCAACTGTTTGATTCTAAATGCAACTGTTTGGTTTTAAATTAATTTTTGTTGTTGAAAATTCAGCTTTTTGGTTGATAATTCATCATCTTTGATTGAAAATTATTATTTTTTTTGCTGATAATTTATATTTACGGGATTAAAAGTCAAATTTTTTCTAAGACTAAGGTAGAAAAGTCATATTTTTTGGTTGAAAATTCAGCTATTTAGTAATTCATCCTATTTGATCGCGATTACCTTTTTTTCTGCAAATTTATTTTTTCAGGTTTAAAAGTCAAATTGTTTCGAAAATATTCCTCCTCGAAGCTGGGAAGTTTTCACTTTTTAGTAAAAAATATAACACTGCTAGTCGAAAATATACTTTTTTGTTGAAAATTAATCTATTTTCTGGTAAAAATGTATTTTTAACAAATTAAAAATAATTATTTGGTTGAAAACCAGTTTTAGTTGATGATTCAACTATTCTATTAACAATTAATTTTCTTGGTTAAAGATTCATCAATTCAGTTGGAAATTCATCTACTAGATTGAAAATTGAACTATCTTGTTAAAAATTGTTTCTTTTTTTAAAAGTAATTTTTTTTAACGGAAAATTGCACCATTCCTTTTTTTATTGAATTTTTTTAAAATCAAATCTTCAACTATTTGTTAAACATGCATGAATTCAGTTGAAAATTGGTCGTTTTCGATAAAAAATTAAACTTTTGTTTTAAAATTCATCTTTTTGATTGTAAAGCCTCCTATTTTGGTAGAAATCTCATCTTTTCTGTTAAAATTCAAATGTTTGATTTCGTGTTTTTGGGTTGAAATATTAACTATTATATTTTTCGACGAGAATTAATCTTTTTTAGTAGAAAATTCAACTCCTTGATTTAAAGTTAAAGTTAAGTTACTTCGTTTAAAACTAAATTTTTGGTAGAACATTCATAATTTCGGTTGAAAATTCATCTCTCTGTTTCAAGATTTAACTATTTTTTTAAAAATTCTTTTTTTGTTAAAAATTTATCTTTTTTAGTAGAAAATACAACTTTTTGTTTGAGAATTCATGTATTTTGTTGAAAATTCGTGTTTTTTAGTAGAAAATTAATCTTCTTGGGTGAAAATTCATCTTTTTGTTTAAAAATTTATCTCTTATCTTAAAATCGCGATATTTTTCAAATATTTTCAAATTTTTTAAATCCATGGGAATCTTTCCGAATGTCTTGAAGTCCTTTAAAATATTTTTAAATCCATTAAAATATTTTAAAAGTCATACAAACTCCTCGATATCTTTAAAAATCTGTTGAAATTCTGTTTTCATTGTAAAAAATTTACGAAATTACGGAGATATTTTTCACTTACCTTTGTATAAAAATATTGCAACTAATCGACGTTTGTATCTTTCTTATCCAATTTTAGATCAAAAATATATCTGGCATTTATTGTGCATGGTTTAGAATTTTTTTTGAAAATTCGCAAAATCCTTTGAAATCATCAAAGCCGCTCCAATTCTTAAAACTCTTTTGAAATCCCTGGACTTATATTGTAATATTGAAAATATTTCAAGGAGGGTGGGGCTTAAAATCTAAATAATCGTCCTCACGTAATTAATGAACGTTCCCGCATGTTTCTTTTTATTTATGTTAAATAAGATTGTTTAAAAAATGATTTAAATTTTTTAATTATTTTAAATTACATTTTTTATGAAAAGCAAGACGATTTGGAGACTGCCTTTTCCTTTCCTCCTGTTTTTTTTTTTTTTCTATGTAAATTAAGATATTTAAAAGTGTGTTGCCCAAACCTGATCGTTAGATTCCTCGTCTTTTTTTTTTAATTTCCCAAAATTTCATACTTAAATATACACTTTGTAAAACTGAAATTATATCCTCAGGTTTTGACTTTGAGTGGTGTTGCAAGAGTTTTCAACACAAAACGCCAGTTGTTACAAATGTTAGGCGATTTCCCAAGAGCATGGTCCCTTCTTCTTGAATTTATTGAAAACTCAGCCCTTAGTAAAAACAACGAGGTAATTATACGCAATTATTGGAATTTAAATTAATTTTTTCTAAATATAATTTCTAAATAGAAAAAAATTATTTAAAATCTTTGTTCAGGTTTCCTTGGCAGCTTTGAAATCCTTCCAAGAAATTTTGTATTTGCCCAAAAACGCGGACAATAATGATCCAGTTAATTCTGAAGATTCTGAAGCATTGTGGTTAGTAGCTTGGCGAGTTTGGTTGAGTATTGGAACGGAAAGTACAACCCCGCCACAAGAGAACGAAGTCGAACCTTATATTCCCTCTCAGGCGTTTTTAACTGCGCTCGTTCAAATATTTCCAGCAGTATTTCAACATATTAAAAATAAGTAAGTAGAAATTTAATTTATACCAGAAGAACCCGCGAAATGCCAGTGAATTTATTTTTTGACCTGGAATTTAAAAAATTGTTTAGAAGAAAAAAATCTGTTCAACTTTGATTTCAACTGTTTCTAAAATAATTAGTTAAATTCTTATCTTTTTCAATTATGAAATCATTCAGTGTAGAATGCGTAATTCGAAAATCTTCTACATACAAACATTTTTCATTTTAGTTTTTATTTTTTAAGTTCACATTTTAATTTAAACAATTTTAAAATGCACTTTTAAAATGTACCCTTAAATACAAAATTAGAAGCCTTTTAAATCGAAGATTTTTGATAAAAAACACTTTTAGTTGTGAATATAACAACTGTGGATAAAAATGAATAATGATATAAAAAAATTGAATTGTACTTTGAGATTTAAAAAGTAAATAATTGATTTTCATTGTTTAAATAACTTTAAAATAATATATTCATAATCAAAGGCTTTTATTATATTTAAAATGAGATTCCAATCTAAAATATTCCATTTTTAAACCATTTAATTCAAAATTGTTTAATTAAGAAAACGTACAATTATTTAATATGAAGATTTTACGATTTTAATTGTTCTATTAAAAAAAAAATTGTTAGACAAATTTAACCGAAAGTGTCTAATTTAAACGAAGTGGCTACGTGTATCGAAAAAATTGGGATATTCGTACCAGAATTTCGGTGCAAATATTCCACGGCCTAATTTGAACCCAAATATTGTCAGATTTCAAACAATACAATTTATTTAAAAGTCTTTAAAGAATAAAAAACATTTTTTAGGAAAATTGAAAATAATTTGTATTTTGAAAAATTAATCTTAAGAGAATTTCTAAAAAGATTTAGTAAGACTTACAAAATTATCAAACATAAATATGGAAGTTTTTAAGGATTTTTTTTATTTGGATGGATTAAAAAAATTGTATGTAATATTTTAAAAGATGTTTTAGAAGTTTTGAAATATTTTAATAAGAATTTAAAATTAAAAAAAATTTAATACAATATGTAAATGTTTCAAGAGTTTGAAATAAAATTTTTAAGCATTTTAAGGATTTTAAAACTATTTGAAATAATTTATTTTTTAATTGAAACATTACTCTGTAAAAAGTAACTGAAAAAAATAATTAGTAACAAACTATTAGTCACTTTTAAAAAAGAAATATCTACCTATTTTTTAATTGTCTTGAATTATTTGAAATATTTTAGTGTACTTTGAAAGATTTCGAGAAATTTTGAATAGATTTAAATAATTTCATAATTTTTAAAAAGATTTTAGGGTATTTTTAAAACTTCTGAGACATTTTTAGAAGATTTTAATTTAAAGCGTTTTAGGGAATTTAAAAATATTCCAAAGAATTAAAAAAATTAATTTTATTAATTTGAAGGGTTTGAAGTGATTTTAAAGTGCTTGAAATATTTTAGGATAAAGAATTTTCTAGAATTTCGGAAGATATGTAACAGTTTTAGAGGACGTATGAGGTTTAAAAATATTTAAAAAGATTTCACGTTATTTTGCAAAGTTTCCGCGGATTTCAATTATTTTAAGGGAGTTTAAAACTCGCAATATATTTTAATACATTTTCCAGGATTTTGGAAAATGTCATAGAATTTCAGATGATTTTATAATATTTCAGTAGATTTTAAAGAATTTATTACTAAATACCACCCTGAATTCTTATTAATTTGTCTTAAAATTCAGTGGAATTCGCTTGAATTTTGTTATTGACTTGAATTCTTCTAAGTTTACTCTATTCTATTTAATTCAATGAATTAAAAATTTTTTAAAAAGTTTTCATTTAATTGATCCTGAAAATCAACCTATAAATTTATTGAAGGATTTGAAATATTTTAAAGTTTTTTTTTAATTCCTTGGCATTTTCAAGAGCTTAAAAAAATTCAAAAGGGTTTAAAGGATTCGAAATATTTGAGATTATTTTAAAAAATTACAAATAAATTTTCATTTGATTTTAGTAATTAAATGGGATTTAAAAGTATTTGAAATATTTTAGGAAATTTTAAAAGATTCCCAGAAATTTTTGTTTATTTCAATAGTTTGATGGCACTTCAAAGACTGAAATATTTTATAATATTTTTAAAAATTCCAAGGCATTTTCAAGAGATTTGAACAATTTCATGGGATTTATGAGAGTTTTAATAATTTTGAGGGATTCTAATATTTTAATAGATTTCAAAGAATTTTTTACACGACTTGAAGAATTTCGTAGGTTTTCAAAGATTTGAAGAGATTTTCAAATATTATTTGCAATTCATTTGGAATTCGCCCTGAATTTCTATTAATTTATCCTAAATTCTTTTAAATTATTTGGAATTCTTCTTAATTCACTCAATTCTACTCAATTAAATTATTTTTTTTTATATTTTTGAATTGTTTTGATTTCACTTTATTGCTTTTTAAATTTGTCGTCGTTTTTTTATGAATTTCATCGGATTTTTCTTATTTTCTTTAAATTTCTCTAAATTTCTGCAAAATTGGTTGTAGTCAATGGAATTTTTTTTCGATTCGTAAAATTATTCCAATTCATTTGAATTATGTTGAATTTAACTTGAATTTTGTTTGTAGGCATTTCATCAAATTATTTAAATTCTCTCGAATTTTCCTATTATTATTTCAAAGTTACTGCATTCAATAAAAATTTTTCATCTTTTTAAACTGTTTTCAATTCATTTGGTTTTTTTAAATTCTCGTTGAATTCTTATGATGAAATTATTTATGAAATTTTTCCATTTTAATTTTTTTATTTCAATTACTCAAAATGTGTATATGTTTAAGATACTGGCATTTCATTAAGAATGGTCAGGGAAAAAAATTAATCAGGAAAAAAATTAGGGAATTTTTGAAACTCATGTTTTGATGTTGGAAAGTCAAACTAAAGTCTTTTTTTGGATGAAAATTCATACATTTTTTTGTTGAAAATATGTCTTTTTAATCAAAAAAATTCATCTATTTTAGTAGAATTTGCATCATTCTTAGAAAACAATGCAACAGTTCGGTTGAAAATTCTACAATTTTGTAGAAAATTTACTCGTTATTGTAAATAAATATGTTGATTTTGAAAAGTTAACTGAAATATGTTTTGGATGAAACTGTGAATGTTTTTTTTTGTTGTTGAAAATTTGTCTTTTTCATTTAAAAATTCATCTATTTTTGTAGAAACTTAATCTTTTTTAGATAAAAATTTAACTATTTGGTTAAAGATTCTATAAATTTGTTGGATAATCATAATTTTTTAGTTGAAAATTCGTCTTTTTTTGAAAAGTCAAAATAAAATCTTTTTTGATAAAAATTCCAATATTTCTTTCGAAATTTTTGTTTTTGATTTGAAAATTCATCTGTTTTAGAGAAATTTCATCTTTCTTGAATGAAAATACCAATTTTTGTTTGGAGATTAATCTTCTTTGCTTGAGGATTCTGCTTTTTGGTTTGGAAATTTTATTTGTATTTCTGTGTTGTAGATTTATTGTCCGGTTGGAAATTCAATGTATGTTAAAAAAATTCATCTGTTGGTTTAAAGGTTTAATAATTTAGATGACACATTTTTTTCTATCATGATTAAAAATTCTTTGCCTAATTAAAATTCGTTGTTTTGGGTTTAAAATTCTTCTTTTTAATGAGATTTCATCTTTTTTGGTTAAAATATCAACTTCTTCTTTATTCATAATGTGTCCCCTAAGGGTTTACATGACTTCCATTCCTTACAATCTTTCCGTTTACATCTATGTATTTTTTGCAATCTTATCCTTTCTATATATACAATTATTTACAACTATTTACATAAAGTCTTATATCTAGTTCCTGCGATAGCGCAATTTAGGACTTATTAGTAAGCGAG
>NC_046660.1:51268387-51306128 GCF_010883055.1 Belonocnema kinseyi
ATTTCTTATTTTTTCTCTAAACTGTTCTTTTCCTTCCCTTGACCAATCCCCTTTTCCTACACTCTTTACATTTGCTCCCCTTTTACTCATATTGCTATTCCTCTTTAAAATTCATGTTTTATGGAAGAAAATTAATATTGCTTGTCTGAAATAAATAAATTAATTATAAAATTTTAAAAGATCCTATGATAAAAATATTACAAACTTGTATCGCATTAAATACAAAAAATTTCCATTAGTTTCAAGTCCGATATCTTATTATTTCTGGAAATATATCGTCTTATTTTACTTTTAAATTATCGAAGGGTAATACTAAATAATTTCTGTTTTTGAATGTAGGTACACTAGTAACGATTTACAAAAACTGTGTTCGGTTTTGAAAAACGCAGTCGCTGTGCCTGTTCATGGAGAGTCGACGCCCTACATTTTACCTACAATTCCAGACGCTATTCTCACACAACTCCAAGATGGAATTCTCCACTCTATGGAACTTTTACAAAAGGTATCAATCTAATAATTAAGAGACCTCACACTCTTTCCTATATTCTCTTATTTTTCCCCATTTTTAAAAAAGGATTCATATTTTTTTGCTTAAATGCGAACTGAATTAATAAAACCTAATAATAAAATCAAAATATTTTCAGTACAACGTTAATTATTTTCAATTGAAAATTTTTAATTGAAAAAATTCTTTTGCTCAATCTCATCTTATTGGTCAAAAATTCAAGTACTTGGTTGATATTTGAACTTCTCTGTTAAAAATTCATTTCCTAGTTGAAAATTGAACTATTTTGTTAGAAAATAATTTTTAACGATTGTAATTTAATTTTCTGAACTGAAAATTTTACTATTCCACTATTCGGTGAAAATTCAACTATTCGGTTGAAAGTTAAATCACTTTGTTTAAAAATAATTCTATTGGTTCAAAATTTAGCTAGTTTGTTGACAGTTAAAAAAATTTCTTTTTGTTAAATTTATTATTTTGGCTGAAAAATCAATTATTCCATTTTTGGTTTAAAATGTATCGTTTTTAGGTGAAATTTGATTGAAAATTCAACTACTTGGTTCAAAGTTTTACTATTTTGTCAAACTCATTTCTCACTTTCTGTTTTGTAGAAATTTTTGTTTGTTTGAATATTCGTATTTTTTGATACGAGAATTTTTGATTTCGAAAATTCAACTGTTTTTTGTATAGAATTCGTCTTTTTACCTGGAAAATTAAGTAATTTGTTTGAAATAATCTTTTTTATTTTGACTGAAGAATACGCAACTTGTTGAAAATTCATCTGTTTTGTTTGAAAATTTAATTCTTTGCTCGAATTATGTTTTTTTTCTTCAAATATTTTGTTGAAAATTCGTATTTTTTTGGTTAAGATATCAACTATTACATTTTCTTTTGAGAATTCATCTTTTTTTTTTTGTTGAACTTAACTTTATATAACATTAAAAAATGCTGAGCTGAAGTTTCAACTAGTTCGTTAAAATTGTATGTTATTTAAAAAAAATTAAACTATTTCGTTTAATTTTTATCGGTTAAAACTTGATTTTCTTAAATGAAAATTTGACTTCAATTTTTGGTTTGAAATTCAACAATTCGTTTGAAAGTTAGGCACTTTTTTGAAAATTGGTTTTATTAGTTCGATATTCTACAATTTTGTTGAAAATTCATTTTTTTTTCTTGAAAATTAATTCTTTGAGCTGAAAATGTAATTATTTCATTTTTGATTGAAAATTGATAATTTTGCGTTGAAATTCATCTGTTACATTTTGCGTTGAGAATTATTCTTTTTAGGTTGAAGTCAACTTTGCTTAAAATTAAATTTTGTTGATGAAATATGAATTATTTCAGTTTTCGTTTAAGACTCGACTATTTGTTTAAAAATTCAACTATTTTCTTAAAAATTTAGATATTTGATTACAAATTCAACTATTTTGTTGAAAATAAGTCTTTTTTTGCTTGAAAATGTAACTATTTTATTGAATAATCGTCGTTTTTTATAGAAAATTCATACTTTTAGTTCGAAAATTCAAGTGTATTCTAAAATATGTGTTCTTTCGGATCGAAAATTAAGCTATTTGGTTAAATATATATTTTTGTAGGTTAAAAATTCACATCTTTTGCATGAAAATTTAACTTTCTGGTTGAAGATTCAACCATTTTGTTAAATATTCGCTTTTGGATGTAAATCTCACTAGAGATTAATTTTTTCACAGCTAAAAATTTAAAACAAATTGGTTTAGTTAATAAGATCAAAGACTCACTCTCCGTCGACAAAAAATTCATCTTTGTTGGTTAAAAATTCAACTGTTTTGCCTAAAAATTCAACTATTTGTTTGAAAATTTAATTATTTTGTTGAAAGTTCGTTTTTTGTTCTTGAGATCGATTTTTTACCTGAAAATTTATTTCTTCCATTTTTCGTGGATAATGGATAATTTTTATTTGAATATTCAATTGTTTGGTTAAATATTGATCTTTTAGTTTAGGTTCAAAATTCATTTTTTTTTTTGGTTAAAATTTCGTCTCTTTTGTTTAAAGATTCAACTGTTTGGTTGAAACTTTAATTATTTTGTTGAAAGTTCGTTTTTTGTTGCTGAAATTGATTTTTTTCAACTGAAAATTCATTTCTTCCATTTTTCGTTGAAAATGGATTTTTTTAAATTTGAAAATTCAACTATGTGGCTGAATATTGATTGAAAATACTTCTTTCAATGCTGAAAATTCAACCATTTTGTTGCAAAATTAATATATTTTTTTGAAAATTAAATTTTTTTCAAAAATTAATGTTTTTTGTTAAAAAATGTAACTGTTTCGTTCTAAATTATTTTTTTTATATATAAAACTCGTTAGAATTGCATTTTTTCACACTTAATAATTAAAAAAAAAATTTTTTTCTGAAATTTAGGTCAAAAAATATCATTCCGCCGATAAAAAAAACTTTCATATCTTTTATGTGAAAATTCTACGATTTGGTTAAAAATTCGTCTCCTTTGTTTTTAACATTCAACTGCTTGGTTCAAAATTTCATTATTTTGTTGAAAATTCGTTTTTTGTCGCTGAAATCGATTTTTTTCAACTGAAAATTTATTTCTTCCATTTTTCGTTGAAAATGGATTTTTTTATTTGAAAATTCAACCATGTGGCTGAATATTGATCTTTTTAATTTAAAATTCAACTATTTGGTTGAAAATACTTCTTTCAATGCTGAAAATTCAACCATTTGCTTACAAATTTACCTATTTTGTTGCAAAACTAATATTTTTTGTTTGAAAATTAAACTTTTTTTTAAAAATTAATCTTTTTTCTTAAAAAATTTAACTGTTTTGTTCAACGTTCATCTGTTTGTATATAAAACTCGTTAGAATTGCATTTTTTCACAGTTAAAAATTAAAAAAAAAATATTTTTTCAAAAATTTAGGTCAAAAACTATCATTCCATCGATAAAAAAAACTTTCATCTCTTTTATGTGAAAATTCTATGATTTGGCTGAAAATTCGTCTCATTTGTTTTTAACATTCAACTGTTTGGTTGAAAATTTAATTATTTTGTTGAAAATTCGTTTTTTATTACTGAAATCGATTTTTTTTCAACTGAAAATTTATTTCTTCCATTTTTCGTTGAAAATGGATTTTTTTTTTATTTGAAAATTCAATCATGAGGCTGAATATTGATATTTTTAGTTTAAAATTGAACTCTTTGGTTGAAAATACTTCTTTTTATGCTAAAAAACAATCATTTTTTAAAATTCAAATATTTGGTGAAAAATCCAAACTATTTTGTCAAAAATTGATCTTTTTTGTCCAAAAATTTAAGTGTTTCGTTCAACATTTATCTTTGTGGATCAAAAACTCGCTAGAGAGGTATTTTTTACAGGTAAAAATGTATTTGAACCTTTTTCAGGCTAGCAGATAAAAAACTGTTATTTCATCCAAAAAAACTTAAGTTCTTTTATTTAAAAATTCGACCATTTGATAAAAAATACATCTTTTCAGTTTAAAAATTTCTCTCTTTTACTTAAAGGTTCAACCATTTAGTTGTAAATACAATTTTTGGTCTAAAATGAATTTATTTGCTAATGATGCAAATTTTTTGATGAAAATTCAACTATTTGGTTGAAAAATCATCTTTCTTGTCTGAAAATTCATCTTTTTGGGTTTGAAAGTCCACTGTTTTCTAAATTATTTTGCTAAAGATGCAATAGAAATTGAATTTAATATGGTACCAATATGTTAATTTTAATAAAAAGAATTTATTTCTCCATTTTCTCGAAAAATTGCCCAATATCCCCTCTGTTGAGAGAATTTTGAGCCATGAATTCTGAAATAAATAAAATTCTAGAATCCAATAAAGGATCTTTCATCTAAAAAAGTTGTATTTCCTGTTTTTTCAGGAGGCACTTTTGGGACCAGAAAATTTAAAAACAATGATAGGACCCATTTTTCTGCAGCTTCTTTACTTCCTAAAATTGGCTTGCGAAGCACCGACTTATGGAAAAATTGCTACAAAGCAAATTTCGCAAGTCAGAGGGGTATCTGTAAGTTTTCATGAATTATCTTTAGATTTTTTTTTTGTTTTGAAAATTTAAAAAGATAATAGTAAAATGAACCCTTTTTTCAGGCCGACTGGGTGACTATGAACTACGTGCCTTTTGGAGAAAAAGCCTTATCCATGGTAGTAAGTTTGTATCAAAAAACTGCCCACGAATCTCCGGTAATCGAGGGCCAAATTTTGAGGCACATCATAGAAGCACTGCATGTGCCTTTGTCCATGAAATATAGCTGTCCCTCCCAAACGACCTGGAAATTGGCGATTACGAGTCTCCTCGCGATTTTGCATACTGGAATCCCTTTAGCGAGAAAGTACTCGGAACAGTTTCAGAGCATGTGGCCGAAATTAGCGGATACACTGGACGATTTCTTATTTCCTAAAAGGTATTTCCTGAAAAAAATTATTTCTAGTCTCGCATTCCGGCCCCTAAAGTACCCTATTTTCAAGATTTGGCCCATATGGTACCCTATTTGCAGCCCATAATTAAAAAATATATATATATAATTAAATCAAAGCTTCCAAGTGTCTCGGATTTTGAGAAAAATAGCAAAAATGGGAAGTTTCTGTAAGAAGTAAGTATAAAAAATAATCAGAGGTGCCACACAGTTACTGTTAGTCACTTTTTTTCTCAAAGCACATTATTATTTTTTGCATACCCTAAAATCTTTAAAATCCCGAAAAATTTCTCGGAATCTTTAAAAATGCCCTAGAATATTTCAAAAGAATTCAGGATGTTACAGAAATTCAAATTCAAATTGTTAAACTTTTAACAAAAAAAGTCAATTTTGAACCAAATTATTTAATATTTAATCCAAAAACTTTGAAGTTTCTTCAAAAAAGTTTAATTTTCAAATCCCAAATGTAAATTTCCAACAAAAAAGTTAACTTTCAAGCAAAAAAAAAAAAAAAAAGAAACGAATTTTCAACAAAATAATTTCATTTTTGAGACGAATTTTCCTCAAAATAAGTACATTTTTAATTCAAAAATGTGAATTTAAAAAGAAAATTGACTTCCACCATAAAAATACGAATAGTTAAATTTTTAACCAATGAGATTAAACTTAAAAAAAAATTCCACCAAGAAAGAAAAAAAAATGTCAAGCAAATCGTTCAATTTTCAATGCAAAAATATGAATTTTTAACCGAATATTTACATTTTCTTTTAAATTGTTGATTTTTTAACAAAAAAAGTCCATTTTTAACCAAATTATTCAATATTTAATCCAAAAATGTTTAATTTTCCACTCGAAAATGTGAATTAGCAAAAGAAAAAGTTAACTTCTAACATAAAAAAACGAATAGTTAAATTTTCATTTAAAGAGGCCAATAGAGACAAATAGTTTAATTTACTATTAAACTGTTGAATTTTTCACAAAAGAGTCAATTTTGTACCAAATTATTCAATATTTAATCCCCAAAAAATTAAATTTTCTTTAAAAAAGTTTAATTTTCATCTTGAATGTCTAGATTTACAAACAAAAAAATAACTTTTACCAAAAAAAACAACAACAAAAAAATGAATTTTTAACAGAATAGATACATTTTTTATTAAAAAGGTAAATTTTCAAATAAAAGAGATATTTCAGTCAAGAAGGAAAAAATTCCAAGAAAACTGTTAAATTTTCAAGCTAAAAATTTTTTACAAATTTTTTACAATTTTTACTCATTTTCTACAAAATAGTGTTAATTTTAACTTGAAAATGTGAACTTAAAAATAAAGGTTAAATTTCCATTAAAAAGAAAAACGAATTTTCAACAAAATATAGCAATTTTCAACCAACCAGATGAATCTTCAAACAAAAAGCATTTTTCAATCAATGAGGAAGAAAAATCACAAGGAAAGTGTTAAACTTTCAAGCCATAAAGATGAGTTTTCTGCAAAACAGATGATTTTTTAAGTCGAAAATATAAATTCTCAACTAAATAGTTGCAGTTTCTATCAAAAGGTCGAATGTTTCACAAAAAATTCAATTTTAAACCAGATTGTTCAATTTTTAATGCAAAAAGACAAATTTTCTGCAAAAAAGGTAAATTTCCAACTGAAAAATGTGAATTTTCAACAAAAAAATCAAAAAATTAATTTTCAACGAAAATTTTCACGGAATCTTTAAAAATATATTTCAAAAGAATTCTGGACAATACAGAAATGGGTATAGTTATTTTTGCATTTTCTTGAATTCTTTTGAAATATTTCAGGGTATTTTTCAAGATTCCGAGAAATTTTTAATAAATTTTATAGGGTGTCTCTCCTACCTGAAATACATGGAAGTCCTGGATTTGTCAGGGAATTTATGTACCTGGAAAAACCTGGAAATATCAGAAAATTTTTTAGAAGGAATTTTTTAAAGAGCGTGTATATTATTAATTGCAATATAAAAGTGAATAACAATCATTTTTCATTTGTAAAAATGGCTTTGTATGACCGTATTTAACTATTTTATTTTTTGGTTGGAAATTCATAGTTTTTAGCTGAAAATTTGTGTGGTTTGTTAGAAATTCAACAGTTTTCTTCCAAATTTTTCGTTCAGTATTTAATCTTTTTTAGTATGAAAATTCAATTACTTGGTTAAAATTTAAATTCTGTTAATTTTTTCGTTGAAAATTCATAGTTTTAATTTAAAGTTCAGCTCTTTGGTTGAAAAATAAGTTGCTTTGTTCAAAATAAATTTTTTTTTAAATTAATTAATCTCTTTTGTTAATCATTCATTTTTAAACTAAAAATGTAACTATTTAATTTTTGGTTAAAAAAACATTTTCCTTATTCGAAACTTCGTCTTTTTTGGTAGGAATTAATATTCTTGTTGGATATTAATCTTTTTGCTTGAAAATTGTATTAATCAAGTTAAAAATTCATCGGTTTTTTGGAAAATGTAACAATTTTGTTTAAATTTAGTTGTTTTTTTAAATGAAAATCATTATTTTTTATATTTGAAAATTAAACTAATTCAATAGAATATATAGAATAGAATATTAAACTAATTCAATAGAATATTTCATCATTTTAATTGAGAGTTTATCTCTTTGGATGAAAAATAAGCTGTTTTTTTTTAAATTAGATTTTTTTGTTGAAAATTACTTAATTAATCTTTTTGATTGAACATTAATCTTAAAACTAAAAATTTAACTATTTAATTTTTTGATAAAAAATTATTTTTCTTAATCGATTCTTCGTTTTTTTTTTTGGTAGGAATTCATATTCTTGGTTGGAAAATAATATTTTTCCTTGAAAATTGTATTAATCAAGTTAAAAATTCAGCATTTTCGTTGAAATTTCATCAGTTTGTTTGAAAATGTATCTATTTTCTTAAAATTTAGTTGTTTTTTCATGAAAATTACTTTTTTTTATATTGAAAATTGAACTAATTCAACAGAATATTTCGTCATTTTATTTGAAAATTCATCTCTTTTGTTAAACATGAATCTTTTTAACATAAAATTTAATGATTCAATTTTGGGTTGATAATTTAAATTTTTTAATTTAAAATATTTGCATTCGTTGACGATTCGTATTTTCTGGGAGAAATTAATCTTATTGGTTTAAAATTCATCTTTCTTGTTGAAAAATCAAGTAATTTAGATAAAAATTCATCATTTTAGTTGAAAATTAATCTTTTTTATTTAAAATTCTACTTTTCTAGTTGAAAATTCATTATTTTAGTTTAAAACTCATTAGTTTGGTTGAAAATTAATTTATTAGCTCATAATGTAACTATTTAATTCTTGGTTAGTAATTAATTTTTTTTTAATTCAAAATTCAACTATTTGGGTGAATATTTCTATTTTTTAATTGAAAACTGAACTATTTTTTAAAAATTCGTATATTTTGTTGAAAGATCGTCTTTTTTGTTAGGATATTAATCTAATTGTTTGAAAATTAATTTTTTTGGCCAAAAATTCGTCTTCTTGATGTAAAATAAAAGTACTTTGGTGACAGTTAAACTCTTTTATTGAAAATTTATCATAATCGAAAATTAATATGATTTAATTCCAAATAAAACTGGTTAAAAATTAATCTTTTTAATTGAAAATTCAACTATTCGCTGGAAAATTTTTCTTTTTTAGTTGAAAATTCGTTTTGTTTGTTGAATAATCGTTTTTTAGTATAATATTAATCTTCTCGTTTGAAAACTAAACTTTTTGGTTTAAATTTCAAGTATTTTAGTTATATATTAATAATTTAAGTTCATGATTAATTTTTTTTGTTCGAAAATACTTCTGAGGTGAAAGATTCATTCTTTTTAAAAAATTCCAATTGAAGATTCATGATTTTTTTTAAAATTTGGTTTTTCTTTTAGTAGAAAAGTAATTTTCTTAACTGAAAATTAAACCATTCCATTTTTGGAATATATTTAAGAATAGTAGTCCGTATTTGGAATATTTTTTAGGGCATTTTTTATATTAATTTCATTAATTTGAATGATTTTCAGAGCGTTTGAAATATTTTAGGATAAAGAATTTTCTAGATTTTCGGAAGATATGGACGGATTTTACAGGACCACTAAGGTTATAAGACATTTAAAAATATTACACAGGATTTTACAAGGTTTCCAAGACTTTCAATGATTTTAAGAGATTACAAAGATCTTAATGTATTTTAATTCTTCTAAATTCAATGGATTTTAAAACTTTTTATTTATTTGATCCTGATGATAAATTGATAAAATTATTAAAGAATTTGAAATATTTTAAGGTATTCTTTTCAAACACCTTGGCTTTTTTAAGAGTTTTAGAAAAATTTTGAAGCATTTCAAAAGATTTTAAACGATTTAAAATATTTAAGTTTATTTTAGAAGATTAGAAGTAATTTTTAATTTATTTTAGTAATTTAATAGGATTTCAAAGCATTTGCAATATTGCTGGGTATCATGAAATTTTCTTAGTCCAGAATTTTTTTATTTATTTCAATAGTCTGAAGGGATTTCAATGAATATGAAATATTTTAGGATATTTTAAAACAATCGAAGGGATTTTCAAGAGATTAAAAACATTTAAGGGATTTCCAAGGATTTTAATAATTTATAGGATTTTAAGGGTTTGTATGGGAAAGGGCTTAATGGTGTAATAATAAAATAATAATATTTAAATGGATTTCCAAGAATTTATTCACAAAAAGTGATGGATTTTCTTGGGTTTCAAGGATGTGAAAAGATTTGCAAATATTTTTTTGCATTTCATTTGGAACTCGCCCTGACTTCTTATTAATTTGTCCTGTATCTTTTAAAAAAATTAATTCTTCTAAATTCATGCAATTCTCCTCAATTCAATGAATTTTTTTCTTATTTATTTTTGATTTTTAATTGATTGCTTTTTAAATTCAGCTTGATTTTTCTTCTGAATTTCATCCAGTTCTTTGTTTTGCCTTAATATTCTCTTAATTCACTCAAATTTTAGTATAACCAATGGCATTTTGTCGATTAAAAAAATTTACCAATTCTTTTGAATTCTTTTGATTTTAACAAGAATTTTTTTGTAGTCATTGGTCACTTTTTGGATGGAAAATTAGTAGGATTTCAAAGATTTAAAAAGATTTAAATTTTTGTTTTGGAATTCACTCTGAATTCTTTTCAATTCTTTTAAATTCTCTTGAATTCTTATAAATTTACTCGATTCAACTCGCTTCAATGGATTTATTTGAATTTTTAGAAGGTTTTTTTCATGGATTCTGAAGTATTTTCAGCAAATCTTGAATTCTCATGCATCTCATCAAATTCTTTTGAATTCCCTTGAATTTTTCTAGGCTAATTTTAAAGTTACTGAATTCAATTAAGTTGTTTCATATTTCGAAATTGTTTTCATTTCATTTGATTTTTTTTCAATCACCTTGAATTTTCATGAATTTCAGTGAATCCTTCTCGCAACTTAAAATTTCTTTAAATTCGTTTTAATTTTACGGAAATTAATGACATTTTTTTAGTTAAAAAAATGTCAATTCTTTTGAATTCTTTTGAATTAAACAGGAATTTTTTTGTAATTATTAGTCACTTTTTGGAGTAGAAATTAGCAGGGTTTTGAAGACTTGAAAACATTTAAATTTTGGTTGTGGAATTAATTCTGAATCCTTTTAAATTCTCTTGAATTCTTCTAAATTTACTCGATTCTACTCAATTCAATGGATTTATTTGAATTTTAGTTAAAAATTCATAAGTTTGGTTACAAATTTATCTCTTTAACTGGAAACCGTTTTAGTTGAAAATATTGTCTTTTTTAACAGAAAAATCAACTAGTTCGTTTAAAATTCACGTTTTTGTTTTAAATAAACGACTTTTTCGATATAAAATCTGCTTTTTTAGTAGAAAATTATTTTTCTCTATGTGTGTTAATCTCATTGTTTTAAAATCCTTCCTTTGGTTGAAAATTAAAATATTCTAGTTGAATATTTATCATTGTAACTGAAAATTAATTTTTTAGGTAATAAATAAATTAATTTGGTTAAAAAAACTCTGTTTTTGACAATTAATTTTTTATTGAAGATTCATCATTTGAATCAAAAATATTTTTTTTATGTAATATTAGCTGTTTGATTAAAAACTTTTATTTCCTTTGGATAAAGAAGAATTTTTTTCCGAAATTTGCACTATTTTATTGAAAATTTGTTCCTTTCTTGGTTGAAAATATATATTTTTTTAAACTGAAAGTACTATTCCAGTTGAATATTCCATAATTTTTGTTGAAAATTCATTTTTTTGGTTGAACACTCCTCTTTGACTAATTTAATTATTAAATTTTTGTTGAAAAATAATCTTTTTTAGTTGAAAATTCATCTTTTTTTATTGAACATTGATTTTCAAAACATACAACATAGTTATTCAAGATCGGGTTGACAATTTATCTGTTTCGGCAAAAATTAATTTTTGTTTGTTTGATAATTCAACTATTTAAGTTGAAGATTCATTGTTTTAGTTGAAAATTACTATTTTTTTTTTAGTTAAAAATTCTTCTTGTAACTTAAAATTTCTTTAAATTCATTTAAATTTTACGAAAATCAATTGAATTTCTTTGATTTAAATTTTTTTTCCAATTCTGTTGAATTCTTTTAAATTTTTTCACTCTGAATTCTTTTAAATTGTTTGAAATTCTCTTGAATTCTTCTAAATTTACCCAATTCTACGCAATTCAAGGAATTTATTTGAATTTTTAGAAGTTTTTATTCAATGGTACTGAAGTATTTTAAGCAAACCTTGAATTCTATTGTATCTCATAAAATTCTTTTGAATTCAGGTAAATTTTTCTAAGCTCATTTCAAATTTACTGAATTCAATTAAGTTTATTCACACTTTTAAATTGTTTTCAATTCATTTGATTTTTTTTAACTTCACCATGAATTTCCTTGAATATTATCGAATTCTTCTCGTTTGTCTTAAATTTCTTTAAATCCATTCCAATTTTACGGAAATCAATGGGATTTCTTTGATTTTCAAGAATGTTTTTCAACTCATTTGAAATCTTTTGAGTTTATCCTGAATGTTGTATCATTTGAGCGCAAAAAATTATCCTATGAGCGTGAGACAAAGTGCCCTTTAGACCCAATATTTTATCCCATAGGGACAGTGAGGCCTGTTATTATTTTAAAAAGGTTATTTTAAAGAAGAGAAAATTTAATCGTGTTCTGTTTATGAAATCGATTTCCAGTGCTCTAAACACGGAGAGAGGCGTGGAGGAAATTCAAGCAGACGAAGCTGTAGATTGTCAAGTAATGGAACTTCTTCGAGACGAAGTTTTGCCTCATTCTCAACACATTCCGCATCAATTTATTCTTCGAGTCGTTATGCTTCTCAATAAAGGATCCATCCATTCAGCCACGGCGACAAATATAGGTAAAAATATTTATCAACATTAAGGGCATGTCTAGAAACTATTTAAATAATTTTTTAAGGGGTTGAGGGGCGGCAAAAACTACTGAAAATCTTCAGATTTTTTTTAAATTTTCGAAATTCCTTGTAATTTTTTAAATGCGTAGAAATCTCGTTAAATAAACTTTGTTTTATTCCCTAAAATTCTTAAGAATCTCACTGAATTTCTTCAAAATACATTTAAATATTGAGAAATCGTAAAAATGTAATAAATTCAATTGAAATCATTTGAAATCCCTTGAATATAAATCAAGTTAAATGTGTGAAATTTCAGAGCCACCTTATTTTTTCTTGAAATTTAGTTTATATTCCAAAGTTGTCTAGAAATTCCGTAAAATCCAAAATAAAAAATTGTTTAGGAAGTTTAAAAATAACTTCAAATATTTAACATCCTTTAAAGATAAAATTTATTTTACTCATTGATATTTATTTGAAAACGTTTAAATCTATTAAAATTTGTAAAAATTGTTTGAAATCAATTGATTATAAATAAAATTTCAAATATCTAAAAATCCTTCAAATTTACTTCAATCTTTGGAAATCGTAAATACGTACTAAAATAATAAAAAATCATTTGAAATTTCTCGAATATAAATTCAATTAAGCACGCTTATTTAAGTTTTCTAAAAAAAAAGTACTTAAATTCTTTAAATATGTGAAATTCCATAAAATATCTAAACTTTTCTTAAATTTAATTTATTTTCCAAAGTTGTCTAGAAATCCCTTAAAATCAAGCTTAAAATCTTTGAAATAGCTTGAAATTTTTGAAAGCTCTTGAAAATCTTTGGAATCTTTTAAAATAACTTTAAATCTTTAAACTCCTTTGTAATTATTTTACTTTCTTCATACCCCTTGATATTGTTGAAATCCGTCGAAACATTTTAACAAACAATTTGATTTCACTCATCGAAATCTATTAAAACCGTAAAAATGTTTGAAATTACATGATTGTAAATTAAATTAAACTTATTTATTAAAATTATCTGATAAAACACCCCATTTAAATACTTTAAATGTGCGAAATTTCATAAAATATCATAACTTATCTTAAAGTTTAATTTATTTTCCAAAGTTTTCTAGAAATCCCTTAAAATCCAGCTTAAAATTTTTGAAAATCCTACAAAATTCTTTGAACTACCTTGGAATTATTGAAAGCTCTTGAAATTCTTTGGAATGTTTAAAAATAACTTTAAATCTTTAAAAACCTTTGAAATTCTTTTAATTCCTTCAATCCATTGAAATTGTTAAAATTCAATCGAACTATTTTTAAAATAAAATTCATTTTACTGATCGAAATCTATTAAAACCATAAAAAAGTTTGAAATCTCATGACTATATAATAAATTAAACTTACTAATTAAAATTATCAACAACAAAAAAACATTTAAATATTTTAAATGTGCGAAATTCCATAAAATATGTTAACTTTTCTTGAAATTTAATTTATTTTCTAAAGTTGTCTAGAAATCCCTAAAAGTACAGATTAAAATCTTTGAAATACCTTGACATTTTTTAAATCTCTTGAAATTCTTGGGAATCTTTTAAAATAACTTTAAATCTTTAAGAACCTTTAAAATTCTTTTAATTACTTTATATCCATTGAGATTGTTGAAATTCCGTCGAAATATTTCCAAAATAAAATCGATTTTACTCATCGAAATCTATTAAAACCGTAAAAATGTTTGAAATCACATGATTATAAATTAAATTAAACTTATTTATTAAAATTATCTAAAAAAAAAAACTCATTTAAATACTTTAAATGGGCGAAATTCCATAAAATATCTGAAATTTTCTTGAAATTTAATTTACTTTCCAAAGTTGTCTAGAAATCCCTTAAAATCCAGCTTAAAGTTTTTGAAAATCCTATAAAATTCTTTGAACTACCTTGAAATTATTTAAAGCTCTGGAAATTGTTTGGAATGTTTTAAAATAAGTTCAAATCTTTAAAAACCTTTGAAATTCTCTTAATTCCTTCAATCCATTGAAATTGTTAAAATTCAATCGAAATATTTCCAAAATAAAATTGATTTTACTCGCCGAAATCTATTAAAAACGTAAAAATGGTTGAAATCACATGATTATATATTAAATTAAACTTATTTATTATAAATAACTTAAAAATATTTTTTAAATAAAATTGATTTTACTGATCGAAATCTATTAAAACCATAAAAATGTTTGAAATCTCATGACTATATAATAAATTAAACTTATTAATTAAAATTATCAACAAAAAAAAACATTTAAATATTTTAAATGTGCGAAATTCCATAAAATATGTTAACTTTTCTTGAAATTTAATTTATTTTCGAAAGTTGTCTAGAAATCCCTAAAAGTACAGATTAAAATCTTTGAAATACCTTGACATTTTTTAAATCTCTTGAAATTCTTGGGAATCTTTTAAAATAACTTTAAATCTTTAAGAACCTTTAAAATTCTTTAAAATTCTTTTAATTACTTTATATCCATTGAAATTGTTGAAATTCCGTCGAAATATTTCCAAAATAAAATCGATTTTACTCATCGAAATCTATTAAATCCATAAAAATGTTTGAAATCACATGATTATAAATTAAATTAAACTTATTTATTAAAATTATCTAAAAAAAACTCATTTAAATACTTTAAATGGGCGAAATTCCATAAAATATCTGAAATTTTCTTGAAATTTAATTTACTTTCCAAAGTCGTCTAAAAATTCCTTAATATCCAGCTTAAATTCTTTGGAAATTCTGAACAATTTTTTGAAGTACTCTGAAATTATTGAAAGGTCTTGAAATTCTTTGGAATGTTTAAAAATATCTTCAAACCTTTAAAAATCTTTGCAATTCTTTTAATTCCTTCAATCCATTGAAATTGTTAAAATTCCGTCTAAATATTTCCAAAATAAAATTGATTTTACTCATCGAAATCTATTAAAATAATCTATAAAACGTAAAAATGTAATCAAATAAATAGAAATTATTTTAAATCCCTTAATTATAAAGTTAAATAAACATTTTCATTAAAAATTTATTTTAAAAAAGTTTAAATCCTGTAAATGTATGAAATTCCATAAAATGCCTTAACTTTCCTTGAAATATAATTTATTTTTCAAATTCTTCGAGACTTTTAAAATCACTTCAAATCTTTAAAATCCTTTCAAATTCTTTTAATTCCTTCATATCTCTAAAAATCGTTCAAATTCACTTAAAGCTTTGAAAATCGTAACAATGTACTAAAATAAATAAAAATAATTTGAAATTCCTCGAATATAAATTCAATTAAACATGCTTATTAAATTAAAAAACAAACCATTTAAATGTGTGAAATTCCATCAAATATCTTAACTTTTTTTAAGTTTAATTTATTTTCCAAAGTTTTTCTAGAAATTCCTTAAAATCTTTGGAAATCCTATAAGATTCTTTGAAAAACCTTGAAATTATTAAAAGCTCGTGAAATTTTTTGGAGTCTTAAAATAACTTAAAATCTTTAGAATCATAAAAAAGTTTTTTAATTCTTTAAATTTCCTGAAATCGTCGAAATTCTTAAAAAGTAATATTCATTTTGATTATTGAAATCTATTGAAATCATAAAAATCTATTAAAATTAATACAATTTTTTGAAATAGCTAGGAATCCCTTAAAATTTAATTTAATCAGGGTGGTGACCTGACCGGAAACCGGGGAATGAATCGCAAATGACCGGGAATTTAATTAAAAAACCAGGAATTTACTTCTGATTCTAGCAAAATTAAAGTTTTCATTATTTTAAACTTTCGTTTAAAAATTAATTTACTTTATGGAATATTTGCCTTTTTTATAACAAAATAATCTTTATGTTTGAAAATTAATTTTTTTTTTAAAATAAAATTCAACTATTCCAGTTGAAGATTCACAATTTTAGTTGAAAATTCATCAGTTTGGTAAAAAATTAATTTCTGTAACTGGAATCCGCTTTTAGTTGAAAATTGATCTCTTCTAGTTAAAAATTTAACAATTTCGATAAACAATTGTCTTTTTTAACTGCAAATTCAACTATTTTGTTTAAAATTCACGTTTTTTGTTTTAAAAAACTACTTTTTCGATAGAAAATCGGCTTTTTTGGTAGAAAATTATTTTTCTCTTTGTATGTTAATCTCATTGTTTTTAAATCCTTCCTTTTGGTTGAAAATTCAAATATTCCAGTTAATTATTTATCATTGTAGCTGAAAATTAATTTTTTCGGTTAGAAATAAATTTACTTGGTTAAAAAAACTGTTTTGTTAAAAATTAATTTATTTATTGAAGATTCATCATTTGAATTAAAGATTAATTTTTTTTTTGTTAGAAATATGAGCTGTTTGATCAAAGACTTTTGTATCCTTTGGATAAAAAGGAATTTTTGCCGAAAATTTAACTATTTTATTGAAAATTTGCTTCTTTCTTGGCTGAAAATAGTTATTAATTAAATTTTTGGTTGAAAAATAATCTTTTTTAGTTAAAAATTCGTCCTTTTTGGTTGAACATTGATTTTCTTAATTTAAAACTTAATTATTTGAGATCGGGTTGACAATTTATCTGTTTTTATCAAATTAATTTTTTTAACTAAAAATCTTACTATTCCATTCTTGGTTGGAAATTATATTTTTTATGTAAAAATTCCACTATTTCATTGAAAATTTGTTTGATTTCATTAAAGATTTAACTATTTCGTTTAAAATTCATGTATTTTGTTGAAAAATTTTATTTTTCTTGTAAAAAATTAATCTTTTTGTTTGAAAAATAATCTTGTTGTTTCAAAATTCATCTTTTTGGCTGGAAATTCATGTGTCTGAGTTAAATATTTATAAGTTTAGCTGAAAATGCATATTTTTGTTTTTAAGTTCAACTATTTTAATTGTAGATTCATTATTTTAGTTGAAAGCTAATTTTTTTTAAATGTATCATTTAAGATAAAAAATTTATCTGTTTTACTAAAAATGCAACTATTCCTTATCCTGTTTCTAATTGCTTTTCTTTTTAGTTAACAATTCAACTGGGTAAAAAAATTTGTCTCCTTTGATTGAAAATTCAACTATTTCAGTTGAAGATTCATTGTTTTAGTTGAAAACTCTGACGTTTTGTTTAAAATTAATGTTGTTAACCAAAAATGTTACTATGCAATTTTTAGTTGAAAATGACTTTTTTTTAGTAGAAACTTCCACTATTTCATTGAAAATGTGTCTTCTTTTATTAAAAATTTAACTATTTTCGTTTAAAATTCATGTATTTTTTTGAAAGATTTTATTTTCGTAGTACAAAATTAATCTTTTTATTTGAAAAATAATCTTGTTGTTTAAAAAACCATCTTTTTGGTTGGAAATTCATGTATTTCAGTTAAATATTTAGAATTTTAGTTGAAAATGTAACTGTTTGATCTAAAATTACACAATTGCAGTTGAAGATTTATCATTTTATTTGAAAATTCATTTATTTTGTATTTTTTTTTCTGTTGTGTGTAAGGATGATTATAATGAACGTCATGATTAAAAAAAAGGTTAGCGTTTTGTAACAAATATGAATTTTACTTTTAGTTTCGCGGGAAAATTAAAAAACTTGACCGGGAAAACCCGGGAAATGACCGGGAATTTATAATCGTCCGCCGAATCGCCACCCTGATAATTTTATTACTTGGAAAATTTTATAACACTTTTTTAACGCTCATTTTCTCCAATTTGTACACTATTTAGTTATTTCAGTGTTGCCGCTGGACCGGGAAACTGGGAAATGTCCGGGAATTTTTGTTTTACTGGAAATTTTACATATTTGTAGAAGAAAAATCGTTCCACGTTCGATTTCAAAATTAAAATTAAATTAAAATTTTTTTTTAAGCTTACATTTTTAATTTAAAGAATTTTTTAATTTTTTTAAATATGGGATAAAAACATTTTTATTTAATAAATAAATACATTTTTTCAAATTTATCTGTATTTTAAGCAATAAAAAGTGAACAAAAACGATTTGATGACAAAACGATTTTAAATCAGTTCAAAATTTAAAAATTTTCAGATTTTAACGTTAAAACTTAAATGGTTCCAATTTGAAAGTCTTAGCCATTAAACAAATGTGAACGTGTGACTGAAAGTTCATAAACTATTTTTAACTTAAAAACAACTTCATCATAATATATTATTAATTAAAGGATTTTATTAAATTGAAAATTATGCTTCAGTCTAAAATATTACATTTTTAACCCATTCAATTTGAAATTTTTTAATTAAAAAAAGATTAATTATTGAATATTTAGCAATATTTGAATTTGTATTTAAGACAAGTAAATTGAAACTAAATATTTAAGAGTAAAGAATTTTTAACTGAATTGTTTGACACAGAAAGCCTAGAATCATTAAAATTTCAAAAAGCCTTTAAACTTTGAATGTGAAAATATTAATTGTTATATTTGAAAAATGCTTAATTTCTAAGTGAAATTTTTAAATTTTAATACATAATATACAAATTAAAATTTTTAGAAAAAAATGGAGTAATTTTAAGAGATGTTTAGGAGGTTTAAAAAGATTGAAAATTATCATGCAAATTTTAGAAAGTTTTCTTAAAATATTCTTTTAATTAAAATTTTTTTTTTTTAATCTTTGAAAAAGTTTTTGAATATTCTCTTAAAATAATTTTTCAAAATGAAAAGTTATTTTTAATTCCCCTAGGAATCTTAAAAATATGTTTTTATTCTTTTGAAGCCTTTCACAATTCTTGAAAAGAATCTAATTTTTTTGCTTGAAATCTACGAAAATCTAGATTTTGTTGTATATTAGGCTATCGTTTCAAGTTTTTTATAAAGTTTAAATGTTTTCAAAACTTCTACAAATCTCGTAAAATTACTCAAATTTCGTCTACAAAAAATAAATGTTCAATTGTTATTTATACATCAAAATTGTAAAAAAAATTTCTAAAATTTGCAGGATTTTCTGAAAATTGTAGAAAAAATGCAATTAATTTTGAGATATTTAGAAGTTCTGAAAAATTTTCCAAAACAATTGAAAATTCAAAACAAATTTAAAACAACTTCTAGATTTCTCAAAATTTTGAAATAAAATTTTGAAGCTTTCCAAGAATGTTGAAACTATTTAAAAAGACAATAATTGAATTTCTAATTTAGGAAGTGCCAAGTTAAAAACTTTGCAATTTTTAATGTTTCCAGCTTAAAATTCCTTCAAATTATATAATTTTGAAATTCATTGATTGATTTTTTAATTTAGAGCATTGAAAATGATAATGTGGATTTAGATTTTTTATAGTGAAAAATGTTAGTACCTTTAATTTTATGCGCGTAAATTATTAAGCATTTGAATAAAAAAATTTTTAATTAGAAACTTAAATTTCAATTTTAAAAGTTCAAAATTTAACAGTTCCACTTTGAGTGCTTTCATTTGCGGCTCAGTTTTTATTACCACAAGTGGAAATTTTTTTTAGCTTTAGTGTTCAATTTTTTTTATTTCATTGACCGTGAAGAATGTTTGGAAACCAGGAAATGACCGGGAATTTATTTTGTCGTTTAAAACGGCCACCCTCTATTTGCTTATTTAATGGGTCCAAAATTTGTAACTAAACTCGCTAATATGATGAATATAAATTTTAAATAATTGTACAGAGAAAAATGGGGAGCCAAAATTGCGAGAAGAATTCGCAAAGACCTGTTTCGAGACTTTGCTTCAGTTTTCGTTGCTCGATGGACTGAACAACGAGATTGATTTAAACAAGGAAAAAATGCCGGAAGACGAAGGCGGAGTTGCCGGAAGATTGGCGGTGACAGCTTTACTTCATAGGTTTCAAGAAGTTCTCAAACGTTATATCGATGATGAGAAGAGAAGTGGAAAATGTCCCTTACCAAGGTAATGTCATGTATTCTGTACTCTATTTGGATTTTTACAGAGTGGCTGTGTGTCAGGAAAAATCTAGAAACCGGGGAAAAGTTAGGGAATTCTTTTGGCCAGGAAAAGTCAGGAAAAAGTCAGGGATTTTGAAAAAAATGGTAAAATTCAGAGAATTTTCGTAAGCGGTTTTTTAAGCCATCACATACTCATTTTTAGGGATTTTGTTCTCAAATTTGATCAATCAACAGTGGCTTTTTTAGACAAATTATTAATAAAAGTTGAAAGTTTATTTGTAAAATAAAGTGAAAGAGTAAGTCATTCAGTTTGGAGAGAAAAAATTTAATATTTAAATTACTGGTCACTTTTTCTTGCGTATTTCTGAATTTTAAAAAACATGAAATTTTTGTGTGTTGCGAATAAATCAGAGTGCTTCTATTGATAACATTCTCTTTTTTTTTAAACAAATAGTAGAATTTTTAAATAATAAAGATAAATTTTCTACCAAAATGATCAGTTTTCAAAAAAGAAGATTAAATTTTTGCCGGAAAGAAAAATTTCCAACAAAATACATAAATTTTCAACCAAATTGTAACTAAAAAAGGAAAATTTTCTAGAAAAAAAGAATTTTCAACATAATTGTTAGATTTTCATCTAAAAAAATAAATTTTTAACCAAAAATGGAAGTACAATTTTAATTGAAAAAATTGAATTCCCAAGAATATATACAATTTGCAACAAAAGAAGTGAATTTTTAAATAAGAGAGAAAATGGTTTCAACCAAAAATCGAATAGTTCAATTTTCTTTTCAAAAATTGATTTCTAATAAAAAAAATCGATGTTTTAGTGGAATTTCAACTGAAGTACTGAATCTTTAACCAAAAATTACTTTTTAACAAACTAGTATAACTTTCAACCGAAAAAATATGAATTTTTAGAGAAAATCTAAAATAGTGGATATTCCAATAACAAAAAATTTGAATATCAAATAAAAACAGTTGAATTTAAACAATAAAGACAAATATTAAATAAAATACTTAAATTTTAATTTAAGAAATTAATTTTCAACAAAGAAAAAAAAACAAATTCCAATTAAAACATTTACATTTTCTTTGAAAGAAATGTATTTGCAACTAAAAAAATGATCTTGTAACAAAAAATGAAATAGTTCAATTTTCAGTTTAAAAAAATAATTTTGTACCAAAAAAAGACGAGATTTGAACAAAATACTGCAATATTCAACCAATACTAATGAATGTATAGCAAACAAAAGTTTAATAGAACAGTTAATTTTTTATCGAAAGCAGTGAAAATTTGCAACTAAAAAAATAAATTTGTAAGAAAAAATGAAATAGTTCAATTTTCAGTGAAGAAAATAATTTTGAACGAAAAAAAAAAAGATTTGAACAAAATACTTAAATTTTCAACAAAAAGTAATTAATTAAAAAAAGTATGGCAATTAAAATAAAATATAAAATTTTCTATTAAAAGCAGTGAATTGGCAACTAAAAAGAAATTTGTAACAAAAAATGAAATAGTTTAGTTTTCCGTTAAAAAAAAAAAAAATTATTTTGAACCAAAAAAAGGAGATTTGAACAAAATAATTTTTCGTCTTCTTGATTTTAAAATTCATTTCTTTTTGTAGAAATTTCATATATTTTAGTTAAAATGTTACTGCCTGGATAAAAATTAATCTATTTCAGTTTAAAATGAAAATTTTTGTTGGAAATTCAATCTGGTAGAAAATTCAACTATTTGGTCGAAACTGTAACTACCATGTAGAAAATGCATTGTTTTAGTAGAAGATTCATCAGATTAGTTAAAAAGTAATTTCTGTGGTTGAAAATTTCTCACTTTTAGGAGAACATTTATGTAATTTGATAAAAAATATATTTTGTTAAGAATTTACCTTTTTTGGTAGAAAGCTCACCTTTTTTTGTAAAAAAAGCAACTGTTTGCTTGAAAATTAAGTTGTTTTATTTGAGGATTAAATTATTTTGTTGGTACTTCATCTTTATTGGCTATAAATTATTGCTAATAACTTATTTGATTTTAAATTAAAATATTTTTTGGTTGAAATGCTTGTATTTTTGGCTTCGAAATGAAAGATTTTGGATAATTTTTTTTTCTTTATTGATTAAAAAATATTTCCTGGTTAAACTTTAAGCTCTTGTTAAAAATTCGTCATTTTTATGTGAAAATTCATCATTTTGTTAAAAATAAAACTTGATTTAAAATAAAAATCTTTTCCCTTTCAAAATATCAATTATTAATTTTTTCTTGAGGATTAATCTTTGTTTTTTTGAAAATTCAACTGCTTGGTTGAAATTTTAACAACTTTGTTAAATAAATGTGTTTTCTTGATTGAAGATTCATCTTTTTGTTTAAAAATTCTCTTTTTTAACTAAAAATTGAACTCTTCCAGTTTTGATTGAATTTGTTTTATTAGAAACTTAAACTTTTTGATTAGAAATTCAAGTATTTTGCTGAAAGTTCGTCCTTCTGCTTGAAAGTGTCACTTCAATTTTGCTAAATAAAATCAATTCTACTGAATTCAAGGTATTTTTAAAAGTTTTTGTTTAATTCATCTTGAAGTCTGTTAAACTCACTTTGAATTCTTAGATATTTCGTTAAATTCTTTCGAATTCCTTTGATTTTTTCTAAATTAAATTCAAATTTACTGAATTTAATGAATTTATTATATATTTTTGATTCGTTTTGAATGAATATCATTTTTTTATTTACCTTAAACTTATCTTATTTCATTCCAATTTTACTGAAATTAATCGAATTTTGTGGACTTTAAAATTTTTTCTCATTCATTTTTATTCTTTTGAATTTAAGTTAAATTGTTTTGAAATATCAAGAAATTTGGGAAATAAAGTTTGGCGGCCACTCTGTTCTTCGTTTAAATGAAAAGCCCAAATTTAGTTTAGAAAAACATTTAATTTAAGAAATATTTATTACGGATCATTTTCTAGATACAGGTTGTCAGAGATATCATTCGTTTTGAAAGCTGTTGCGACACTCGTTGTTTCTCTTAAAAAGGCTCCTGCAAACAAAGGTGGGTTTTAGAATTCGTAAGGGATCGTCCATAAACTATGTTACCAATTTGACCAACGGTAAAGTTTAATAATTATTTAATAAGTTTGAAAATCACTTTCATATTCCAGACTTAATTTACTCTTTCCCATAATCTCCTCTTTTCTAATTTTTTTTTTATATCGGGGTTTGCCCCCCGTTTTCAAGAAATTTCCCCCTCTTCTAGATTTTTTAATTAAAAATTTTGTTTTTGTTATAATTCATCTTTTTGGGTAGATAACTAATCTTTATTTTTGAAATTTTATCTTTTTGGCTATAGATTCAACTATTTTCTTAAAAATTAGTCTCTTTGGGTTTAATTTAATTGCAGGAAAATTGTTTTTTTTGTTGCAAATTAATTTTTTTTCAACTGAAATGTAACTTCCAGTTGTGTTTGAAAACTGATCTTTTTTAGTTGAAAATTCAACTATATTCATAGAAAAAGTTGTCTTTTTTGGTTCAATTTAACTGGTGGAAATTTAGTTCGGTTTGTTGAAGATTAATTTTTGAAACTGAAAATTTAACTATTACATTTCTAGATTAAAATCTGTTTTTTCAGTTAAAAATTCAAATCTTTTTTCGAAAATTTATCTTTTTTTTTAAAAGACAAGTACTCTTTTAAAAATTCGTGTTTTTGGGTAGAAAATTAATATTCTTTTGAAAATTTATCTTTTTGGTTTAATTTAACAGGTAGAAATTAAATTTTTTGGTTGAAAATTAATTTTTTCAACTGTAAATTTAACTTAAATTTCTATTTAAATTTTTTTTGTAATTAAAGATTCAACTCCGGTTAAAAATTTACCTTTTTTAGTAGAAAGTCCATCTGTTCTGTTGAAAATTCGTGTTTATGGTTAGAAAATTAATGTTTTTCTGAAAGTTGAACTATTACATTTCTAGTTAATTTTTTTTGGGTCAAAATTCAACTCTTTGTTTAAAAATTAATCTTTTTTTCAAAAGACATGTATTCTTTTGAAAATTCGTGTTTTTGGGTAAGAAATTAATCTTTTTTCAATAATTGATCTTTTTGGGTTCAATTTAACTGGTATAAATGTGAATTATTTAGTTGAAAATTCAACTATTTTGATAGAAAAAGATGTCTTTTTTTGGTTCAACTTAACTGGTGGAAATTTAGTTCGGTTTGTTGAAGATTAATTTTTGAAATTAAAAATTTAACTATCACATTTCCAATTAAAAATATATTTTTTTAGTTAAAAATTCAACTCTTTGTTTAAAAATTCATCTTTTTTTTCAAAAGACATCTATTCTTTTGAAAATTCATGTTTTTGGGTAGAAAATTAATATTCTTTTGAAGATGTATTTTTAGATTCAATTTAACTTGTAGACATTTCGTTTTGTTTGTTGAAAATTAATTTTTTAAATTGAAAGTTTTACTTAGATTTCAAGTTCAAATTTTGTTTTAGCTAAAAATTCAACTCTGGTTAAAAATTTACCTTTCTTAGTTGAAAATCAAATGGTTATGTTTGAAAATTCGGGTTTATGTCTAGAACATTAATCTTCTTCTGAAAGTTTAACTATAACATTTCTAGTTAATTTTTTCTTCTTCAAAATTCAACTCTTTTTTTCAACATTTATCTTTTCTTTTGTTTGAAAAAACATGTATTACTTGAAAAATCGTGTTTTTGCGTAGAAAATTAATATTCTTTTGAAAATGTATCTTTTTGGTTCTATTTAATTGATAGAAATTTCGTTTTGTTTTTTGAAAATTAATTTTTTTCACTGAAAATTTTACCTAAATTTCTAGTTAAAAATGTGTTTAAGTTAAAGATTCAACTCTGGTTAAAAATTTACCTTTTTTATTTGAAAATCAATGTTTTCTGTTGAAAATTCGGGTTTATGGTTAGAAAATTAATGTTTTTTTTTAAAGTTTAACTATTACATTTCTAGTTATTTTTTTGCTTAAATAATCAACTCTTTGTTTAAAAATTGATCTTCTTTTTAAAGACATGTATTCTTTTGAAAATTCGTGTTACAATTACAAAGAAAGTTGTCGAGCCTGATTTTTAATTGAGTTTTTCAATTTTTTTATAAATAAATATTACGAAAAAAATGACCATTTTTTCTATTTGACGTTCCCGGTGTTCGTCAATAATAAGAAAATTGTTGTAATCGTCAGAAAAATTCATTTTTCTCGATGTAAGTTTTTAAAAATTAGGAATCTTATGACAATTTCAGAAAAGTGTATAATTTGTTGATAAATTTGATGATTTTTTTAACAAATTTATTTAAAAAATGCATTATTCAGGCATTTGTCTCCATAAAAATTCGTTTTTTTCGATCTCAATTTTAAAAAATTAGGAACCTCATGATAATTTCAGAAAAATTTATAATTCGTTGATAAATTTTATGATTTTTTAAACAAATGCATTATTCAGGTATTTGTCGTCCGAAAAATTCATTTTTTTCGATGTCAGTTTTTTAAAATTAGGAACCTTATTATAATTTCAGAAACGTTAATAATTTGTTGATAAATTTTATGATTTTTTTAAAACAAATTCATTAATAAAATGCATTATTTGGTCATTTTTCGACGGAAAAATTCGTTTTTTTTCTATGTCAATTTTAAAAAATTAGAAACCTCATGATGATTTCAGAGAATTCATAATTTGTTATTGAATTTTATGATTTTATCAAAAAAATTTAATAAACAAATGCATTATTCAGGCATTTGTCATCAGAAAAAGTTCTTTTTTTCGATGTCAATTTTTAAAAATTAGGAACCTCATGATAATTTCAGAAAAATTAATTGGGAACTTTACGATAATTTCAGTAACATTCATAATTATTTCACGTCATAATCAGTCCACAATTGTTAAAAGATGAATAGTTTACAACAAGAATAAATATAAAAATTTGGTACAGGAAGCTGAGGTAATGTCTTGGTGAAGCCGCGTACAATAATTATATATGTTATAGAATTTATTTATAACAATTATTAAAGTATATGAAATTAAAAGGACTGACTTTGAAAAAAGGGCTTTTCCGTCGACAAATGCCCAAATAATGCATTTTTTTTATTAAATTTGTTTAAAAAATCATAAAATCTATCAACAAATTATGAATTTTTCTGAAATTATAATGAGGTTCCTAATCATAAAAAATTAACATAGAGAACAACGAATTTTTCTGACGACAAATGCCTGAATAATGCTTTTGTTTATAATATTAACAAGAATAGACTTAAAAGAAATTTTTCCCATTAAAATATTGTTTTCATTCAAATTTCTTGCCATATAACTTAAAAAAACGTTAAATTATTGAAAATTATAAAAATGTTTAACAAATAATTTGTTTATAAATTTTTGTTTTGTTTATTGTAGCATGATGGAATATCTTTATATAATGTAAATCTATGAAATGTCGGCGATTGCAACAATTTTCCTATTATTGACGAGCAGCGGGAACGTCAAATAGAAAAAATTGTCATTTTTTCGACATATTTATTTATTTATAAAAGAATTTAAAAACTGAATTAAAATTGAGATTCGTCAACTTTCTTTGAAATTTTAACAGCTTAGAAAAAAACATCCAAATCGGTTCACAGGTTCAGACGTAATCGCATTTTGAACCAAAAAATGTACTTTTTCCCCACTGTGGGCCCCACAATGCAGTCCAAGGTACTTTTTGTGGACAAAAGTCTATCTACAACCCAATTTTAAATTAAAAATCAGGCTCGACAACTTTATTTGAAATTTTATCAGCTTTAAAAAAAAAGATCCAAATCGGTCCACAGGTTCAGCCAGAATCGTATTTTCAACCAAAAAATATACTTTTTCCCCACTGTGGGCCCCACAATGCAGTCCAAAGTACTTTTTGTGGACAAAAGGCTGTCTACAACCCAATTTTTAATTAAAAATCTGGTTTCACAACTTTATTTGAAATTTTATCAGCTTTTTTTTTAACATCTAAATCGGTCCCCAGGTTCGACCGGAATCGTATTTTGAACCAAAAAATGTACTTTTCCCCACTGTGGGCCCCACAATGCAGTCCAAAGTACTTTTTGTGGACAAAAGTCTGTCTACAACCCAACTTTAAATTAAAAATCAGACTCGACAACTTTCTTTGAAATTTTATCAGCTTAAAAAGAAAACATCCAAATCGGTCCACAGGTTCAGCCGGAATCGTATTTTGAACCAAAAAATGTACTTTTCCCCACTGTGGGACCCACAGTGCAGCCCCAAGTACTTTTTGTGGACAAAAGTCTGTCTACAAGCCAACTTTAAATTAATAATCAGACTCGACAACTTTATTTGAAATTTTATCAGCTTTAAAAAAAGATCCAAATCGGTCCACAGGTTCAGCCTGATTCGTATTTTGAACCAAAAAATATACTTTTTCCTCACTGTGGGCCCCACAATGCAGTCCAAAGTACTTTTTGTGGACAAAAGTCTGTCTACAACCCAATTTTTAATTAAAAATCTGGTTCCACAACTTTGTTTGAAATTTTATCAGCTTTTTTTTAAAATCCAAATCGGTCCACAGGTTCAGACGCAATCGTATTTTGAACCAAAAAATGTACTTTTTCCCCACTGTGGGCCCCACAATGCAGTCCAAAGTACTTTTTGTGGACAAAAGTCTATCTACAACCGAACTTTAAATGAAAAATCAGACTCAGCAACTTTCTTTGTAATTTTATCAGCTTAAAAAAAAACATCCAAATCGGTCCACAGGTTCAGCCGGAATCGTATTTTGAACTAAAAAATGTACTTTTTCCCCACTGTGGGCCCCACAATGCAGTCCAAGGTACTTTTTGTGGACAAAAGTCTGTCTACAACCCAACTTTAAATTAAAAATCAGACTCGAGAACTTTCTTTGAAATTTTATCAGCTTTAAAAAAACACCCAAATCGGTCCAGAGGTTCGACCGAAATCGTATTTTGAACCAAAAAATGTACTTTTTCTCCACCGTGGGGTGGGTTTAGGTGGGGGCGGGGGTAAAATATTCCAAAATTGGTAACGTAGTTTATGAATGACCCCTGAAAGAAAGTGAGAAATTTGGTCTTTATTTAAAAATAATGCTTAATTTTCAGTTGAACGGTCGGTTTGGGAACAACTGATCAATCTTTATCCATGTCTCGTTGAATGTACGATTACGACTCCATCTGGACCAGTTTCTCGATCACTTCGGGAAGCTTTGATGCAGTATCACGATTTATTACGGCCTCCTGTAATAAATGCACTGACGTCGAATGGCGTTTGACCTACGCATTCGATTTTGTTAAAACGGAGCCTAAACGTCTGTAATAATACAAAGTGATGGTGAGTTCTAGATAAAAAAAAGAAGTCCTATTGAAGTCTGATTCGGAAAAAAGCATTTCGATTTTGGATTCATATCTTTTTTCTCCAAAAAGTGCAAATTTTGAAAGCTTCGACAACTAATGAAAAAGAAATGACATTTCAAATAATTATCTGAAAAGAACATTTTTAGGAAGAAACGACTTTTAAAAAAGTCTTTTTTAATTAAAAGTTTTAAAACAACTTTTTAAAAAGTCAAACTTTTATTTAAACTTATACTCACTTTTTTTGTTTCGGATGCATGTAGGGCGGTTTGAAGTTCCTTTGAAGGGACATCAATTTTCTGTATAAATCAGTTTATAATCGGCCGCTTTTTTATAGTGCGTATGTAAATATTTCTAAAATATTTATACCAACCTTAGCTCTCCTTTTCTCGCGTAAGCAATGCGTCTTTTTTGCGCTTTTTTAAAACGAGCTTTATCCAACAGTGTTCAAGTGAATCGACTTTTTTAAATAAATTAAAATTAATTATAACAGACGATGAGAATGGAATAAAATAAGAATATTGTAACGCTAAAGTAGATAAAAGAATCTTAATAGATTTCTTAATTGGAACGAAATTTCATAGCTCGAGAATAATCAATTCGGATTTTGGGCAGTATTTTTGCTCATCGAACCTCATTAATAATCACATTAATCATAATAAATAACTAAATCTCGTTGTTGTTATCCGTGAGTGTTTTCCATTATTCGAGCCTATAATTCAAGCTGATTAAATCTAAGTTTCGAGAAATAAGACTTTAGATCATTCAAAAAAATGTCAATTCTGTAGACAAATTTACATTCCCGATAAGCTAAGCTTCTCTTGAAATGAATTTTCCAATAAAAATAGAGACTTGAAAATTTGATAAGGTAGCGTTCATTAATTACGTGAAAATTTTTTTGTGGAGGTCCCCGAAAAATATATAGAGTCGTGGAACCCCGAGAAATATTGGTAATTCTTTGAAATGATATGAATTCTCTTGAAAATTTTACAAATCTCTTCATTTTCAAAGGATTTAAAATATTTCATAGGTTATTTAAAAAGATTCCGTTTTATTTCCATGGAATTTTCAAGGAAATGAATGATTTTAATTATTTAAAAAAATGCATGGTTGTTTTAAAGAATTTCCAAGAACTCCAAAAGATATCAAACAGTTTTATATGTCCTATGAGTTTTTAGAATATTTTTTTTAAATTTCAAACGATTCTATCAGATTTTCGAGGATTTCAATGATTTTATCGGATTTTAAAAGAATTTAAGATATTTCCATAGATTTTCTAGGATTTTAAGGAATATCAGATTTTGTACAAGTTTAGAAAATTCGTTTCTTTTTGTTTAAAAATTATTTTTTTTTAAACTGAAAATGACAATTTTCCATTTGTTGTTGAAAACTTATATTCTTTGTTGGAAATTCAACTATTTGGTTAAAAATTAAAATGTATCTTGATAGAAAATTCAATTCAACTGTTCTGTTTAAAAAAACTTTTTTTCGTTTAAATTAACTGGTAGAAATTTCGTTCTGTTTATTGAAAATTAATCTTTTGAACTGAAAATTGCACTATTACATTCCTAGTTAAAATTTTATTTTTTCGTAATTAAAAATTCAACTCTTTGTTTAAAAATTTATCTCTTTTTTTGTTGTTGAAAAGACATGTATTTTTTTGAAAATTCGTATTTTTGGGTAGAAAATTAATGTTTTTCGGAAAGTTTAACTATTACATTTCTAATTAATTTTTTTTTTTAAATTAAACTCTTTGTTGAAAATTAATTTTTTTTAACTAGAAATTTAGGAATTACAATAGTTTTTAGTTAAAAATTCAACCTTTTGGTTAAAAATTGATCTTTTTATTAGAAAATTGGTGTTTTTTGTATTAAATATAATCAATAAAAGGATTAAAAGAATTAAAATATTTTATCAGATTTGAGGATTCCAATTATTTTACTGGATTTTAAAAGCTTTCAAGGCCTTTTAATAGATTTTCTAGGATTTCTAAGGAATAGCAGATTTCATATAATTTTAGAATAATTAAATTGATTTAAATGAATTTGATAGATTTGAGGTTTTTTTTTCTTTCAAGAGTTCAAGAAAATTTCAAGAGATTGAAGAAGTTTGTAAAGGATTTGAAATACCTTAAGATATTTTAAAAAGATTTGAGCCATTTGAAGCGATTCCAAATAGTTTAAAAAGATTTGAGAGTGATTTTGAAAAATTCTATTAAAGCTCTGAAAGTCCCAGAAATCGCTTGAAATCTTTAAAATCCCATAAAAACCTTAGTTACTTTTAAAATCCATTCAAATTTCTGAAAATCGGTTAAAATCCTTAAAATTCCGTGAAATCTTTCGATATCTTACGAAATTTGAATGCTTCGAAATCTTTTGGAATACTCTGAATTATTTTTAAGTCTTATGACATTTTTTAATTCCATAATATCATGAAATCTCTTTAATCCCCTTAAATAAGTGAGAATCCCCTAAATAAAAAAAAAGGAAAATCATTTAAATATGATAAATCCTTAAAAATGTCTTAAAATCCCTGAAACCCCTTTAAAAATTATGAAAATCCTTAAAATCCATAAAAACCGGTTAAAATTCTTAATTTTTTGACAATTTCGAATTGGAATTATCAAATCGGAATATAATTGTGTAAATTCGGGAATTTCCTAGTTCGGTTATTTTATAATTCGGCAAATTTTCTATCCGGAAATTTATTATTAAAAAAAAATTATTTCTATTATTTATTATTAGTTATTATTATTATTATTTTATAATTTTGGGAAATTTCGAATTGGAATTACCAATACGGAAAATTCCCAAATTATAAAATAATAATAGTAACTAATAATAAATAATACTAAATAATACACTTTTTAATAATAAATTTAATGGCAGAAAATTTTTTGAATTGTAAATATCCGAAATAAAAAATTCCCGAAGTTACAAAAATTTTTTATAATAGAGTTATTGTTTATTAAAAAAAATACAATAATCAAATAATTTTATTAACAAAATTATTTTTAATGTTTAAATTTTCTAAAATTGTTCCTTCAATTAAAAATATTAATTGAAAAAAATGCAATTCTATTCATATAAAATATAAATCTTAAAAATTAAATAATATGGAATTCTATATTCTGTATTCACATTTTATATTCTGTGATTAAAATTGAGGAGCTTTTAAGTTACAAAATTCAGTAAATTTTGATGATGTATATTCGAAATATCTTCAATTTGGAAAATTTAACTGGAAATATAGCAATTACATCGTAGTTGAAAATTGATCGTTTTTAGTTAAAAATTCAACTTTTTGGTTCAAAATTGATCTTTTTCAGTAGAAAATTGGTACGATTTTTGTACACATCTTTAAAACAGAAAACTAATTTATTCTAATATTCCAAATTGAAGGATTTAAAATTGAAAATCTATAAAGTTGAATAATTTTCAATTATAAATCTTCAAAATTGAACTTATTCAAAAAAATGTTCCAAATTACATATCTTTAAAATATAAATATTAAAAATTGAATAATTTTCTATTCTTCATTTCCAAAATTAACAAAAATTTTATTATAACTCTTAAAAATTGTAGAACTTTGAGTAATAAATCTTGGAAATTGAGGAGTTATTAATTGTGTCAATTTAGTTTTCTCGATTTAGAATAAAAAATTTATTTGATTTCCAAAATGCTTGAAACTGCTTAAAACTCCTAAAAAGCGGTTAAAATTATGAAAATTCCGTGAAATGCTACTAAGATTCTTCGAAATTCCTTAAAATCCTGTATAATTTTTGAAAATCCTTTGAAATTTTTTTAAACCTTTGAAATCCTCTAAAATCCGTGGATATACTTTGACATTTTCTGAAATCTCTTAAAATCCTTTGAAATCCCGTGACTTTTTTTTTAAATCTCTTAAAATCTACTAAAATTTCTAAAAAGTAAGAAATTGTTTTAAGTCGCCTGAAATCTTCAAAAGTGCATAAAAATTCTTCATAATCCTTTAAAATTCGTAGAAATCCTGTGAAAACTCTACCTGAAATATTTGAAATTCCTTTGAAATTCATTAAAATTGATTAAAACTGTGAGAGTCTTTCCTAATATCTTTAAATGACTTAAAATCTATTAAAATGCATTGAAATCTTTTAAAAGCCATTCAAATTCCCCGAAACCCTTTAAAATCGTTGATAAAATTCGGAGACCCTTTGAAATTCCGTTAAATCTTTCAAAATCTTACAAAACTTTATTAAATCTCCTAAGATCCTTTGAAATCTTTCGAAATACCCTGAATTCGTTTGAAATCTTGTTACATTTATTTAAATTCTTTGGTGTTACATGAAATCCTTTAAAAGGTTTGAAATCCCGTGACTTATTTAGAAAAATTTTGAAATATCCTTAATGATTTTAAATATATTAAATATCCATTAAAATCCTTTCAAATGTTTTGAAATCCCTTGAATTCTTTGAAATCTAATTAAAATTCTTTGATATGGCATGACGTTCTTTACAATTCATTGAAATTCTGTAAATAATTTGAAAATCTCTTAAAATCCTTAAAAATCTTTGAAAATCCTTGATATCGCTTAAAATAGTTCAAAAGAGTTTAAAAATTCTTAATATTCCGTGAAATATTAAAAATCTTTCGAAAATCTTTTGTTAAATTAAAGTACATTAAAATCCATTAAAATATTTTAATCGATACTAAGATTCCTCGAAATTCCTTAAAATCCTGTATAGTTTTTGGAAATCCTTTGAAATTTGTTCAAAACTTTTGAAATCTTATCAAATTCTTTAAAATCCGTGGATATATTTTGGTATTTCTTAAAGTCTATTAAAATCCTTTGAAATTCCGTAATTTATTTAGAAATATTTTGAAATATTCCTAAATACTGTAAATATATTAAAGAAAATACTTTCAAATCTTTCGAAATCCCTTGAATTCTTTGAAATCTAATTAAAATTCTTTGATATCACATGAAGTCCTTTAAAATCCTGTAAATAATTTTAAAATCTCTTAAAATCCATTAAAAAACTTTGAAAATACTTCAAATCGCTTAAAATAATTCTTTTAAGAATCTTTTCTTGAATTAAATTAAATTAAAATGCATTGAATTATTTTAGTCGCTACTAAGATTCCTCGAAATTTCTTAAGTTCCTGTATAATTTTTGAAAATCCTTTAAAATTTGTTTAAGCCTTTTCCAATCTTACGAAATCCTCTAAAATCCGTAAATCTACTTTGGTATTTTTGAAAGTCTCCTAAAATCCTTTGAAATCCCGTTATTTATTAGAAATATCCTTACACACTTTAAATATATTAAATATTTAATCAAATTCTTTGTTATCTTTTGAAATCCCTTCAATTATTTGAAATCTAATTAAAATTCTTTGATATAACCTGAAGTCCTTTAAAATCCTTTGTAATCTTGTGACTAATATTGAAATCTCTTAAAATCCCCGAAAATACCTTAAAATCCGTAACAAACTTTGAAAATATTTCACTCTTTCAAGAATCGTTTCTTGAATTAAATTATATTAAAATCCATTATAATATCTTAATCGCTAATAAGATTCCTCGAAATTTCTTAAAATCTTGTATAATTTTTGGAAATCCTTTGAAATTTCTTTAAGCCTTTTGAAATCTTAAATAATCCTCTAAAATCCGTGGATATACTTTGGTATTTTTTGAAGTCTCTTAAAGTCCTTTAAATTCACGTGACTTATTTAGAAATGTTTAAAAATGTCCCTAAATACTTTAAATATATTAAAGAAAATCCTTTCAAATCTTTTGAAATCCTTTGAATTTTTTAAATCGAATTAAAATTCTGTCATATCACATGAAGTCCTTTAAAATATTTTGAAATCCTGTAAATAATTTTAAAATGTCTTAAAATCCCCTAAAATCTCTTAAAATCCTTTTAAAAACTTTGAAAATACTTTGAATCGCTTAAAATCCTTAAAAAGCGGTAAAAATTCTTAATATTCCGTGAAATATCAATAATTCTTTCGAGATTAATTTCTTGTATTAAATTATATTGAAATATTTTAATCGCTACTAATATTTGTCGAAATTCCTCAGAATCCTGTATAATTTTGGGAAATCCTTTGAAATTTGTAAAAAACTTTTGAAATCTTATGAAATCCTCTACTATCCGTGGATATATTTTGTTATTTTTTTAATTGTCCTAAAATCCTTTGAAAACCCGTTACTTATTTAGAAATATTTGTTAATATTCTTAAATACTTTAAATATATTAAATATCTATTAAAATACTTTCAAATCCTTTGAAATTCCTTGAATTTTTTGTAATCTAATTAAAATTCTTTGATATCGCATGAAGTCCTTTAAAATCCTTTGAAATCCTGTAAATAATTTTAAAATTTCTTAAAATCTTTAGCAAACTTTGAAAATACTTTAAATCGCTTAAAATCCTTAAAAAGCGGTTAAAATTCCTGATATTCTGTGAAATATTAAAAATTCTTTCGAGAATCTTTTCTTGAATTAAATTATATTAAAATATTTTAATCGCTATTGAGATTCCTCGAAATTCCTTAAAATCGTGTATAATTTTTGGAAGTTCTTTGAAATTTCTTTAAATCTTTTGAAATCGTATGAAATCCTCTGAAATGCGTGGATATAGTTTAGTATTTTTTTAATCTCTTAAAAACCTTTGAATTCCCGTGGATTATTTAGAAATATTTTTAAATATCCTTAAATGCTCTGAATATATTAAATATCCATTAAAATCCTTTCAAATTTTTTGAAATCCTTTGAATTCTTTGAAATCTAATTAATATTATTTATTATGGCATGAAGTCCTTTAAAATCCTTTGAAATCCTGTAAATAATTTTGAAATCTATTAAAATCCTTAAAAACAGGTTAAAATTCCTAATATTCTGTGAAATATTAAACATTCTTTCGAGAATCTTTTCTTGAATTAAATTATATTAAAATATTTTAGTCGCTACTAAGATTCCTCGAAATTTCTCAAAATCCTGTATAATTTTTGGAAATCCTTTGAAATTTCTTCAAATTTTTTGAAATCTCTTAAAATTCTTTAAATTCCTGTGACTTATTTATAAATATTTTAAAATATCCTTAAATACTTTAAATATATTTAATATCTATTAAAATCCCTTCAAATCTTTTGAAATCCCTTGAGTTCTTTGAAATCTAATTAAAATTCGTTTATATCACATGAAGTCCTTTAAAATCCTTTTAAATCCTGTAAATAATTTTAAAATATCTTAAAATCCGTAAAAAAAAACTATTAAAATCCTTGAAATCGTTTAAAATCCTGTATAATTTCTGGAAATCCTTTGAAATCTCTTCAAAACTTTTGAAATCTTATGAAATCCTCTAAAATCCATAAAAAACCATGAAAATCCCTGAAACCGCTAAAAAACCTTAAAAGTCGGTGAAAATTCCTAATTTCCGTGAATTATTTAAGTATTTCGAGAATCTTTTCTCGAATAAAAATATATCAAAATCCATTAAAATATTTTAATCGCAACTAAAATTCATCGAAATTCCTTAAAATCCTGTATAATTTTTGAAAATCCTTTGCAATTTTTTTCAAATTTTTGAAATCCTCTAAAATCCGTGGAAAAATCGCACAAGAATTTTTATTTTATTATTATTTAATTTTTATACCTCTTAAAATCTCTCAAAATCTTACGAAACCCTATTAATTCTCCTCGTGAATTATTTAGAAGCATTCTAAAATATCTTTAAATGCCTCAAGATCCTTCGGCATTTCTTGAAGTCCTTTGTTTTCCACCAAAAATTCTCGAAATCGGATTAAAATCCCTGGAAAAATTTAATTCTCTGTATAATTTTACTAGTTAATTTCTTCAAACTCTGGAAATCTCTGAAAATCATTTTTAAAATTTTGCCTGAAACATTGTTTAATTCCTTGAAAACTTTGGAAATTCCTCGAGATTTCATGAAATCCATAAAAAGCTTTAAGATCTTGTTACATACCGTAAAAAGTGTAATTATTTGCAATACTTAATAATTTTTATATCTCGTATAAATTGGTTAAAAGTTATAAAAATCTTGTGAAAATTTAAAAAATCATGCTTAATTAATGGACGTTCCCTAAAGTGCTTAATTTACGAAATAATGAAGTAATATATTGATTTTTATCGTGTGCAATTGTCTTTTCTCTGACAAAATACAAAATAATTGTTCAAAATCTTCAAAATATTGAAAATATTGAAAATGTGATTCGACATCGACGAAATTATCGTGGATTGATGTTATAACTAGCCTAATAAATGGGCCAATGAATTATACTACATCACATTAAAGCACAGTATATAAAGTATGCCGAAAATGTTGTTTGACTCCTAGCTTCGACTTATCGTGCAAATTTGCAATGAGAAATAGCTAGTTTTGCGTGTCTGTTGAAATGCTGTAAATACACCGAGTGTGTGCGATAATATCGCGATATGAAGCTTTTTACTCTATGTAAATATTCAAGAAAAAGTCCCAACAAATCGTTCTAGAAATGTGATTATTCTAGACAGTTTTATAAATTTTAAAGCATTGTCGGATTGTACTGTATTCACGAATTTACCTAGAATAAGGGAACTAATGTAAGATTGTAAATAAATGATTGATTAAGAATTATATTTTTTTTGTCTATTCTTTTTTTTTCTATCCAGTTTTACAGGTTTTTAGTGTATGCCAGTTTGACATCCTATTAAAAATGGAAAAATTAATTAAAGGGGGTTTCGACTTTGTTGGGTCAAAAAAGTAGTTTCTTTTTTCTTTTTGCATTTTCGAATAGATATATGTTTCAAAAATATATCTGGAAAATTTCAAGTCAAAATATAACAAATTTCGAAAGTTATGGGCCGTTGAATGGAGCGGTGTCAAACGCGCGGGGCTGCAATATGGAACTGACATAGCTGACTAGGCGTAAGTAGTTTCATTTTCTGAACTTTATTTAAACAAATGATTGTTGTAAATCTGATGTGAAATTCGTGATTTCTGACCGCTTGAACTACGAAAATCATATGAATCTTGGAAAAAAGTAATTTTGTAACAGTTTTTATTAAATAAATTGTTTAAATAATTTTTTATTGCAAAAATAGTACCAGATTTGAAATCAGTGATATCGAAAGCTATGGAAGCCATATGCATCATTA
>NC_046660.1:51306228-51465081 GCF_010883055.1 Belonocnema kinseyi
ATTAATAATTTTTATTGACCATTCAACTTTTGAGATGAAACCGGTGAATCGAGAAGCTTATTTTAAGGTAGAGTTCAGCTTAAAATCTCTATGCGCAGTCGAGATAATTATTTTTCACATTTTTAGCTTTAATACTTAAAATAATAATTGAATTGAAGCAAAACAAATTGCCATTTGTTAAGTACTTGTTCCAGAACACTCATTAATTTCTTCAAATTTCTGATAACAATTTTTGAACGTTTGGAGGCCTTCAAATTCGACGAAGTGAATGTTGAGGGTAATTTCTCCTGTTTTTCACACATTTTCTGTCACAGAAAAGACATGCAATTTTTGACGAAAATCAAACTAACATAGTTTAAATAATTTTTTATTGCAAAAATAGTACCAGATTTGAAATCAGTGATATCGAAAGCTATGGAAGCCATATACATCATTAAGAAATTGTAATTTGTTTTAAAAAATTGTTTATAAAAATTGCTCACATTTTTTCAACTTTGTTTAAACAAATGATTGTTGTAAACCTGATGTCAAATTTGTGATTTCTGACTGCTTGAACTACGAAAATCATATGAATCTTGGAAAAAAGTAATTTTGTAACAGTTTTTATTAAATAAATTATTTAAATAATTTTTTATTGCAAAAATAGTTCCAGATTTGAAATCACTGATATCGAGAGCTATGGAAAGCATATGCATCATTAACAAAATTTTAATTTGTTAAAAAAAATTGTTTATAAAAATTGTTCACATTTTCTGAACATTCTTTAAACAAATGATTGTTGTAAATCTGATGTGAAATTCGTGATTTCCGACCGCTTGAACTATGAAAATCATATGAATCTTAGAAAAAAGTAATTTTGTAATAGTTTTTATTAAATAAATTGTTTAAATAATTTTTTATTGCAAAAATAGTACTAGATTTGAAATTAGTGATATCGAAAGCTATGGAAAGCATATGCATAATTCAAAACTTGTAATTTGTTTAAAAAATTTCGTTATAAAAATTGTGTAAAAAAATGAATTTTGCAAATTTGAAGACAGATTTGAAATCAGCGACCCCGAAAACATACGAAATGATAAATAAGTGTAATCATAGCGCAAAATTTCAATATAATTTTTTGCGTTTTTTATGAAAAACTGAATGAATTTTTCTCAAAACTTATAAGCTTTCCGATCGAAAATGACCAAATTATAAAATATCCGAACTAGAAAATTGAGGAGTTCGAATTATTAAAGACATTATTTTGTAATAGCTTTTATTTATTTATTGAGCATAAAATAATGAAATATTTTCATAAAAAAAGAATTGTTTTTTATGTTTAAAGTTTAAAAAATTATTGTTTCAGTTTAAAATAATATTAATAAGTGAAAAAATATATTTCTGGATGGCGAATTTTGTTTGAAAATGTGCATTTTATTTAACAAAAAATTTTTAAAGAACTTTCTCAAAAATAGAATTTTTAATCTTAAAAGAAGAATTAAAAAAAATTTGGAGATAAATTAGTGCGGAATTGAATCTTGCCATGTTTTGTTTGGAAAATGTTGTTAGGCTCGAAAAAAATGTAAAAAGACCTTTTTTCGTTCGAATAGGTCGTATTTTTAAATTTTTTGTTATACAATAATTTTTAAAAACTTTCAGCATTAACATTTTTTCATAAAAATGTTTTAATTCTAATAAACGAGTAATATTTATTTAAAAGCAATTTTTTAATTGTTTAAATTAGGATATTGTATAAATTGACAATTTTCTGTCGGAATTATAATATTCAGATATTTTCAAATTTGAAATTTTTATGTTTGGGAGATTTTATATTACCGAATTTGAAAATTCCCGAATATTGAAATTCCCGACAGCTTATAATATTACCAAATTTGGAAATTTCCGACAAAAATGGCTAAATTATTAATAATTAAACAAGAATTAATTGTAATAATTTTATTAATTTTATAATTTAAGAAATGCTTAATTTTAAAAATCGGGAATATCGTAGTACGGATATTTTATAATTTGGCAATTTTCTATCGGAAATTTTTGATTCGATAATTTTAAAGTATCAGGAAATTTATTTTTTCGGCATTTTCATTCTTCTTATTTTGTATCTTAAATTTTTAATACAATTTAAAAGTTTTTATGCATACTCGAAGTTCTCAATTGTAAATATTCAAAATTAAACTATCTTAAAAAATGTTCCAAATTAAATACTTTTAAAATCTAAATCTTGATATTTGAATCATTTGAAATTATATATGTCCAAAATTAAAGATTTACAAAAGTAAAAGTTGTAGAAAATTTAGCTGTAAATCTTGAAAATTGAAGAGTTTTTATTTGTTATAAATGAAAACTTGACTTTAAATTTGCAAAATGATTAAAATCAACCGAAATTAAGAATTTTTATTTACACATTCTTATAATGTAGGTCCTTAAAATTTTAAATCTGTAATTTTGAAGATTTAGATTTAAAATTACAAATATTTGAAAGATTTAGAATTGAAAACGTGTCTTATGATCTTCAAAATCATTCAAATTTAAGAATAATTTATATTTCTCCTTAGAACTGAAAAATGTTCAATTTTTGTAAAAGAAAATCAATTTTCCAAAGAAGTTCTTAATTACATACCTTAAAAATATAAATTTTAAAATTGAAATAAAATGCAATTTTTTATTTTAAAAATTCAGGAATTTTCAATCATAACTCTTCAGAGTTGTAGAACTTTGAATTGCAAATTGAAAAAATTGAATAATTTTTAAGTTTGACAATTTACAATATTAAAAATTATAGAAATTGAAAGTTTTACAATTCTCAATTCAGTAAATTTGGATGAATTGCATTCGAAATTCATTCAATTTAAAACATTTCGAATTTAAACTTTACTTTTGATTTTCCAAACCAACCAAATTTAGGATTTTTGGGTGCGTTGTTAAACAGATCATTTTTTAATTGTAATATTCCAAATTGAACAATTTAAAAATCCAAATCTTTAAAATTGAAGAGTTTTTAATTTGGACAATTTTCAGTTAAATATGATGCATGTTTTAAGTTTTATAATTAACAATGAAGTTAATTTGACTTTCGATTTTCAAAATCATTATAATTTAAGAATGTGTTTAGCAGCCCAAAATTCAGTAAATCTGGTTGATTTACAATCAAAATTTCAATAACTTGGAAGATTTACAATTGAAAACTTTACTTTTGATTTTTCAAATTATCCAAATTTAGGATTTTTTAATTCATTTTTAAAACGGAAAAATTATCAATTGCCATATTCCAAATTGAATACTTAAAAATTGCAAATCGGTAAAGTTGAAGAATTTTAAATTATAAATCTTCAAAATTAAACTATTCCGAAAAATGATCCAAACTAGATACCTTTGAAGTATCAATTAAAAAATTGAATTATTTTTTATTATTTATTTCCAAAAGTCAAGAATTTATTAATTTTTGTTGCAAATTCGTCGTTTTGGTTGAAAATTAATCTTTATAGATTCAAAATTTAAATGTTTGCTTAATTTTCTTAAACAATTAACTCTCTGCTTGAAAATTTAACTATTTTGTAGAAAATTTTTTTTTAAATTCATTTTTCTAGGTAGAAAGTACTGGTATTATATAAAACATTCACTTTTTATCGGTAAAAAATTCCACCATTTGGTTAAAAATTCAACTATTTTAAAAATTAAAGTAATTTGTTAAAAAGTCATCCTTTTTGGACGAAAATTTAACTGTTTTTTTTCATTCCTTTTTTTAAATTTTAAATATAATTAGTTACTCTTTTTTAGATAAACACCCGTCTTTATTTATAGAATGCTTAAAAATCATTCAAATTTATTTATTTGTAATTAATACTTTTTTAAAATGAAATAGCTTTCAATATTAAATCTTGAAAATTGAAGAATTTTAATCTGTAAATCGTTAAATTTTTACTATTGCCGATTGAAAAAAAAGTTGAATTCAAAAGATGTTCCAAATTTCCTTTTTTTTAAATATAAATCTTAACAATTAAATAATTTGAAGTTTTGTATTTTCAGAATTCAAGAATATGCAATTATAACTCTTCAAAATCGTAGAACTTTCAATTTTAAATCTTTAAACTTGAGAAAATGGTTAATTCATTAAAAATTATGAAAATTTTAAGTTTTAAGATTAAACACAAAGCAAAATTGTCGACATTTTGAACGGCGTTTTGGAATATTTCTAAAAAATAAATAAAGATAAAGGAGGGAAAAAAAAGCAACAATTTTTGATGATAGATATATATTTGAAAACAAAATATCGTACACAGCTATTTTAATTATACTTCGAATTTTGTCTGCTACTGGAACTTTTTATTCCCCTTATATTGTTTATTTCTTTACTTAAGAAACTTCATCTTATCTTTTAAAAATCGCCTCACATTTACATGTCAATTAAAGTTGCGCATTTCTACAAATTAAAAAAAATCTTCACAGATCTTATACAATAAAATTACTTTTAGAATCTACATCTTTCATATTTCAAAAGAATATAGTCTATTTTGATTGAAAATGAATCAAGTCTGGATGAAATAGTAAATATAAATTAATCTGAATTCAATTTCAAAAAGCTAAGAGTCTGTGAAAAGATTTTCGAAGAAATAAAAATGAAATTAATATGTTGGAAACTTCTACAGTTTAAAGATAATCGAAATTATAACCATTTTTTTAATTTTCAGATTTTCAGTACAAACTTATTAAATTAAAGAAAGGTAAATGTAGAAATAATTAGGAAAGTTCTACATCTACAAAAAGCATATTTACCAGCTATAGCTCACAGCACTTATTATATATATTTATATATGTAAATTAATCGATAACACTCCCCTTTTACGTAATTTATATAATAATATTGACTTCAAATTGGTTATTTGCTCCTTTTTGTCTATAGTCTTCAGAAACAATAAAAAATACAGCAAAGGACATTTAGAACCTTCAAATGTAAATTAAAATAACCAACCAGAAAATTTAAGTACCTATAAAATAAGTAATATAAATACAAATATAAATATAATATAAATAGAATGAATCGCATAATGTCCTTGCGTGAATTTTTGTATTTTCCTCATTTTAAAATCTAGGCCAGGAATTCGAAAGGAATTGAATACACAATGAAATTTCTGATCTATCATTGTCTGCAATTCAGTACCTTTCTGCTGAATTGTTGACTGGATTTTGAAAATGAATTTCATTTATCCATCTATGGAGCCTTTCACAGGAGCATAATACCGAATTTTCTTTATAATAGATAGTCTTTCCATATAGTATCGATTCCACCCACACTCATTGTCAGCCTGCGCTTTTTTCTTTTGCATTAGTTTAGTACGTAACTAAAAATTATTGGCGTATCAGTCATTTTAATTGTCTCAGTGCATGCATTCTTCTTTATGATACAATAGTTGAGGACAATTCACCGCAGCATACACTATTAATTAATTATAATTGTAATTAATTAAGCAATTCGTAAGTGATTGTGCAAATCCCCAGAGAAGTTCGTCACTGGCCAAAATAAAAAAAATTCTGCCGTTTTCGAATTCAACGACAGGTTTACAAACATCAGATTTAGTGGAATTAAAAAGTAATTATTAGACGGATTATTTTCTCTGAACAAATAAAATGCGACAAGTCATTAAATTCGATCTTCGGCGGAATATTTACAAAAATCTGACTTTTTATTTTCGGAAAGGTAAATGATTTTTTTTAGCTTTTCCGGGGTGTCTATTCACATGAAAACCCTGGAATTTTCAAGTAATTTTTGTTTAATTGAAATATAAAATGAAATAACAATTATTTATTTGTAAAAGTAATTTTGTATTACTAGATTTGTATTTTGTTGGAAATTCCTTTTTTATTGAACATTAATTTTTTGAATTGAAAATGTATCTTTTTGGTAGAAAGTTCATATCTCTCTTGACTGAAAAGTCTTTCTTTGTTTCAAATTTTACTTATGTTGCAAATTCGTAATTTATGATTGGATTCAACTGTTTTTAATTTAAAATTAAAATCTTTTTGATTGAAATACCAACTATTACATTTTTCGTTCAGGGATCATCTTTGTTGGTAGAAATTTCAACTACTTGGTTTAAATTTAAATTTTTCTGTTAAAAATTAATTTTATTGGATGAAAATTCATGACGTTAATTAAAAATTAAAATTTTTCGTTTGAATTAGTTTCTTATTGGTTTAAAATTAACTATTTAAATTAAAATTTAACTATGCGTTCAATTGCTGTTTGATAAAATATATTTTTTATTTGAAAATTGGCCCTTTTAGTGGAAACAATCTTCTTGGCTAAAAAATCATCTTTTTGATTGGAAATGCAACTTCTGCAATCAAAGAGTAAGCATTTTAGTTAAAAATTCAGCTTTCGGTAAAAAATTGCTATTATTTATTTAAAAAGTTCGAAATTCAAATATTTAATTGGAAATTTATCTTTTCTAGTTGCAAATTCAACTATTCACTTGAAAATTCATGCATTTTATAAAAGAATCATCTTTTCTATAAAAAATAAATCTTATTGTTTGAGAATTCATTACTTTGATTAAAATTTTCTAATATTTCAGTTAAATATTCATCATTTTAGTTAAAAATTTATTTCATTGGTTGAAACTTTGTTTTCTTTTAGCTGAGAATTGATTTTTGTAACTCAAAATTGAACTATTAAATTTTTAGCTGAAATTTGTTATTTTATTTATTAATTTAATTAATAAATTAATCTATTTTCTTGAAACTTCAACTATTGCAAATAAACATGCCTAATTTGAGATTAAAATTTATTTTTGTTGTTTAAAATTCAACAATTTGGTTAAAACCTCGTTTTCTTTTGGTTGAAAATAAATTATTTAACTTGAAATTTAATTTAATTGATGCATTTTGTTGAAAAATCGTATTTTCCGGTAAAAATTTATCTTCTTGTTCAAAAACTCAACTATTCTAGTTAAAGATTAATCTTTTTAGTTGAAAAGTCATATTTTTGGTTGAAAGGTAAACTACTTGGTTGAAAGTTAAAATCTTTTGTTAAAAATTAATCTTTTTTGTTTAAAATTTAACTACTTCAGTTGCAGATTCATAATTTTGGTTCGAAATTCATAACTGTGGTTGAAAATTAGTTTTATTTTGGTTAAAAATGAACTTTTTTAAATGAAAATGTAACCGTTTAATTTTTGGCAAAAATTTGTTATTGTTTAGTTTAAAAGTAAACTTTTTGGTTAAAAATTTATCTTTTTTATTTGAAAATTAATTTTTTGTTTGTTGAAAATTCAACTATTCTAGTTTAAGATTAATCATTTTAACTGCACATTGAACTATTTTGTTAAATATTCGTTTTATGTTGAGAATTTAAGTATTCCAATTCTGGTTCAATATTGATCATTTTCAGTTCAAAACTAAACTATTTGGTTAAAAATTCATCTGCGAAATTCAACCCTAGAAATTAATACAATTACATAAAAGACTTATACTTCAATAAAATTACTTTCATGAATAAAAAAAAAAACATTTTTAAAATGTTGTATCTGAATAGTATTATTTTTACAAATTTAAATATTTACAAGGACTAAAAAATATTACTTATATTAAATTTGCCAAATTGTATACATTTTCTAAATCGAATAAAAAAAATACGAAATATTAAACCTAAAAAAATCATGTGATATTTTTAAAAAAACCTGAAGTCGTCAGGAATTTTTTTTCCAGAATTTGAGTAGACACCTTGTTTTCTAATTGTTATTGTATTCTTTACAACCTTTATCCTTTCATGATCAAAATCTACCGAAGCACTTAACGGATAGATTTAGCACTCTTATATTTTTTTCTATTTTTTACAAAGAAGGATTCAGAATGCTTCGCGGGAGATAACAGTGATATATCCTAATTAGTAATTTAATCGCTCTAGGCCTGTTATTAATATTATTTATTGTCAACATTTTCGGCTTAATACTATATATTACTGCAATCCTGATCAAGTTTTCAATGTTGAAATAATTCTAACGAATCTTGCATGGTTTTTAAAAATTCACATTTCTTTTGAATTCTTTTGCAGCAAAAGTTTTGAAATTACAATTTTAAGATTTTCATTTTATCGAAATGTAGTCGAGGTACTTAAAACGCAGCTTTCTGTTTCACACGTAATTGATTCTTGGATATAATATATTAATCAGATATACAATAGTATTAGATCAACGGCTAAAAAATAATATCTCTGCTGAAAATTGTCCAAGGTACTGAGGCAACAAATTTAACTCGAATCGAGTAGTATATCTATAAGATTATGAGGCCTCTTGTCGACCGAACATGGTTCTGTTCCATGCTAAATTGCCGATAGTCGGTATTATCATCAATTGATAATGCAGATTCCTGACATGGTAGATAAGCCCGAAACAGCTATACTACTAAATCAAAAAATATATTGTTTTATTTTTGACTGAAATTTAAAATTTAATTTATAAAATTATCTTTTGTAACGAATTCGGTAGAAATTTTTAGCAGAGATTTTTTGTAAGCCATTACGTCAGCTATGTGGTCTCAAACGTGACAGTCTTAGTAGTTTCAAGCCTTTTATTTTTAAACAAGCGATTTTTCAGATATAAAAAATGAATGAAGTACTTTCCGTTTACAGTAAAAAGTAGAAGGAATTAAAAGATTCGAGTAAATAGAAGTTGTGAATGTGTTTCATTTCAGAACGGAAATTACTTGATATTGGATAAGGATTGCTATCAATTTTGTTGTCCTGTGTTCTCTTCATGATTTGTATTCTGATAAAAAAATATATTTCGTTCAATTTAAAATCACATGATCTATTTTGTACTATGAAAGAGCTCGTTCTTAGTGATTTTCCGGTCGCTGGGATATTATTTTCTCTGTAAAAGAAAAGTTAAGATATGTCCAATATGTGTGGCTTGACAACAATTTTATACATCAAGAATGCAGAAAGAGAAAAAACATCTGATAGGATGAAAAGATTGAAAAATTATTGTTTATTATTGTGAGATAATGTCAGAATATTGGGTAATTATTTTTTCTCTTTCTGCAGGTATTTGTTACATTTTTCTTTCCTTAGACACTTAGACGGAACAGACAATAAATTTACGTTAAGACCTGTGTAAGAATCTCAATACCGTTGGCACTACAACGGTTTAGTATAATTAATTAATTAGGATCGAACACGTTTACGTTGGATATATTGTTATGTGTATGTAAATATTTATCCATATGTATAATTAACTTACAAAAATGATTTCTGATTTCCATCGAGATATATATTCTGTATCGCGTAGGGGAGACTACTCTACAGTGGATCATTATTAATAAAAATCACAAATATGCATAAAATAATTATTTAATTAATATTAATTAGTACTTGCAGTGTCCTGGCCATTAATTCAATTATTTGACATACACTAATGGTAAAAAATGGTAAAAAAACATAACACAATTAAAGGGTCAACAAAATTTTCCGGATTTTTAATGATTTTTCAGAGTGTTGTATCTCAGTGAAAAATAGTTGTATCAAAGTCTAAAAAAAAAGCTTTTTGTACCTTTAAATTTGTAGTTTTTAAATATTTTGGCAAAACAATTTTCAGAGTTACATTTTCCGGGAAATTTTAACAAATATTGTGAATAAAAAATGTAGCCAATTTTTTTGCTTTTTTTTAAGTCCACGAGGTTGGAAAAATTTTGTATGCCCTCCGGCCGGAAAGCGCAATTTTCTGGCCGCTGCGGTCTCCGGCACCGTCGAGCAAAAAAATAGTATACACACCTCGGCCAGTAAAAAATAAAGCCTCAGATCACATGTAATTGTCGGCCGAGAACATACAACATTTTTTTCAAGTTCGTGGACTTGAAAAAAAATTTGCAAAATCTTTTATTCACACTACTTGATAAAACTGCGCGGAACTTGTAACTCCGAAAATTTGGTTGCCAGAATAACTCAAAACTAGAAATTTAAAGCTTCGAAATGCTTTTATTAGACCTTGATAGGACCATTTTTCACCTAGATACAACATTCTGAAAAATCACTAAAAATTCGGAAAATTTTTTTGACCCTTTAATTTTTTTCATTAGTATTTTACAGACCTAGCTAAGTAATATAATATTCCAACTTAGCTATGGTATGGACCGGATAGCTTGTTAATTTAGCTTCAATTTAATTTTTTTAAACATCGGCACGACCCTTTTTCACTGAGATATCGAACTGTAATAAAATAGGACCCTTTTGTCTTTGATTGACCATATCTCAGCAATCAATGTTTATGAAATTACTAATGTTGAGTGTGCCTTTTACATTTGAATAAACCCCAAAAACCCTGCGAAGTTACATTTCGATCTAATGAACCGTTTCCTTGTTGGAAACTGTAACACCTTTGAAAAAATTAAAGGGTCACGTTTTTTTGCGCTTGAATATATCCTAATCATGGCTAGAATGAAAAAAAATCTAGCTTTTTTCCCTATTTTTTCGCAAATCTGCTGAAATTTACATAAAAAAATGTTTCAAACATTGTTTTTTTTTCGAAATTTGAAATTTTGTTTTAAAGGCTTCCAAAACTTGAAAAAATTTTGTTTTCACTAATGCCGGCATTAGCGTTACACAAAGCGTACCACGTGAAGTGTGTGTTTGCAACAAGGAAACGGTTCATTAGATCGAAATGTAACTTCGCAGAGTTTTTATGAATTATTCATCTGTAAAAGACACACTCAACATTAGACATTTCATGAAGATTTGAAATTTAGCCATTGATGTTCTGAAAAACCATAAATTACCCTTTTTTTCCTTCAAATTTATCCAAGATAGTGAATGAATTTTGTAGGAAATTTCTTATAGTTTTCAGAACTGCCCTTAATTTTTCTGTGCGACCATTGGTTGCTGAGATATCGTTGATCAAATACAAAGGGGTCCTTTTTGATTTAAAGTTCTATATTTCAGTGAAAAATGGTCGTACTGAGATTTAAAAAAACTAAATTGAAGCTGAATTAAGAAGCTATCCGGTCCATACCATAGCTAAATTGGAAAATTTTTGTTCAAACTCGTGGACTTGGAAAAAAGCACCAAAATTTGCAAAAATTTTTTGCCGAAAGATCTCAAAACTAGAAACCTAAGGCTTCAAAATGCTTCTTTTAAGATCTTGATACGACCATTTTTCACTGAGATACAGCGTTCTGGAAAATCACTAAAAATTCGGAAAATTTGGTTGACCCTTTAATTTTTTCCATTAGTGTACATTATTATTTTAAATTAATGATTATTTACTGTAAATTTATTATTTACTGTAGCGTGGTCTCCCCTATATACGTATGTATAATATTACATCATTGCACAAAGATATTTCAGGGAAAAATACCTTACTTTTTCAGTGAAGAAAAATATACCCTGCAGTTTTCCTTCTTTGGTGAACTTTGAATTTAAAAATTCACTCCTCTTAAGGAAAAAATAAGTATTTTTTATTTAACTTAATTAAAGCTTGAGATGAAATTAAATGTCTTAAATGTTTTATGGTAAGAGCGTTTCAATTAAAGGCCAGAGAGATTCAAATTCTATTGTGGGATTGATTTCAAAAATTTTACTTTAAAATTTGCTATAAGAATATTACTTGGACTACCTATCTATGCTTACGTTTTCTACTTATATTACTATTCTATTTTTCGATATTTATAAGTATTAAAGTAAATAAAAAGTAGCTAAAATAAAATTAAAATAGTAGTAGGGGGGAGGGGATTATAGGGTGGCCACTTCAACTTGAGAATACAAATCAAAGTTTAATTTCTGATTATACCAGAAAAATAATAAAATTTGTGTTTTAAAATCATTAATTTTATAATATTGTTGGCTTAGAAATTTAAACTAATAGAATCCTCAACTTTTCAGTCTGATTTCCTTTACTTTGGAGAAAAATTATTATTTTGCTGTTTCAAAAGCAGTTGAAACTGCAGATTTTTCCAGTTACAGGGCTCGGATCGAGCTACTTTTTCCAATTTTTTTCGAATGGTTTGAAAAAATGAGACTAATCGATGTTTTTCATTTTCTGAGAAGTCCACCGTACTTAGTTTCATTTTTACTCAGAATGAAACTTTTAAAATTGTACTTCAAAATTAGAAAAAAAGTTTCCTATGTTAATTGAGAACATTAAATATTTAATAATTTCTCATTAAAGCTTTATGATTAGACAATTTAAAATTAATAGCGTTTTTCGCCTTTTCGCTTCAAAATAAAAATTATATAATAAAATCCAATGAAAGAGGCCAACTATTTTGTTTAAAAATGAAACTATTTGGATCTAAATTTCGTTCTTACGGATAGAAGATTCATTATTTACGGAGTAGAGTAATCTTCTTTTATTGAAAATTAATCTTTCTTGGTTAGAAATTGCATTAAGTGTTCCGAAACCAACTGTATTCTAAAAAATTCAATTAAAAAAAATTAAAATTATATAATTTTTTAATTTAACTATTCTGTCGAAAATTTACCTTTTTTTGCTAAAAATGACATTTTTGGTTGAAAATTCGTTTATATGGTTGGAAAATTTAGCATTGTAGTTGAAAATTCATCTTTTTGGCTGGAAATTTGTCTATTTTGTTGAAAATTCCTTTTTTTTTTAAATTAATTTCGTTAACTAAAAGTAAACTTTTTAATTTTTGGTTAGAAATTTATATTTTTCTGTTAAAAATTCATGTATTTGTTCGATAATTCATATTTTCTGAAAGAAAAATAATCTCCTTGGTTGAAAATTACTCTTTTTGGTTGACATTTGAACTATTTTGTTGAAAATTCATATGTTCGGGATGAAATATTAACTTTTTAACAGCAAAAACGCCTTTTGACATTATATTATTTTTCTTTCATGTATATTGTTGAATATTCGTCTTTATGGTAGAAAATTAATCTTCTGGTTTGAAAATTCATGTTTTTGATTGAAAATTCAACTATCGTTTGAAAGTTTAATTATTTCGTTTAAAATTAATTTTTTCTTTTTGGTTAAAATATAAACTTTTTTTAGTTGAAGTTTAATCTGTTTTGTTTGAGAATTCTTCATTGTGTTGAATATTCATCTTCTTTGTTTAAAACTTAACTATCACAGTTGAAAAAATATAATTTAATTTAAAAATGCATCACTTTGGTTAATTTTTGTTCAGGCGAAAATTAATTTTTTAAACTTAAGACTCACTTCTGTTTTTAAATTAATTTTTTTTAGATGAAATTTTAGATTTTTCATTTTTGGTTGAAAATTGATCTTCTTCATTTAAAAATTAATATATTTTTTTTAATCATGTATATTTGTTGAAATTTTTTTTTTAAAGAAAATTAATTTTCTTGATTGAAAATTCATCCTTTTGATTAAAAATTCAATTATTTCGTCAAAAGTTTAAATATTTCGTCGCAAATTTTATTATTTATTTTTGGTTCAAATAACAACTGGTTTTGGTTGACGTTTATTCTTTTTGCCATTTGGTTCATAAATTCTTGCATTTAGTTGAAAATTTGTCTTTCACAGTTGAAAAATTATGATTTGAGTTGAAAATTCATCACTTTGGTTAATAATTCGTTTTCTTATGGTTGAAAATTGATTTTTTAAACTGAAAATTTAACTATTAAATTTTTGGTTAATATTTGATATTTTTTATTTTAAAATTCAACCATTTGTTTGAATATAAATATATTCTTAGTTAAAAAATCGTATTTTTGGTAGCAAATTCAATTATTCCAGTAAAAGATTCATGATTTTAGTTAAAAATTCATCATTTTGGTTGAACATTTGTTTTCTTTTGGTAGAAAATTGATTTTCTTTAACTCAAAATTTAACTATTCAATTTTGGTTGAAATTACATATTTTTTATTTTAATTCTACTATTTGGTTGAAAATGAATATATCTTTAAGTTGAAAATTCATCTTTTTGGTTGAAAATTTACCTATTGCAGTTGAAGATTCATTATTTTAGTTCAAAATTGAACTATTCCAGGTGAAAATTTCTTATTTTAGTTAAAGATTTACCACTTTGATTAAAAATTTGTTTACTTTTGGTTAAAAATTAAGTTTTTAACTGAAAATTTAATTATTCAATTCTGTTGTGTAAATTTGACCTTTTTTAGTTAAAAAATTAATTACCTGGTTAAAAAAATATATTTTTTAGTTGAAAATTCAACTATATGGTAAAACATTTATGTACTTTTACGAAAAATCGTCTTTTTCGGTAGAAAATTAATGCTATTGTTCAAAAATTCTTTATTTTAGTTAAAAATTAAACTATTCATCACTTTTGTTGAAACATGGGTTTCATTTTGGTAAAAAATATTTTTAACCCTCAAATGGTACACTCCAACCCAGCATGCCTAAACGGTACACTGGTGCGAATTGGTTTTTTTGTAATGTTAATATTAAATATTTAATATATTGAACATATAATAAACAACTAACATATATCACACATATTCAACATATATATTTAATATATGTGGGGATAATCCGCTGTAGCTGTTTGCGTAAATTCTAACAAAATGAAAAAACTTCGGGTGCGAATTCGCACCAGTGTACTGTTTGAGGGTTAACCGAAAGTTTAAATATTCAATTTTTGGTTTGAATTTTATATTTTTTAGTTGAAACTTTAATTATTCTTTGGAAAATTGATCTTTTTGAATTAAAAGTTCATATTTTTTTCAAATAGTCTTCTTTGGTAGAAAATGAATCTTCTTGTTTGAAAGTTCATCCTTTTGGTTGAAAATTCATCTATTATAATTTAAATTATACATTCTCAAATCTAAAGCCGAAATTGTTGAGTTCTTTCAAGTTTATATTTTTCAAAACTAATTTTCCTGAAGTTAAAAATTAATGTAAATTATAAACTTCTCTCATTTAATAATAATATATTTCGTTTAACAGTCCAGAAAGAAATTTTTTTAACTCAGATAACTATTGTTAAAAAAATTCTTATAAAAACTTTTTTTTAACTTTGAGAATTAAAAAATGCTTGAAAATCAATGAGAATTCTTCAACAAACAGTTATGTGTTGTTTTTTCCCCATTATTTTTACAAATTTGATGCAACTTTTTTCAACCGAACCCTGTAATTAAGGAAAATTAATTGTTTACATATCGCGCAATATAAAATAAACAATATTTGCTATTTTTCTAATAGAGTGGCGACCTAGAAGTGATCAAATGTCAAATACGGATTTATGAGAGATCTTTTAAACAAAATAATCGCTGGGATTTATTATACAACTAAAAAAATGTGGGTAAAAAATGTTTAAAAAGTGTAAATGAATTTTGTAATGATTTAGCAGCAGCTTCATGTAAAATATATTTATTTGCAATAAGTCTAGTTGACTGAATTGATGACTCGGTATAATTTGTTTATGTATATTATACGACAAACAACGTATGAGCCCCACATAAGTGACTTAGGAATTTCAATAGGAATCCTGGCACTTTTAGAACGGAGGACACGATTATATATTATATTATATAATTATATATATATTGATAGATTGCATTTTAAGTCTTTAAGCGTTAATTCGTTCTGGCGAAAACGCGAGATGTGCCTATGCGAATATAATTAATAATTAATAATTAATAACTAATAATAGATAATTAATAATTATAATGAACGAATACTTCCTTATGTTACATAATATCCTAAACATATTATTTAACACACATAATGACGTTTACTCCTTATGTGTTCTCATATTATGCATCAATATTTAGATTTAATTTAATCAGGCTTAATTACCGTTAACAATACGTTAATCGATATTATTGTCCGACACATTTAACTTTGAGATATGAACATATATATATATATGAAATTATCAGTGACCACCTCGCATACTAATCACTTTTTACTTCAAAAATATTTCACTCACTAGAAAGTATATTCAGAAACTTAAAGAATTTTAAATTAATAATAAAAAAAGTATATGTTGCGATTAGATGAAACTATTTTTTCAAGAGGAAAGTAATTTTACTGTAATAATCAATATATATATATATATATATATTCTTTTTTTTTAAATTAAAATTTTGTGATATTGATGCAAGCTAATCGCTTTCGGTTGTTAATCGTAATAACAAGAAAGATCCTCTATATCGAACGTGGCGCTTAAGATTACGTAATTTAAAATTTTATTCCTAGAAGAAGGTACAGGTAACCATAGAACATTGTCTCGTGCAATGCATTCATCATTTTTATACCACACAGGGGGCGAAATCAACATTTTTTTTCATCCCAATAATATTTTTTCTGATCAGAATATTAAGTACGATATTGATAATCAATTCTCTCGGGGTTCATTTCGCCACCAGTGATATTATTTAACTTTACTCTGCGCTAAGAAAAATATAGTTCAAACTTGAATTACTTTTCGAGAAATATTCAGGCCTGAGATTGTCAAAAACATGTTTTTTTAATTGTATTATATAATTGCAAACGGCCTGTACGAAAAAATATTACACGAAATTCAGTATAGGCCTATAATGATTTTCTTTAATTTTTTGCAATAATAGGAAATTTATTTTTAAAAATCATAATACAGAAAACGAATATTAGAAATTCAGCAATGGAATAAATAATTCAAAAATATTGAAGAAATTAATATAAAAACAGAGACATTACAAAGGAAAGATTTATTTTAGATAATTCATAATAAAACTTTAAAATTGGTTGAAATTTCATTGAAAACTTGTAACCCCTTTTTTATTCCTTTAAAACTCTGAAGAATTTCCTTGCAATTGATAAAATCCCCTAAAATCTTGTGAAATTCTTTTAAATTCTTTGAAATCTTTGGAAAGCCTACAAAATTCTTTGAAATCTCTTGAAATTTTCGGAAACCTTAAAAAAATTTTTTTTCTTCCTGTTAATTTTTAAAATTATTTAAAATTCTTTAAAATTATTTGTAAATAAAATAAGTTTATTCCTTAAATTTCTCCAGAAATTCCTTGAAATTGGTAAAATTCGCTGAAATTTGTAAAATATTTGTAGGTCCTATCAAATCCCTTAAATTTGGTGAATTTCTTTGAAAATGCTACAAAATTCTTGGAAATTGTCTAAGCCTAATAAAATTCTTTGGAATTTTTTAAAATAACTTAAAATATTTCAAATCATTTGAAAGTTTTTTAGTACTTTGATATCACTTGACATCATAAAGATCCATAGAAATCCCTTGAAATAATATTAATTTGATTCCTTAAAGTTCCATATTTTTTCTTTAAAACCCTTAAAATCATTGCAATTTTTGGAAATCTTTTTAAATTCATTAAAATACATATGTGAAAAATATTAAAATCCGTAGAAATATCGTGAAATGTTAAAAAATGTTTTTAAATAACTTAAATATTTGAAAATTTGTATTTCCTACATATCTCTTAAAATCAATTAAATCTTTGAAGGGTTTACAAAATAATTAGAACAATTTACAAAAAATATAAGAATATTCCCTAAAGTACTTTATAAATATCGCAAATTAGTCAAATCTCCTAAAATCTCCTTAAATCTTACTACATTCTTTTAAATTCTTTGGAATATTTAGAATATACAAAATTCTTGAAAATTTCTTTAAATCTCTTCAAATTCCTTGGAAACTTTAAAAATAACTTAGAAACTTTAAAGTCCTTTGGAAGTTTTTTAATTCCTTTATGTCTCTTAAATTTATAATAATTTTAAATCCTTTAAATTTTGTGAAATACCTTATAATCTCTTGAAATGTTTGGAATTCCTTATCATTTTATTTCATGTTTTTCCCTGAAGTTCTCCATAAACCACTCAAAATTAAGCTTAAAATATTTGGAAATCTTAAACATTAATAGAAATTCCTTAAAATTCTTCGGAATTTTAATAAATAGTTTAAAATCTTTAAAATCTTGTGAATCCTTTGAAATTTTTTAAACCTCTTAAATTATTTGTAAAATTGTAATTTATGTAAATATCTGATTGTAAAAATCTATTAAAATAATTAGAAATCATTTGCAATCCTTAAATATAAAATAAAATTATTCATTAGAGTTTCCCGAAAAAAAGTTTAGATCCCTAGAAATCTTTTAAATACTTGGAGATTCGAAAAAATCCCTGAAATCTTGTGAAATTCTTTCAAATACCTCTAAATCCCTTGAAATTATATTTAATTTAATGGACTTTCCAAATTTCTCTAGAAAACTATAAAAATCGAGTTTCAAATCTTTGGAAACCTTATACTAAATTTTTTGAAATCCATAAAAATGTTTGAAATTTCTTGATGTTTCGTAATCTCTTAAAATATATTAAAATCTTTTAAAATTCCGTAAATCATTAGAAGTATTTAAATATTCTATAAAATCCTTTAAATCTATTGAAATTATTAGAATTTCCTTGAAATCTTCATACTTCATGCCCTTTGAATTTTTGAAATACAAAATCTAAACTTGAAGAATACTGAATAAATTTGTAAATTTTCAAAATGATATTTTAAGCAATTTTAATTTAGAAAAATTTAAAATTGAAAGATTAGAATTTTTTAAGCTGAATATTTTTTTAAATTAGAAGACAAATTAATTTTATTCTAAATCGCTACAAATTGATAATTATTCAATCTTTATTGGTACATCAGAATTTGTTTCTGTTTTGAAAACATTTAAAAAATTCTCTTGAAAATTATTTGTTTAAAAATTATAAAATCCTCTAAAATTTGTTAAAAAGTCTTGAAAAAAATAGTAATTATCTTGAAAAATTATCACCAAAAATCCTTAAAAAGCTTCAAAATTTAATTTCGAAATCTTTTAGAAACCAAAACTTTATATATTTTTCGAATAAAAAACAATTTGAAATCCTACGTTAAGTAAATAAATCAATCGTTCGTGTACAGTTTCTTTATTTTTGCACCCCTTTTTTAAATATTTTAAAATTAGTTATATCTATTGTATCTTAAAATTATTTTCTGCATAATTTTCCAAACATTGCAAAAAACATAAGAAATGAATTACATGAAAATTATTAAAGACCTATACTGCATTTCCTATAATATTTTTTCGTTCAGGTGTATAGCGATGAAAACAGTGAGTTACCCTTTAATAACTTTTCAAATTATAAAAAAAGGGTTGCAATAAAAAAAGAAAAGAAAATTTGATGCTTTCTTCTTCTGAAAAATAAGGGGAGAGGCCCGGTATACGCAATCACAGGCCTGAAAATATTATTTGTAATGGAGTTAAATTGATATTTGAAATTTAAAAATAATTGAAACACTCAGAAAATTTTGTTTTAAATAAAAAAAAATGTTTTTTTGGATATACAAAAAAATTGTTTGAATTCAAAAAGTATGGGTCAACTAAACATTTTGCTTTCTATATAATAACCAAATTCTATGGTTGAACAAAAAAAAATTTGTTTATTTTGCCAAATCGTTTTCTGAGGGAATTCTCTATATTTTTCTTAATGTCTTATCATTTTGCAACCAATATCCAGCGTGAAAAAAGCCATATTTATTTTTACTTATGACATCAGACCCTTAGAAATGGATCTTTGATTGCAGAATGCACGATTTCAGAACTTTAACTTACTATTTATTTATTTATATATATAATATTTATAAGTATACGCTAATCCCGCGTATAAGCTTTTCTAATATTGCATTGTCGACAGTATACACATTATAATAAAAATTATTGTCTCGTGTTCAATTCAGTTATGACACAGTGATTTTTGTGTCGCGATTATTTAATTATTCTGATTGACTCTCCAAAAAAACGTACCGAGTACGGAAAGCCATAAAACTCGTGTACATTAAAAAAATGTCTCAAGTGTTCGAGACATGATTATTGTCAAGATATTGTCCATTCAGGTTGAGAATTACCGGATTTTTTTATATATTCAAATAAGAAGTGATATGAACAAATTGATATGAACAAATTGATATGAATTGATATGTTAATTATCAAGAAATGTTAATTCGGAAATTCTTTTTTGGTTTTTCTCAAGAGAGTAATCGAGTCCTTTGTTTAAGAAGAAAATTGGATTTTTCATTTTGCTCTAATAAGGCTCAGAAATGAAAATATTATTTTAATCAATAATCGAATTTATTATTTACTACTCCAAGCCTTATTGAATAAATAAATTACAAAAATAGTATCATAGTTGCTGTTTCAATCGAGGAAACTAATTGCTGGTCATTTTCCGGTTCTTAACATTTTTTTACTGTCAATGAAACTTTAAAAATTGAACTCTTGTAGCTAAGAAGTTTTTAATTTTAAGTAATAAAAACTTTTTTATTTAATACTGTCGAATTCCAAAATATTTTTTTTAACTTTTATGAACTATACAGTCTAGAGATTTCTGGTTAAATAATATATATTCACGCAATAATTTTCAATGCTCTAAATTGAAGAATATATCAATTGTGTACATTTTCGAAATTATATCATTTTAAGCAACATTAAGTTAGAAAAATTAAAAATTGATCGATTACTATTTTTGAAGCTAAATAATTTTTAGATTAGAGGCTAAATTATCATTTTTTTAAATCATCAAAAATTGATAAATATATAAATTGAGAAATTATTCAAGGGTTATTTATACATAAAAATATATTTTCATTAGTGAAGACTAAAGAATTCCAAAAAATAAAATTCGCGACTAATCGAGAAATATTATTCGGAAAATTTTCCAAATACTTTAATTCACGAAAAGTTGATAATATTACTGAATTTTTAAATTCTCGAATAGTAGAATTCCTGATAGTTTATAACATTACCAAATTTGAAAATTTCCGAATAATATTGACGACATTAAAAAAATTCCCGAAAGCAGTAAAAAATAAAATATTTGATCAAAGACAAGTTTTCTTTTGTGGTTAATTAAAAAAATGTTTATATATTAAATTATTGCATTCTCCATAAGTCAGTGATATTTATTGAAAAAACATTTTTTAATTGTTATAATTTGGGAATTTTATTGTTCAGGTATTTCTCAATAAGGGAATTTTATATTTCGGGAATCTTCTTTTTCGGGTCTTCTACAGCGTTGGAAATTTTATTTTTCATAATTTTTCAGGCATCCCTTTGTTTTGAAATCTTTTTAAGTATTCTCTTTAAATTTAATGATATTTAAAAAACTACATATTGATTTTAATTTTTGTAAATTTTCAAATTCTAAATTATTTTTGAAATTTTATCAAAACTTGTCAATCTCTTTTAAAATGATTTGAATTTTACCTAAAATGTTCTAAAAGTACAGGGAAAAAATTGCCTCAAAATCCTCCAGATTTTTTGTTGCCCATTTTTAAAATCTTTTTTAGTTTAAAATTGAGTTTGAATCTTTTAAGAATTACTCAATATCCCTGGAAGGTATTCAAAATTTTCATAAATAAGTAATTGTTCAATTGTTATTTATACATGAAAATTTAGCAATTTAACTTCAAAATTAAAACTGTTCTAAAATAGAAAATTCAGAATTTTCTATTTGAAACACTTCTGTTTCAAATAGTTTCGTTTTAAATACTTGAATTGCTCATTTTAAATTAAAAGTAAAATATTGCTAAATATTAAGCAATTGTTCTTTTCCTTCATTGAAGAAACTTCCAATTGAATGAGTTAAAAATGTATCTTTTAGACTGAAACAGATTTTGGATAGAATTTGAAATTTAATAAAATTAATTAATTATTGTTCAATTTTTAATTTTCGAACTACAGCCCATTTCAAACAAATATTATTGATTTATATTTACGCTTGATCAGCTTAAAACTTGTATCAAATAATTTTAATTCAAAACTTTTTTAATTTTGAATTTTGTAAGACTTCATTGAAGAATTTTTCTTTTAAAAATTAGTAAAATTCTCCGTTAAAAAATAAATTCATTGTTATTTCCCGGTCCACTTGGCTTGGAGCAGTTAATAATAAAATTACCATTTAACTCATAAACTTTGGATTGAAATCGCGTAATCGAAAATTTCCTAGCTTTTCATCGTTTTAAAATATATTTTGTATAATGTCAAAAAAAAGGTTTGACGTAGAGGAGACTGCCCTAAAGTGGATAATCATTAATTAAAATATAAAATATAAGTTAAATAAATAATCCGCATTTTGATTCATTAACAAATAGAGTTTCTCAACTAATAATTGAATTAAAGGAATTATTTTACATACATCAGTATTTTAAATAAATTATTATCTACTCTAGATTCATTATAAACTCTAGGATGGTCTCCCATAATTGCATTTTTAAAAGCACAATCATTCTTCGATTATCTTCCGATTATTACTTTTCAGTTTGTAATTTTTCGGTTTAATATATTCTAAAAAAGCGATTTAAAAAATAAAATAGTTTAGGTATGAAAGCAGGCAAGTTCAGCGAATAGAAAAGGAAATTTGAGAAACCTTGAGCGCTTCTTATTAACCATTAGAAATAAATTATTTCATTATCAAAACAAATCAGAGGATAGAATTCTCGTTTCTTGTAATCCATTTATATTCGCTTTTATCTGAACTTTTTTTTCTATTAAAATATCTTTGGAGATTTTAGGGCGGTATTTTTTTTAATACTCGCAAAAGTTTTCGGCTTTTTCTTTTTTTTTCTTGTCAGTTGGTGGACTGTTTTCGACTTCATCTTCTTCTTCTGTTTGCGGCTAGGTGGAGGATAACGCTTGATTAGTTTCTTTTCAATTTTTTGAGAGCGTTTTCCTTTTTAATGGTGGATTGAGTCCATTTTAACGCAACATATATTCTCGGCCGTATTGATCGCCTCTCTGTAATGAAAGTGGAAAGCACATCTTCGTATGATATGTCGATCTTATAGTTCGCGATAAGAGATGCGCATGCATTAATTTATTAAGGATGGTACAGAAATATTATTGGAAATTTTCCAACACATTTTCCTTTCCTTTTTTTATTGAATTACTTTTATCGGTTTGATACCAAATTTATTAAGAAAATCCGAGATTTAAATTAAAAGATTGCTACAGGTCAGAGAGTTCTGGAAAGTAAGGACATATTTTAATGGGTAGAGAAAGCCAGGGAAGGCGAGGGAACACCTGAAAAAGTCAGTCATTGTTTTGGATTAAAAATTCTACTTTTTTGTAGAAAATTAATCTTTTTGGGTTGAAAATTTAACTATTTTGGCAAAAAATTCAATTTTTAGGTGAAAATGAACAATTCTATTTAAATTTATATTTTTCTTTATGATTTCAAATTTTTTGCTGAACATTTATAGTTTTTGGTTGAAAATAAACATCTTTGTTGGAAAATTATATTTTTCGTTTGAAAATTCAATTGTTTTGTTGAAAAATTGTCTTTTTTCAGCTCAATATTCAAATAATTTGGTAAAAAATTAGACTTTTCGGCTGAAAATTAACATTTTATTTAAAAATTCATATTTAAGATTTGAAAATTCAATTATTTGGTAGAAAATTCGTCTTTTTAGCGTAAGTGTGCAATATTTTTGATACCATTTTTACATTCACATTCATGAGAGTGTAATGTAATCGTCCAAATTTTCGGTCTCTGGTTTTTAACGGATCTTTACGTTTCGAAACACACAGAATCCGAAAATCATAAAATTTTGTTGGTGTCTGTCTGTATGTCTGTATGGTTACATGAATGTTGTAGCCACGCTAATTTTTGAAGGATTTGTCCAATCAAGTCAGCCTTTGATACATTTCTTAATGTTTCCAAAAAGAAGGCTAAGTTCGTTAAGCCGATATTTCCAAACAAAATTTAAAAATTTAGAGCATTTTCAACATTAAAAAAATTTTTTTTTTTTTGAAAATTTGAAATATTGAAAATGTTCAGAAAAATAAAAAATAAATAATTTTCTAAAAGATTAGAAAATGTCATTTAAATTCATCACTAGCTATCAAATATATTTAGAAACTATGTCAGTTACATTTTTCGATTAGATAAAATTTCAAAAAGTTTGAGCTTTTTCAAAATTTGAATAAGAATTTATTATGGGATTTAGAAACTTTGTCAAATTTTCTTGTACACATCAAAAAGAATTGCAAATTTTCCTAATGACATTTTCAAATTCGATAAAACTTCAAAAAGTTATATGCTTCTCAAAATTTTGAAAATTTTCTAAAAAAGGAAAAAAAAATTTAATAGGTTAAGAAATATCAATCAAAATTTTTATTAGATGTAAAATATATGTTTTTCAAAATTATTATCATGAAATTTTGTAATTAGACAAAAGTTCCAAAAGTTGGATCATTTTCAAAAATATGCAATTTTGATTTTTAAGAGTTCTGTAAGTTTAAAATGTTATTTTTAGTCGATTTTAATAAGATTTTGAAGTGGACATGAACTATCAAGCGCGAAGCGCGATTTTCGTAATGAGACTGTAATCGTTAAAGCCGTAGGTGCTTTGAGAACCTTCCTTAAAGTCAAATCGTAAAAAATTCAGTTACAATTTATGGCTGTAATTCCTCAGAAGTTTAAATCACAGTTTTCGATTTAAGTTATAGTATTTACAACACTTGAAAAAATTTATTTAAAGTGTACACATTAAACGTACGAAAACGAACGCGAAGCGCGAAAGCGTACCCGCGCGCCCTAGGCGCTCTCAAATTCGGCGCGATGCGCAATGAGACTGTGCCCGAGCAGCGGATATATTTTTTCTTTTATTGATTGAGAAATTCCTCTTGGTTGAAAATTCAAAAATGTTATTAATAAATTTTCTTTTTTGGTGGAAATTTCAACTATTTGGTAAAAAATGTAACTATTTCGCTGATAATGAATATTTTTGTTAAAAATTGATCTTTTCGGATTGAAAATTTAAATATTTTAGTAAAAAATTCAACTATTTAGCTAAAAATGAACATTCTTGTTAAAAATTTATATATTTTTATTATAAATAATTCAACTATTTTGGTAAAAAATTAAACTATTTCGCTGAAAATGAACATTTTTGTCAAAAAATCAAGTGTTTTGTTGCAAATATGTTTTTTTGCATTCAAAATTGAACTATTTTGATAAAAACTCAAATTTTCGGCTGAAATAGACATTTTCATTAAAAAATGATCTTTTCGGTTTGAAAATTCAACTAATTTGGTAAAAATTTAAACTATTTAGCTAAAAATGAACAATCTTGTCAAAAATTTATATTTTTTTGGTTTAAAGATGAACTATTTCGCTGAAAATTAACATTTTTGTTAAAAATATTTTGTTGAAAATTTGTCTTTCAGGTTCAAAGTTCAACTATTTTGATAAATAATACAACTATTTGGCTTAAAATGAACATTTTCATTAAAAATTTATCTTTTTGGGTTGAAAACTCAACTATTTTCATAGAAAATTCAACTTTTTGTCTGTAAATGAATATTTTCGTCCAAAATTTATATTTTTGCATTTTTGGTTTAAAAATTCAACGGTTTTGTTCCAAATTTATCTTTTTGGTTGAAAATCCATTTCTTCATTTAAAAATTTTAACTATCTCGTTGAATCGTCAATTTGTTGTCTAAAAATAAACGTTTTAAACTGAAAATGCAACTTTTAGTTTTGTTTTATTTTTTTACCTTTTATGAATGAAACTGCATGAATTTACTTTTAATTCGAATTTTTTTAGAAAACTAATTTGTTTGGTTGAAAAACTCAACTGTTTCGTTAATTATTCATATTTTTTTGGTAAATATATAATCTTAGTGGTTGAAGATTCACGTATTTTGATGAATGCATCTTTTTTGTAGAAAATGATTCTTTTTGGCTAAAATTGTATTTTTTTAAAAATTAATTTGGTTGTTTGAAAATTTACTATTTAAAAAAAAATACTTTTCATTTCAAATTAATTTTTTCAATAAATATTATAAATATTCAATTTTTGGAAGAAAATCTACCATCTTTAGTTGAAAATTCGAATTTCTTGATAAAATATATTAAAATTCTTTTTCGAAAATACATTTTTTCAATCGAAAATTTAGGCATTCCGTGAAGAATAATTTTTTTTGTAGAAGATTCATCATTCTAGTAGAAAACTTATTTCTTTGGTCAAAAGTTGAATTATTTAGTTGAAAATTAATTAATTTTTTTAAAAGATCATCTTTTTAGTAGAAAATTAATATTCTTGGTTAAAAATGTACCATTATGGGTCAAAATTAATTTCTTCTTTTTTAAACTGTTTTATTTAAATTTCCTAAATTGTTTTAATTGGTGATTAATTAATTGTTTAATTAAACAATTTGCAATTGAAGCCTTCAATACTGAATATTTTTACAGTTGAAGCCTTTTCAGATTGTTAAAATTAAATGAAAACTCTTTAGGGATTTCTTCAATAATCAGAAGTTCTGGAAAAATGAAAAATTTCTAATCTGAATGTACGCAGTTAAAAATTAAAATATTTATTTGCTTTGATTAACAAAGTCTTTAACTAGAAGTGTTATAAAACAAAATAAAGTATTCGTCCTTAAAATAAAAAATCGTTTCATTATAAACCTTATGTAAGTGTATTTTTAAATTATAATAATATAATAAATTACATTGAAGTAAAGCATTGTATAAATTTGAAGTATTTTAAAAAAATCTCAATTTACTTGTACAATTTTGTAAGAGTGTAATAACTCTAAGCAAAAATTTTAATTGATAGTATATTTTTCCTAATCCACTACGATTTTTAAGGATTTAAGAAAATAATGGGAAAAATCAATTATAAACTACAATTTTTTGCTGCAATTCAGACACTTTTACAAAATTGTACTAGTATAATTACCAATTTTTACAAGAATTACAATTTTCAGATTGGTATGTTAATTTATTGTATTTCGTTGTGAAAATACATTTCCATCAGCCAATTAAAAATTGAAGCCATTCAAATTCATAGAAAAGCAACAATGAAAATGTTTACTTTGAACCAATAAAAATTAACTCATTTTAATCTTAAAGAGTGTGCATCAAAATAAACCAAAATTAGATATTAAAGAATTTCAATATTACAGCCATCGAAATCCTTAAAGTAGTTTAAAAGATTATAAATATTTAATATTATTAATTCATAGTTAACTCAGTTAACTGTTAAAAATTAATAATCACATAAAATTTTTTAATTTTAAATTGCAGACAATCAAATTTATTAGGTCAAAATATTTAATATTTTTTGAAAATATGAAAAATGTCTCTGCAGCTTGTAATTGAATTCTCATGACCCAGTTTGTTTGAAAATGAGTTTATGATCGAAACCTAAATACCGGAAAAACTGGATATGTCTATTTCACAGGTCAGGAAATGAGTGAATGAAAGAGCAAATTTTAATTTTGTAAAATTCTTCATTTCAAATTCGAATTTCGTTTAAATACATTCTTTGTGATGCATTTATGCAGAATATTTGTATATCTAAAATAGTTTTGCTCTGCCTCAATTTCACATTCTCGTAACAATTGCGTTTGCAAAGAGGAACGTGATGAAATTATTGTTTTTAGATAGCTTTAAGCACGAAGGGATTTAAAGGAAAATATGGTTGAAAATGCATATAATTGCTGCAGAATCTCCTGCATTCCCAGGGTTAGTTTAAGCTTATTTTGTATCTCACAGCTGCCTCTTTCTCATATTACTCAAAAGATTTTACGAATTTAGGTGGAGCTTTGAAATTAATTTTAAATTATAAAAAATAATAATGTTAGTGATTTCAAAAGTAATGTGTGAAGTTATAAAAGCTTCAAGTATAAATTAATTTAATTTGCAAAATACTGCGTCATTCAGATTTTATTTTGAAACTGCATTGTTAGATTAATTAACAAGAAATTCTAATTAAATTCTATTTTATAAATAATTCTAATTTAAATGTTTTTTCTTTTTATTCTTATTGAATTTCATTCTATTAAATTTTCTATCCTAATTAGTTTCTTTTATTGTCTATTGATTTAAAAGTTGAAGTCATTTTTAACCTTTCCAGTTAAACTTTTTTCAAAGATTTAAAAAAATATCTAAAAATCTCTGAATGTAGTTTAATACATTTTTCAGAAGTTTACAATAATCTAATGGATTTCAAATAACTTATTCACAAGAATTAAAAGATTTTTTTGGATTTCAACAATTAAAGAAAATTTGATGGAATTTCCGAAGATGTAAAATATTTGAAAGATTTTAGTGTACTTAATAATATTGCAAAGAGTTTTCAAGAGATTTAGAAAATTTTAAGGGATTTGAAATATTTTAGGGAATTTTAAAACATTATACGGAAGTTTTAAGATCTTTAAGAAGTTTCAAGGGGTTAACAAATTCTGAAAGAATATAAAAAGATCGAACGAAAATTTTAATGAATTTCAATAATTCGAAAGAATGTAAATAAGTTTCAAATATTATAAGATTTCAACTAATTTTTAAGAGATTAAAAAAATTGCAAGGTATTTCCAAGAATTGTAATGGTCATAGAGGCTTTAAAAATTCTTCATACTGCTAGAAAAAATTTTCCATCAAACGATTTTATAGAACCTAGAGGATTTCGGATTTAGATTTAGGATTTAGAATATCTTTCAGTATTCTTTAATAGATTTTTGTAATTTTAGGGTATTTTTAAAAATTCCAAGTAATTTTCAAGAGCTTTGGAAAATTTAAAGAGATTTCAAATCATTTTAAACGATTTAAAACATTTTAGAGTATTTTTAAGGATTCTAGCGCATTCTTAAAACTTCAAAAACCTTCAACGGATTTCGAAAGATTTTAAAGAATTTGACAAGTTTCTAGACAATTTTTAATATTCCAAGGAGTTTTTAAGTTACTTCAATAATTTTCAGTATTTTTCAAAAAGTTAAATATATTTTAAGGTGTTTTTCAAGAAGTTTTAAAGACAATAATTAGGTATTAGGAAATTATTGAAGATTCCGAAGAATTTTTAAGTGATTTCAATAATTTGTAGAAATTTTAAAAAGTGGAATATATTTTAGGGTGTCTTTTCACGCATTTTAAAGAGATTAATAAAATTCTAAAGGATTGTAGAGATTTGGGGATATTTTGAAAATCTTCAATACATTTTTAAGAGCTTTGAAAAATTTCAATAAATTAAAACATTTTTAGGGAATTTAAAATGATTTCAATTTATTTTTAATTGATTCGAATACTTGGAAGGAATTTCAATAAACTAAAAATACTATAAAGAGTTCAAGTTATTTTTAAGAATTTCGAAAAATTTAGAGAAACTTTCGAAGATTTTTAATGATTTTTAGGGATTTACAAAAATTCTCATGCAGTTGTAAAAAAATTTCCTATGGAATAATTTTACAGGACCTATATAATCCATTTTCAATGGATTTCAGTAACGCAATGGGATTGCAAAGAATTTAAAATGATTTTAACGATTTTAAAAGATTTAAAGCATGTTTTGAAATATTTCAAAATATTTATTAAATATTTATTTATCATTAAAATATTTTTATTAGAATGAAGTGAGGGATTTCGTAGGGTTTCAAAGATTTCAAGACATTTTCAAATATTTTTTGCAATTCAGTAGAATTCAATTGGAATTGACTCTGAATCCTGATTAATTAATATGAATTCTTTTAAATTCTTTGTTTTAAAATCCTTTTATTCTAATTCTTTTGAGTTCGTTTCAATTTAAAATTTACATTAGTCGCATTATTGCTGCAGATTGGTCATTTTTTGGATTAGAAATTAGTGACTTTTAGTCACATTTTCAATTTTTTTTATTAAATTAGAATGTGGAAGCTCGGAGAAAAATAAATTTAAAATTGATAACATTAAATTAACAATTGTTTTATTCTACTTTTAAAAGATTCTATATTAAAAATGTTAAGAGTTTATCATTTTAGTATTTAAATATTAATGGTCGGAGAAAATGAAAAATTATCCAGGAAAACACCAGGAAAAACTCAACGAATTTTTAAAAAGAAGTGTTTCGGCCACCCCAATTTAAAAATCTTTCGAAATAAAATTGCAGATCTCGTACTCATTTCAGAGATGATTCAACAATTTGATTCAAATTTTGTTTCTTTGTTGACTATGAAATTTTTTGAAACTTGAAAATCCAACTATTTTATTGAACAATTTTTTTGGGTATGAAAATGTACCTCTTTCTGAAAAAATTACATTTTGTTGTTGAAAATGCCACGACCTTAAATATATAGTTGAAAATTGACGTTGAAAATTCATTTTTCTAGACTAAAAACTCAACTTATTGGTTGAAAGTTGAACTACTTTCTAAAAAGTTCATTTTCTTGGCTAAAGATTCATAATTTTAATTAAAGATTCGATTTTTTGATCGCAAATAATTTGTTTCAAACTGAAAATTAAACTTTTATATAGAAAATTCTAATGTTTCATAGAAAATTTGTCTATTTAGCTCGATTATTCTACAATTTTGAATAAAATTCTATTACTCAGTGCAAAAATAAACTGTTTCATAGAAAATTCGTTTTTTTTTTAAATTGAAAATGAATTCCTTTCAAAAAGTAAAAAATATTTAGAAACGAAAAAAGTATTAACCAAAAATTAATTATATGAAATTTGGGCTAATATCACATCCAATGTTTAAATAATTTATGAATCTTCTTGACAATTGGTGTTTATTGATAGAAATACCATTTTTTTTAAAATGAAAGTGTAACTGTATACCTGAAAATTAATCTGTTTTAGTTGAATATTCAAGTATTTTGTTGAAAATTCTTGTCTTTTGTTTATATTTACCTGTTTTTTATTTTAAATTAAAATCTCTTTTTGTTTAAATATCAACTATTATATATATATATTTTTAAAATGAGTGTTTCTTGGCTGAAAATGGAACTGCTTTTTTAGAGAATTCGTCTTTTTGGCTTGGAAATTCAACAGTCTTGCACAAAATTCGTTTTCTTTCTATTAAAAATTCATCTCCTTAACTGAAAATGTAACTATTCGATTTTTTGTTAAAAATTGATCTTTTATGGTTAAAAATTAATATTTTTTCTTTGAAAAATCTTATTTTTTTTATAAAAAATTAATCTTTTTGGTAGAAAATTCAACTATTTATTAGAAAATGTATTTATATGGTTGAAAATTCGTGTTATTTTTAGTAGAAGATCAATTTTCTTTACGAAAAATATAACTGTATGGTTAAAAATTAATCTACTATAGTTGAAAATTAAGGTATTTTGTTAAAAATTCATGTTTATTGTTTATCTTCTACTGCTTCTTATTTAAAATTAAAATCTTTTTTTCGCTTAAATATTAACTATTTTTTCTATATTTTTTAAATTTGTGTTTCCTGGTCGAAAATGTAACTGTTTTTTTTAGAGAATTCGTGTCTTTGGCTTAGAAATTCAAGAGCCCTTTGGATAGTTTGTGTTCTTTTGATTGAAAATTAATTTTTTTAACTCAAAATTTATCTACTCGATTTTGGGTTAATAAATGATATTTTTAGTTGAAATTCAAGTATTTGTTTGAAAATTCATGTATTTTCTTTGAAAAAAATCGTCTTCTTTATAAAAACTTATTATTTTTGTTTGAAAATGCAATCATTTGTTATAAAATATATTTATCTGGTTACAAATTCCTGTTTTTTGGTTGAAAATAAATTTTTTTAAATTAAAAATGTAACTCTATGGAAGAAAATTAGTCCGTTTTAGTTTAAGATCCAAGTACTTTTTTGAAAATTCGTTTTTTTTTTGGTTATATTCAACTGTTTTTTTATTCAAAATTGTTTTTGCTTAAATATTAACTGTTATATTTTGTTGTTGGAAATTAGTATTCCCTGGTTGAAAATACATCTGTTTTGGAGAATTCATCTCTTGGGCTTGAAAATTCAACTGTCTTTCAGAAAATTCGTGTCTTCTTAATTTAAAATTAATTCTTTTTCTTTGAATATTTAACTATTTGATTCCTGGCTAAAGATTGATCATTTTCAGTTGAGAATTCATCTATTTGATTGAAAATTCGTTAATTTTTTTAAAGAAACAGTCTCTGTTGAGAGAAAATTATTTTTTGTGTGAGTAAGTTTTAACTGTTGGGTGACAAATATACATTCTATTTAAAATAAAAATCTTTTTTTGGTTTTAATATCATCTATTAAATTTTTTGGTGAAAATGAGTATTTTCAGGTTGAAAATTCAAATTTTTTGCAAGGAATTCGTCCCTTTAGCTTCAAAATTAAAGTCTCGTGAAAACTCGTTTTCTTTTTATAGAAAATTATTATTTTTTAAATTGAAATGCAACGATTTTTGTTTGAAAACTGATCTTTTTCAGTTGAAAACATAACTATTCGGTTAAAAAATCAGGTGTTTGATTGAAAATTAATGTATTATATTTACAAAATCGTCTTTTTAAGAAAATTAATCTTTTTGGTTAAAAATTCGTGTTTATTGAAATAAAACTATTTTTTATGTGCTAAAAATGCAACTGTCCGGTTAAAAATTAATCTGTTGGAATTAAAACTTTTAGAATTGGCCTATTTCGATCAAAAATTTAACAACTTGGTAAAAAAATCACATATTTTGCGAAAAATTTACGAAATTTGTTGACAAATAATCATTTTGATTAAGAATTTAATAATTGGGTTTTAAATTATTAAATTTTAATTACTGTTTTGTTGAAAGCATATCTTTTTCATACGGCATTTGTAGCCAATTAGCGTAAAAGTTCAAAAATATTATTTAAGGGAGAGGGAAGAAATAGCGGCACTGGTAAACAGTTGTGAGAAATAATTGTTTCCGTCTCATTTTTTTCGAAGTAATAGTGTCAAGAGTGTATTGAGTCTGAGTTCTAAAATGGATTTCATTTCTAGATTGCGATTAATTAATTATTTTTATTATAAAATATAAATAAATAAACTCACCGAAAGTGATTCCCCGAGATTCGTTACGTCGGAAACGTACTGAGATGGATTAAAATCGTAATTGACGTTCTTCGAACTCTGATAACCTTGTAAGGAATTTAAATAATGACTCCTGGCATCATCCTCGTTCTTTTGTCGCTCACCATTTGTAATTTCTTTTAGGGTTGATGCTCTGGCGGCGATTTCTTCAGCCCGACGTTGTTCCTGAAGAAAAAAAGTTGGGACAAAACCATTATATTGTCATAGTTGACATTCTGAAGGGTGATAAAACCTGCCGATCTTATATATAAATTAGCGTCGCCCTTTTTCATTTTCGCTCTCCTTTGGCAGCTGGTTTATAACTCAAACTTTTTTCATCGACACTTATTTGGCACCATTAGTTCCTAAAGAAATCGGATTTATTTTCACTAGACCCGCCAAAATGAAAAGCAAAAATGGAAAACATCTTTTCTGATTTTTGAAAATGGTTTAAACACTATTGAATTCAGGTTGTAACTATATTTCCGAAGTGTCTAGAATTCTTCTGAAATCTTTCTTTTTCAATCTTTTAAGTTATTTTTTTTAACAAATTCCAAAGAATTTTCGAAATCTTTCAAAATTTTCTAGTGGTATCAAAACATTGGAAAGGACTTGTAATATTTTAAATTTTAGGGTGTTTAAGAAAATTGCAAGGTATTTTCCAAAGGTTTAAAAAGTTGTAAGGTTTAGGTTAAGATTTCCAAGGATTTGAAATATTGTAGGGTATTTTAAAAGATTCCAGAGAATTTGCTATTGATTTCAATAATTTAATTGGATTTCTAAGGATTTAAAATATTTTAGTGTATTTTAAAAAATTCCCAGTAATTTATAATAAATTTTAATCATTCGAAGGGATTTATAAGGATTGTAAAGATTTCAGGGTATTTTTAAAATTTCAAAGAATTTCAAAAAGGTTTAAAAGGTTTCAAGGGGTTTCGAAAAAATTCAGAGGATTTAAAAAAATTCAGTTTATTTTTAAACATTCCAAAAAATTTTAAGGAATTTCAACAAATTTCAAAATATTTTGAAGGATATGAAATATTTTTGGCATTTTTAAAGATCTCAAGGAAACTTCCAATTAATTTCAACAATTTGAAGGGATTTCAAATAATTTTAAAGACTTTAGGACATTTAAAAAGATTCTAAGATATTCCTTTTCAATTTAAATTTCGATTTCGACGATTTGAAGGGTCCTCGAAGGATTTTAAAAATTTAAGGGCATTTTTTAAAGTTAGGCGGAATTTTAAATATATTTTAAGAATTTGAAAAGATTTCAAAGGTTTTGAAAGATTTTAGGGCACCTTTACAAATTCCCAGGGATTTTCAAAAGCTTTAAAAAGTTTCAAGAGTTTCAAACCAATTTAAAAGGATTTGAAACCTTTTAAGTTATTTGTAAAAATTCTAAATAATTTTGAGGAAGTGCAAAAGATTTCAAAGGATTTGAAACATTTCAGGGTATTTTAAAAGATCCCAATAGAATTTTCAATTTATTTTATTAATTTGAGAGGATTTCAAAGAATTTGAACAATTATGAGGCATTTTTGAAAAGTCTCAGGTTATTTTTCAAATTTCCAACAATTTTTTAGGAATTTCAAAATATTTCGAAAAATTTCAAGTGATTTCAAAGGATGTGAAATATTTTTGGTATTTGAAAAAATCCCCCAAAAAATTCCAATTGATTAAAATAATTTAAAGGATTTCAAAGATTTTAAGGCCTTTTTCAAATTACCAGGAATTTTTAAAAGTTTTAAGAAGTTTCAAGGGGTTTCAAAAGATTTCAAAGGATTTAAAATATTTTAGTGTATTTTGAAAAATCCCAGGAATTTTTAATATATTTCAATCATTTGAAGGGATTTAAAAGGATTGTGAAGTTTAAAGGATATTTGAAAAAATTTGCATGTGGTTGGGGATTTTAAAAGCTCTCAAGGAATTTCAACACACTTTCTCAGGATATTAGAAAATATAAAGAAATTTCGTAGAATTTTACAGGATTTTATAATATTTTAATCGAGTTCAAGGAACTTTTTCACAAGCAGTGAGGGATTGAGTACCTGAATTCTCAATATTTTATTCTGAATTCTTTTATATTCTTTGAAATTTTTTTCTAGTTTTTGTTTAATTCGTCATGAAGTCTTTGAGTTCTTTGACATTTTATCAGATTGTTTTAAATTCCCCTTAATTTTTCTAAGCTTATTTCAAACTTACGGAAGTCAATGAATTTTTCCATAATTTGGATTGAGACATTTTGTCGCTATTTGTCACGTTAGGGGGGGGGGGCGGGTCCCCCTTCACTCGTGTACGCAATTTTTGCAAATTGTCAAAAACATTGTCTGGAAGATAATCTGTTTAGTTATAAATTGTATTACTTAGTTGAAAATTTAACAATTTTCTTAACAATATCTGAATTTGATAATAAATTCAACTTTCAACTGTTTTGTTAAAAGTTCGTTTTTTTGTGGTTAAAAGTTCAATTTTTTTCGTAGAACATCAACCTTTTGTTTCAAATTAATAGCTTGCTGCTGATAATTCAACTGAAGTCTTTTTCGGATGAAAATTTTTCGAAAAATTGGTCTTTTTTATTTAAAACTTCGTCTTTTTTAGTAGAAATATTGCATCTTTCTTGGATAAACATGCAAGTGTTTTGTTGAAAATTCAACTAATTCATAGAAAATGTAAATTTTGTTTAAATTTAATATTTTGGTGTTTAAATAAAAACTGAAATCTTTTTTTGAAAAAATTTAACTATTTAAACAAAAATTTTTTTTTAATAAAAATTCTACTCTAGTAAAAAATTCGCCTTTTTGAATTGAAAATTCAATTTTTTCGTAGAAACTCATTTTTTGTTTAAAAATGGTTCTTTTGACCTTGAAAAGTCAACTGGAACCTCTTTTTTGTTTAAAAATTCATATTTTAATCGTGAATAGTCCAAAGAAAACTTTTTTAACAGAGAATTCAAGTATTTTTTTAATTTATCTTTTTGATTTGAAATTTCATCTGTTTTAGTAGAAATATCATTTTTTAAATTAAAATGCGACTTTTTGATTTAAAATTCTTCTTCTTTGCTTGAGTATTCAACTATTTCGCTTGAAAGATTTAGTTGAATCACTTTGTTAAGAAATATTTTTTTTTTAGTACTTATATTTTTAGTTGAAAATGTATCGCTTTGGTTGGAATTTCAACTGTTTGGCTAAAAAATAATATTTTTAATTTATAATTCAACAATTTGGGTAAAAGTTTAATCAAATTCCTAAAAATTTATTTATTTTTTTTGATTGAAGGCTTATGCGTTTGGTTTAAAATTCAACTGTTTAGTGAAAAAGCCTTCTTTTTTGATAAAAGAATAATTTTCCTAATTTGAAATTTCATTTTTTTTGGGATAAAAATGTATCAGTTTTGTGTCAAATTAATTTTTTCCTAAATATCATATTTTTTGTTTGAAAATTCAATTTTTGTAGAAAAAATTCGTCTTTTTGCTTAAAAGTTCAACAATTTAGATAAACTGTTATTTCTTTCTTGAATAAAAAGTCTTTATTTGTGGAAAATTCATCTTTTTTTATTAAAATATAAATTATAATACTTTTTTGTTGGAAATTAATCTTTTTAGGTTGAAAATTCAACTATTATGTTAAAGATTTAATTATTTTGTTAAAAAGCCATTTTTTATAATAGAAAAGACGTTTTTTGCTTAAAATAAATTCATCAATATCAAAATTTTTAATTTTTTAGAGAGGGTTGGGGTAAAAATATTTTGTCAGGGTTGGTTACAGGGGGACGGAGGTTCTTAGAGAGGGCCTAAATTCAGAAATGGAATTTAATTATGGCTCCTTAGATTTAAAGGAACTTGTTGTCACTTTTTCGGGTTTTAAAATTAAAATGAAAAATTGTTTCTTTGTATTTTCAAAAGATTCTTCACATAATAAAAATGTTACAATATTAGTAAATATTTATTGTCAGTAAAACCAAAAAATTAGTCAGAAAAATATCTGGGAAGTCAGGAAATTTTGAAAATAAATTTTTGCGGTCACCCTGATTCTGAAAGTAATTTTTCAATAGAAACAAGTGTAGTAATTAAATAAAGGAGTGCAGCTTTAAAGATTAAGAAACTTTTCAGAAGTAATTAACTTGCTAGTGTATGTCAGGATGTAGTTTTTTTTATCTACAGAAGACTTGTAGAACTCTAAAATGTCTGCGGAGATTAATGAAACGAATCTTACTAGGGACGGCTCTTTAATGTGTTTTTAAGAAAAAGGTCTTTCTCAATAGTCTTCGCTCCTAGTTAGCGTCTATTGTATATCTCGCGGAAAAATGTCTTCAATGATAAATGAGTAGAAAACAAGTAATTAAACTTCCGCTCTAATTTCAAATGAATTGTTGAAGATGTAATAACTTGTGTTTGAAAAAGTGGGATAGTAATATGGAAAGTTATTATAATTTTAATTAATAAAATTTAAAGTAAGAAAGAGAGAACACCCTACAATGAGTAATGAAACTACAGTAGATAATTATAATTAAAAATATCAATTTATACATATTAATTAATTAAATTTAATTAATCGGTAATAGATTAAAAAATTTATAATAGAATAAATATAATAAATAAAAATAATATTTTAGGAGATAGATTAATTAGTTTAGCTTAATTAATACTTAGGACACTTTTAGTAGTTAGATCAATTAATTTAATTAATAGAAAATAAATGTAGAAATTTAGAAACGAATGAATAAAAAAATCAATAAAAAATAGAATTTAGGAGATAGATTAATTAATTTAATTCAATTCATTGTCAGACACTTTAGGACTTTTAGTAGTTAGGGCAATTTTAATAATTTAAAATTATAATTAATTATTTTGGGTGTATTCAGGCTTTCAATTAATGATCATTATTGTATAATCTTGGACTTTTTTTTAACTATTTTTCTGAATGTTGAATCTATAAGGTGTTTTAGTTACACTTTTTGCAAAAAAGTTCATTTTCAAAGAAGAATTTCCAGTTTTTTAAACTAATATTTTAAAAGTATTAAAAATGAAAATTAATGTTTATTTAAACTACGACTCTTTAGTCCATAAATGATTGAAATTCGTATTTATTCATTGCAGGCTTCGCAGTTTTTCACTTATTTCCCTTTTTACCCTGTTTTCTCATTTTTACATTTAATTGCGAAGTTTCTTAAAAATTCATTCTTTTTGCTTAAAAATAACTTTTTTCTTGAAAATTCGCTTTTTTTGGAATAAGAATTTAACACTTTGTTAGAAAATTTCGTATACTTGGTTGCAAATGAACTTTTTTGTTGAAAATTCAGAACATTTTGCACAAAATTTAATTGTTTGATTGAAAATTAGTCTCTTTGACTTGAAAATTTTAATATTAGGTTCAATTTTATTTTAGTATTAGGAGTTTTTTTTCTTAATAATGCATATTTTGGGGCTAGAAGTTCAACTGTTTTGTAGAGAATTCCTTTTTCAGCTTGATAAATCAACTATTTGGTAGAAAATTCATGTATTTCGAAAATTAATATTTTTGGCTGGAAATTTAACTGTTTTACAGAAAAATCGTCTTTCGGCTTCAAAGTTCAACAATGTGATAGAAACTTTATGTCTTTAGTTAAAAATTATCTTTTTTTATTGAGAATTAATATATTCGGAATGGAAATTCATATGTACGGGCTGAAAATGCATCTGTTTTGTGGAAAAATCATCTTTGGGGTTGAAAATTAAAAAATTTTATAAAAAATCTAAGTATTTAGTTGAAAATGATCTTTTTTAAAAAAATAATATTTTCGGGATGAAAATTCAACTGCTTTGTTAAAAATTCTTCCTTTGGGTTTAAAATTCCAATAGTTGGTTGAAAATTGACAATTTTGTTAAAAATTCATACTCGTGGGCTGGAAATTGAACTGTTTTGTGGTAAAGTCGTCTTTTCTGATTGAAATTTTAACAATTCAGGTAAAAATTATTTTTATTTTACAAATTCATATTTTCGGGTTAGATATTTAATTACTTTGCGGAAAAATCGTCTTTCTCTCTTAAAAATTTAACAGTTCGGTAGAAAATTTACCTAGTTTGTTAAAAATTTGTCCCTTAGGTTGAAAACTACAATACCTGTTTGAAAATAAACTTTTTTTGTTGAAAATTAATATTTTTTGCTGAAAACTCAACTGTTTTACAGAAAATCGTCTTTTCGGCTTGAAAATTCAAAAATTTGATGCAAAATTTAAATATTTGGTTGTAAATGATATTTTTTGTTGGAAATTCATATTTTTGGACTGTATATTCCACTGTTCAGTAGAAAAAAATGTATTTTCGTCTTAAAAATTTAAGAATTTGGTAGAAAATTTAAGTATTTTGTTTAAAATTGTCATTTTTTGTTAAAAATTTATATTTCTGGGTTGAAAAAGCAAATGGTTTTTAAAAATGTTATATTTTTGAGTTAAAAACGTAACAACTTGGTTAAAAATTACCCTTTTATTTGGAAAATCATATTTTCGGATTAGAACTTTTACTCTTTTGTAGAAAATTCTTCGTTTTGACTTAAAAATTCAACAATTTGGTAGAAGATTCAAGTATTAGGTTTAAAGTTATACTTTTCGTTGAAAATTCATGTTTTCGGGTTTATAATTCAACTCTTTCGCAGAAAATTCGTATTTTTTAACTGAAAAATTTAACAATCTGCTGGAAATTGGAGTATTGAGTTAAAATATAAACTTTTTACTTGAAAATTAATTTTATTGTTGAAATTTAATATTTTTGGATTGGAAATTTAATTGCTTTTTTATGTTTATTTGAACATTCAATTTTTTTATCCTGAAAATGAGTTGCCTTTTTGTTAGGAAATTAATTTTTAACTGAAAGCAGAAATATTTCATTTTTGGTTCGACTTTGATATCTTTTTAATGGAAAATTCAGCTATTTGGTTCAAAATTCGTCTTTTTGGTAGAAAATTCATCTTTCGAGGTTGAAAATTCAGCTAGGTGTTTGAAAATGTAATATTTTTACTTGAAAGCTTATAAATAGAAATACTTTAAATCGAACTTATTATCCTGTCGACAATAATTTTATTTGAGAGAATTATTTCCAAGTAACCTTAATTAAAATCTAGGAAATTTAAATTCGATTAAAATCAAATTTAAAATCCAATAACCAACTTAATGTATAGAAATCCTGAAAATAAAACCAAGAATTCAACGAAAATGAAAATGATTAAATATAAAATATAATATAAATTTATTAAATATTAATAATATTAAATTTTGTACTAAAGCGTTGAAAAATATGTTCTTTTATTATAATTGGATAATAATGAAAATTAAAAAAGACGAAAGAAAGAAAAAAACAGAAGGAAGGGAATTTGGTTAGTTGCCTTCTCATTTTTCTTTCCACTTTTTTATTTTTGTCCGAAAATTCTGTTGTAAAAGAAAATATTATTTTTTTAATTGCAATATGAGAATTTTATGGCGATTGTCCAAATTTGGTCGTTGGATTCTTGGTTTTATTTTTAGGTACGTGGAATGTTTCACATTAACCTGGTCCAAAAATTCAATGGAAAGTTTTTGTTCTTGAATTTTTAAATGAATGCCGGCCGGAAGTTTGTTCGAACCCATAAATGAAAAAATGGATTTTGCGAGATTTTTACGCTAATAATGATCTTTTTTGCGGGTTTTAAAATGAAAATTGTTTCTGGTATATAATATACCATTTCATACTGATAATTAGATGCTTACATAAATTGTTTACACAATTTTTAAAACACTTTTCTTATAGAACACAGTTAGAAAGTCGCGATTTTTTCAAAAATTTGCCACTTTTTATCCAATTTTTAATTTGAGGGAGGTAAAAGTTCAACCATGTTTAAAATAATGGTTGTTTAAACAATTTATTATTATTGTTAAGAATATTCTCCCAGAATAATGCTAGAAAAGTGAAGTTTTCAAAAAAATTTCACCTTTTGTCCAATTTTTAATCAAAATGAGTTAAATAATTAATTAGAGTGAGGAAAATGAATTGCTTAAACAATTTATTATTATTATTATTATTTCTATTAATGTTTGATTTGAATAATGCTACAAAAATGCTTTTTTTAAAGTCTGTCTTTTTGTTAAATTTTCAATTAGAGTGAAGTAATAATTAATTCAAGTTAAGAACAATATTTTTTAAAACAATTTATCATCATTGTTAATAATATTCTCTTTGCTTAATGGTGGAATGTTGCAGTTTTTTCTGAAATTTTCAACTGTTTGACTGTTTTTTATTAGGAGTGACTTACTAATTAAATATATTTAGAAAAAAGAATTGCTTAAACAAATTATTGTTGTTTATGGTTATCTTCGTCTATATCAATGCCTAATAGTTGCGTTTTTTTCTAAAAGTTTTACATTTCTGTTCTTTTTTCACTTAGTAGGTAATAATTAATAAACGTTAAAAAAAAGTTCTTACTAAGAATAGAATAATTGGGAGTGGTTTACGTCTTTAAATGAATAATTGTAAAGTTTTAAATTACAGAATTTTATTTCAGAGCGTAAAAGAAAAATGTGACATTCCAAATATTTTAATATCAGCCCCCCATATTAAGAGCCTAATAATTCCATTCTTTGTTTTTGTCTCTTGTGTAAGATAGCTTTATTGTTTAAATTATTTATGTTACACTTATTCACTTAAAACAACAATACTATTTGAAATATAATTCTTATTGAGGTTTCCGTATTATTTTTTCATAACTGAAAAGGCGAAGCTAAAGTTTAAGATTTAAGAAAAATCCGCAACTTTCTAGAAAATATTTAAGAGAAGATATTTATAAACAACATTAAATTGTTTAAAGAATTTTTTTATTGACTTCTATGAATTATTTCGTAACTAAGTGAAAAAAGGACATAAATGTAAAACTTTCAGAAAAAAACGCAACTATTAGGCACTGATATGGATGACGATAATCATAAACAATGATAATTCGTTTAAAAAATTAATTTTGCTAACTATAATTAATTACTAAGTCATTCCTAATGCAAAAAAGATAAACAGTTAAAAACTTTAAAAAAACTGCAACGTTCTACAATTAGGCAAAGAGAATATTGTTAATAATTATAATTAATTGTTTAAACAGTTAATTTTGTTAACTTGAATTAACTATTACTTCACTCTAATTGAAAATTGGACAAATATCCAGAAATTTCAGGAAAATCGAATCTTTCTAGCATTAGTCAAATGAAATAATAATAGTAATAATAATAAATTGTTTAAATAGTTCATTTCCTTGACTATAATGAATTATTTAATTCATTTTAAATGAAAATTATACAAATAGTGAAATTTTGTTTAAAACTGCAATTTTCTAGCATTATTCTAAGAAAATATTATTAACAATAATAATAAATTGTTTAAACAATCACTATTGTTAATATGATTGAACATGCCTCTAATTGAAAATTGGACAAGGAGTGGAAATTTTTTGAAAAAATCGCGACTTTCTAACTCTATTCTATGAAAAAATTGCTAAAAACAATAATAAATTGTTTAAAAATGTATGTAAATATCCAATTATCAGTATGGAATGGTATTTTATGTAGCAGCAAAATTATAATTAGCATCAAAATCTCGCTAAACCCATTTTTTTACTCATGGGGTTCTTTGTGAATCCTATAAAACAGACTTATGGGATTGATATTTGAAAAGTGACATCTCATTCGTATTCTATGTCTAATTTTTAAAAAGAATGTTGAATTTCAACTTGATTCAGATAATATTGAGGATTCAGTATGAAATATACAAAAACGTTTTTTTTTTCATGGGAAATGCGTATTAAACTTCATGGCGTTTGCGGCACCTCTAAATATTTAAAAAAAAATGGATTTATTTTTGTGTGGATTCGGACAAATGTCCAGTCTGTCTGCATAAAAATTCGGAAAAACAATTTGAGGACCACCCTAGTGTACATGTGTCTCATTTTGAGGAAAAATTGAAATTATTCAAGAATAATTTTTTGTTTGAAGGGCTATAAATTACAATCAATTTATCCTAGAAAAAAGTTAAAGATCCTACAAATTTTGTTTATAAATTTTTCTTAACAAAATTATTTTGTATACCCATTAATGAATCTTCAATTCGAAAAGGACGAGTTTTCTATATAAAAAGACAAAAGTTAAATCAAACAGTTAATTTTATACTAAAAATATGAATTTTTGACAAAATAGTAGAATTTTTAACCAAATGTAGTTATTCTGAACCTAAAATGGAATATTGCGATTTGTAAATTAAAAACAAATAACTTTTAATACAAAATATATGCCTGCTGTGCGGGCACAATCACAATCCGCGCGGCGCTTCGCGCCAAATTTGGGTACGCCTAGGGCGCTCGGGTACGCTCTCGCGCTTCGCGTTCGTTTTCGTACGTTTAATGTGTACACTTTAACTACATTTTTTCAAATATCGTAAATACTTTAAATTAAATCGAAAACTATGATCTAAACTTCGTAGGAATTATAGCCAAAAATTATAACTGAATTTTTTTTCGATTTGTTTTTAAAGAAGATTCTCAAAGCACCTACGCCTTTGATGATTACATTCACGATTAAAAACAACGCTTTAAACTTATGGATCTCTTAAAAAACTAAAATTGCATATTTTTGAAAATGATCCAACTTTTGGAACTTTTGTCTAATTAAGAAATTTCATGATTATAGTTTCGAAAAGCATATATTGATATCTAGTAGAAATTTGGATTAATATTTCTTAAGCTATTGAACAATTTTTTTTACTTTTTTTGAAAATTGTCAAAATGTTAAAAACCATACAACTTTTTGAAGTTTAATCGAATTTAAAAATATCATTAGGATAACTTGCAAGTCTTTTTGACGTATACCAGAAAATTTGACAACAAGTTCTAAAACTCATAAAAAATTTTAATTAAATTTTGAAAGAGCTCAAATTTTTTGAATTTTTCGTAATATTATAGCAAAATATTTGTTTCTATTTTTCTGAACATTTTCAAAATTTTCAAATATTTCTAATTTTTTTAATTTTCATTAAAATTAAAATTTTTATTTGGATAATTTGCAAATCTTCTACCCATCTATAAGAAACTTTCACAACAATTTTTTATTTTGGAAAAAAATTTTTATTTTGAAGATGCTCTAATTTTTTTATTTTGGTTGGAAATATCTGATCAACGAACTTAACCTTCATTTTGGGAACCTTAAGAAGTGTATCAAAGGCTGACTTGATATTGGACAAATCTTTCAAAAATTAGCGTGGCTACAAAATTCAGGTATCCAACACAAAGAAATACAGACAGACATACAAACAGATATACATTCATACATACATACATACATACATACATGCATGCATACAAACATGCATGCAGAGAGACAGGCAGACAGACATATAGACGGACATACATACATAATTTTGTTCAATAAAATAGTAAAATTTTTAAATAAAGAGATAAGTGTTCTACACAATAAAAATATTTTTAACAAATTAGATTGACATTCAAATAGAAAAGACAATTTTTCAATGAAATAGTTCAACGCTTAACCAAAGCAGATACATTTTTAACCAAACAATTGCTTTTTTAACCAAAAGGCGATGTTTCTACCAATAGAAAAAAATTTAAATATCGTTTAAACTAAATAGAATTATTTCTAAAATGTTGGGAAAACTTTCGAAATAAAAAAAATTATCATGGGAGTCTTCTAGGTTTTTTTTAATGTTTAGAAATGTTTTCGAAATTTTGGAAGTTTTCTTTAAAAATTGATTTTCCATAATAAAAATTCAGTTATAATTTCCCCCGGAATCGTTAAGTTTTTTTTCTTGAAATCTTTCAAAATATGTAAAACGCTTATACATTTTGCTTTAAAACCTTAAAAATCCTCATTTTGTTTAAAAAAAATTAAATAATCTTTATATATTGTTTAATTTGTTTGAAAAATGCCAATTTTGTCATAATATTTAAATCCTCAACAAATAAAAAATTATTTTTTTTAGCCGAAACGTAAAAATCCATTAAAAACCAGATATCGAAAAGTTGGACGATTACATTACACTCTCATGAATGAGAATGTAAAAATTGTTGGACCACCCTATTCTACATGCAGAAGTTGTGTGTTCCGAAATTAGAAACATTTTAGGCTCTGCCTTCAAGAGAATTTGTGGTAAGAAAAGAAACTTTTTTTTGCTTTTATCGGGTTTTCATCGGGGTTTTATCGGCTTACCTGTAGTTCTCGTGCTCGTTCGGTAAGTATTAGTTCCTTGAGGTGTTGAAAGCTTCCTGCCTGAGGCACTTGAGACGCCGATGGAGCAGTTCCGCCACCGACTCTGAAGTTGAGTCGTCGATGGGAAGCTGGTGGATGACGATTTACTGTTCCATACATCCTTGTAACCTCCTCGAAAGCCCTCGATCTATCTGGACTTCCATTTCTCAATCTACTTCCTGCTGGGGCCTTATGGACCACTTTTCCATAAATTGGAACACCACCAGATCTACTTCTTGCCGGTCCGGTAAAATCTTCTAGAAATACATTTTTTAAGAATATTTTAATTAAAATTTTACATGGATGATGAAAGTAGGAAATCAAAAGTTATACAACCGTTTTTTTTTTGTATAAACATGAACAATGTAAATTATCTGATGGAAAAAATCTATTAAATACGATCCATATTTAACAAAAAATGGAGTACTTGAATTTACAGAAAAAAAATTAATTTGCAAAAAAATTCTTTTCAACGAAATAGTAAGATTTTTAAATCAAGAGATGAATGCTCAACCAAACAAATTTTTTAAAATAAATTACAAGTTAATTCAACTGGAAAAGATTAATTTTCAATGAAATAGTTAAATCCTCAATCAAAACAGAATAATTGCAATCAAAAAGGTGAAATTTCCCACAAGAGAAGAATTTTTAAACATCTTTTAAGCTAACTCGAATTATTCCTCAAGTTTTGAGAAAACTTTCAAAAAAAATCTTCAAAATCTTCTAGATATTTTACGACATTTTTATAAATCTTTTGTAAAATTTTTTAACAATTAATTTTCAACAATACAAATTAATTTTTCATTTTCTCCAGAATCGAAAAAATATTTTTGTTCTTTCTTAAAACCTTTCAAAATTTCTGGTACACTTCTGGATTTTGTTTCAGAGTCTTCCAAAAACTTTACTCTGTTTCAAAATTAAAAAATCTTTTTATATTTCAAATTATATTTGTAAAACAGAAATTTTAACATCATACTTAAATCTTCAACCAAAATAGATTGAAGTTTTACCAGAAGAGACGAGTTGTTTGCACAATAGTTCATTTTTTTAACCCGAGAATTGTAATTTTGAGGAAAAAAAGCCATTTTGAACCAATTAAAAATGAAATCGTTTAATCTTCAGATAAAAAAATTAATTTGCAAACGAACAAAAATTTGTCGAAGAAATAGTAAAATTATTGAATGAAAAGATGAATGTTTAATCAAACAGAATTTTATAAACAAATTACAGGTGAATTCAGCTAGAAAATATTAATTTTCAACGAAATACTTGAATCACCAATGAAAACAAAATAATTGCAATAAAAAAGTGATATTTCTATCAAGAGAAAAATGTTCAAATATCTTTTAAGCTAACTCGAATTCTTCCTAAAGCTTTGAGAAATCTTTCAAAATAAAACAAATCTTCAAAATCTTCTAGATTTTTTACGACATTTTTATAAACCTTTTGAGAAGTGTTGATTTTTAAAAAATTAATTTTAAATTTTCCCCAGAATCGTAAGAAGATTTTTTTTCTTTCTTGCAACCTTTAAAAATTCTTAAAAGACTTCTGGATTTTGCTTCAAAATGTTCCAAAAATCTTATTTTGTTTCAAAATTGAAGAATCATTCTATACTTCCAATTATTTTTGAAAAAACAGAAATTTTAACATCATAGTTGAATCTTCAACAATAAAAGATTGAAATTTTGCCAAAAAAAAAGAAGCGTTTACATAAAAATTCAATTTTTTACACCGAGAATTGTAATTTTCAGAAAAAAGTAATTTTAAACCAATTAAAAATGCAGTCGTTAAATTTCCAGATAAAAAATAATCTGCAAACAAAAAAATAATTTTGTTCAACAAAATAGTAAAATTTTTAAATAAAGAGATGAGTGTTCTACACAATAAAATTATTTTTAACAAATTACATTGACATTCAAATAGAAAAGACAATTTTTTAGTGAAATAGTTAAACGCTTAACCAAAGCAGATACATTTTCAATCAAAAAATTGCATTTTTAAACAAAAGGCGATGTTTCTACCAATAGAAAAAATTTAAATATCTTTAAAACTAAATAGAATTATTTGTAAAATTCTGGGAAAACTTTCGAAACAAAAAAATTATCATGGGAGTCTTCTAGGTTTTTTTAAAATGTTTAGAAATGTTTTTAAAATTCCAGAAGTTTTCTTTAAAAATTGATTTTCCAAAATAAAAATTCATTTATAATTTTTCCCGGAATAGCGATAAAAGTTTTTTTTTTCTTGAAACCTTTCAACATTCGTAAAAAGCCTATAAATTTTGCTTTAAAACCTTAAAAATCCTCATTTTGCTTAAAAATATAAAAAATCTTTTTATATTGTTCAATTTGTTTAAAAAATACCAATTTTGTCACAATATTTAAATCCTCAACCAATAAAAAATGATTTTTTTAACAGTTGCAACTTTAACCAAAAGGATTAAATTTTTCCCAAAGGAGACAATTTTTCTACAAAATAGTTCAATCATTTATCCCAAAAAATTTTAAAGATAAAAAAAAGGAATTTGAAATTAAATAGTTTCATCTTTAGTAATAATGTTGAATTTTTAGCGAAACAATTGTATTTTTAGTAAGAAAATATGAATTAAAAATAAATAATAATAATTTTCAGATTAGGAATTGCATTTTTAAATTTCCAATCAAAGATGGAAAAGTCAAATTTTCATATAAAATAATAATAATTTGCAGCAGAAAATTAAATTAATTTTCAAAACATAAAATATGAATTACCAAAAAAAAAATCATTCTGAACCGAGTAATTAAATGTTCTAATTTTTAACAATTGCACTTTGAGCAAAAAGGTGACATTCCTACGGAAGAAGAATTTTCAAACATCTTTGAAACTAATTCGAATTATTCCTTAAGTTTTGAAAACTCTTAAAAAAAGGAAAAGAATCATTTATAGTTTTTCCCGGAATCGTAAGAAAAGATGTTTTTTCTTGAAAACTTTCTTCAAAAATTCTCATGTTGTTAAAAGTTAAAAAAAATCTTTTTATGTTATAATTATTTATGAAAACACAAATTTTAACATAATAACTAAATCCTCAACCAAAAAAATATTATTTTCCAACCATTTGCACCTCTAACCAACAAAAATCAATTTTTACCAAAAGAGACGAATTGTTTACTAAATAGTTCAATTTTTTTAACTGAAAATAGTAATTTTTAACAAAAAAAAATAATTTTAAACCAAATCAATGACTTTTATTAGAAAAAATACAAATTTTCAGTTAAATAGTTTAATTTTCAATAAAATAATTGAATTTATAACCAAACAGTTGAATTTTCAGTTTAAAGATATAAATTACCGAAAAATAAAAAAACCATCTTTTTCAACTAAGCAATTGCATTTTTCTACCAAGTAATTGAATCTTCTTATTTAAAAAGAAATAATGAAGTAGTCAAATTTTCATTTAAAAAAATCCATTTGTAAAAAGAAATCAATTTTCAACAAAATAGTTACATTTTCAAATAGAGATTAATATTCTTCAACAAATTATTTTTCTCAAATTACGGTTGAATTCATCTAGAAAAGATAATTTTTCAACGAAATAGTTGAATCCTCTACCAAAACCGATTAATTTTCAACCAAACAATTGCTCGAATTATTCCTAAGGTTTTAATAAATCTTTCAAAATAAAGAATTCCTTAAAATCTTCTAGATTGTTTTCGACTTTTTAGAAATCTTTTGAAAAATATGGAATTATCTTTAAAAATTCATTTTTCAAAATAAAACTTCATTTTTCATTTTCCCAAGAATTGTAAGAAAAGTTGTTTGTTTTTTTGAAACCTTGCATAATTCTGAAAAAATTGTAATTTTTTTTGGAAATCTTCAAAAGCTTCTTGAAATCCCTAGAATTCAACTTCATGTTCTTGAATAGATTTGAATTATTTTGAATTAACTTAAGTCTTCAACAGCTGAAAGTTTTTAAATTAATTTCATTTAAACTGATTCGAATAAATCTGATCTTTTTGTTATAGATAATTATCTGAAAAAAGACTTTAAAAAATACACGCACGTTACATGTAATGGTCTTTTAAAACTAGGTCAGATAAGGCAGTAGCGCTCTGAGTATTCAACAGCAGAGTCCGGGATCGATTCCTGATACCAGCATTTTTTACCAATTTTTTTGCAATGTACTTGTCAATTTAATTAAATGAAGCCAACATATTCATTTTTAACCACTTTTCCATATGAAAAAATTAAGTTTTTCAACTTTTACCGCTTTTACTCCAAGTAAAGATTTATTTATACAAAAATATCATTTTTCGTCATTCATTTGAAAATGTATACTTTGGTTATTCTTATTTTCATATGAAATAACAATTAAATATATAAAAATAATATAATAAAAATAAATTAAATAACCAAATATAAAGAAAAAGTAAAATAAAATAATACAAAAATGATATATAAACAAAAGACATTTTCTAATATTATGCCGGCAGCAGGAATCGAACCCGGACTTGTTTGTTACAAACTCGAGCGTTACTGCCTGATCTAACCGGTACGTGAAATATTTTCGTATAGCGTTCCATGTAAAGTGTTTGGATGTTCTTAAAACCGTTTTTCTCAAAATTGTCGGAAAGTATGAATCAAAAGAAAATGAAAAGTGCTTCAGGAAATGCACTTTGAAATTACGATTTGTAATTTGATGAGAAATTGTAATATTACCTCGATAACCGAGCGATGACTGTGAACGACTTGGGTAGGTTTCCCATACATTGTAGGAAAATGGGTCGCGATACATTGGTAGTTCATTGGTAGTTTCTGCAGCTCTGCTTTGTCGTTTACTGTATCTCCACATAGCTCGCAACTCTTCACACGAAGGTTCTGCCATATTCGATCGCTTGTCGTTGAAACCAATTTCGCTGAACGCTGTCCTTTGTGCAGACAAAGGACTAATATACTGCGTTTGGTCTCCAACTACGAGCACTCTGCTCGAATGTGCCAATACAATAGTGACCCATACAGCTACTATATGCATTTTCTGAAATTTCAGTCAGTACAAAAATGAGGATTTCTGTCTACAACCCACTAGACGGATAATAACTAAAATGGTGCTAAACTTCCTTCACAGTACAGGTCAAATTAAATCGAATTTGCTCTGAAAAAATTTCAGCCTTTTAAGCTCCGCCAGGATTCGAACCCAGGACCTATTGCTTGCCGGACGGCTTTAATAACTGAGCTACAGAGGGGCCCAGCCAACCTTTTTTCACAGAAACCTTTACGCTTTCTTTCTTAACATAGAAAATGATCAAACTTTTTATTTGATATTCTTACTTTAGTATTCTTGATCAGTACTATCAGAACATTCCTTATTATCATCAGCAAACCAGAAATCTATCGTAATAACTCAATTGGCTTGTCAAATCTTAAAAATATTTTCACGTCAGTAAGATAAGATGGCAATTTAAAAAAATTGAATAAAATGTTATGTGAAAAATGGCCGCTTTTCAGCTCCGCTGGAATTCGAGCCCAGGACTTTTCTTTGCCGGACAACGGCGTTTATGTTAGAACTGATCAAGACGACTAAATTAAAAATCCTAGATAAAAAAAATTAAAATTAATTTTTAAACTCAAAGCTTGAAAAGAATTTAGAACCCAAGATTGACTTAAACAGGCTGTCTAGCCGATGGATAATTTTCAATTTCCCGTCAATTCTTACCTTTTTGCGGTTTATTTAAAAGTGTTTAAAAGATTTGTATGATTTTAAGCAATTTTTTAAGATTACAAGAGATTTCTAAAAATTGTAAGCATTTCAAAAATTTTTATCTGGAAAAGGGAATTTTGGAAAATAATTATAGTTCTGAATTTAAATAGGGATTTTTCGGAATTCCTTTCTTCTTAATCATAATTAAAATTATTTACAAAATACTAATTAATTCTTTACGAAAATTCCGTCTTCTAAAGTCTAAATTATAATTTTTTACGGAAAATCCCCTTTCCAAATCACAATTATATTTATTTACATTTTATATTTTAATTCAGAAATATATTAACCCCCTCTTTTTGAATTTAGAAGAGCGGCGTTTCAAATTCTAGCAAATATTTATTTTTTAAACAAAAGTTTAGTAATTTAAACAAATTTTGATTTTAAAGAAGGAAATTTTGAAAATCTGACTAATTCTAACTTAAGAGAAAAATGTTTTTGTAAATGTACTTTTTATAAATCAGAAATAAACTGATTTTCCAAAATTTCCATTTCATGTCGAAAATTATCTGTTCGAAGCCAAAATGTTGACTCTTTACGAGATCTTTAAAAATATGTTATTTTATTTATTTCATCGTCCAAACATAGAATTATTATAATTATTTTAGGAAATTCCCTGTACTAAGTCACAATTAAATTAACTTATAAAATTGTCTATTATTATTCAGAAATATAGAAACTGCCATTTTTTTAAATTTGGAGGAGGGAAGTTTTGAATTGTGAAAAATTCTTAATTGGAACAGGAACTGTTCTTGTAAAAATCAGAATGAATATGCTTTAAAAAAATTCCCATTTCATATAAAAAATCTTCTGTTTCAAGTCAAATTATAATTATCTACCGAAACTTCATGTTCTAAAGTACAAAAATTATTACACGTTGTTATTAAATATTACTTAGAAAATTATTTAATTTAAAAGCGAATAACTCAAAATAACTGTACATATTATTTCTAAATAAAATAATTTCTAAAAAACGTGACGAACAGAGTTGTAACGAACCTTTCAAAAAATAAAATGAGCTTAAATAAACAATTATGCCTTTAAATATTTTTTAATATTAACGCTAGGATTTCTATTCTAAAATTTGTTGCAATACTCAATGGGCCTTTATTTGTAAATTTTAAAAATTAAGTCAAAAATTAAGTAATTGTGAACATGATTATATATCTAGAACATCCTTAGTTTACATATTTGAGTGAAAAATCCCCATCACTGAATCAATTTCAAGGTCATTTCCTAGTCTTTTCCTATAGTGAAAAAAATTTATAATCTGTTCCCGGTTTTCCAGAATTTCCGGTTAAGCAGAAAACCAGTTATATTTCGTTATTAATGTTATTTACATTGAATTCTTATAAATTAAAGAAAACTCGAATTTTCTTTAATTCTTTTAAATTAAACTTGCTTTTTTGAACTAGCGGAATTGTTTTTCATTAATTTAAATTTAAATTCAATTTATTAATTAAAATTTTTTTAATACAGATAAATCTTCCCAAATTAAGTAGAATTCTCTTAAATTGAGAAAATCATTCTTCAATTGACTTAAATGCTCTTAAATCAAATCAAATCTTCTTGAATTGAGTTAAATTTTCTTAACTTCAGAAGAAAATTCGTCAACTGAATTTAATTCTTTTAAATGAAACTAAATTTCCTTAAATGAAATCGACCTTTTCTTAAATTAAATATAATATTCTTGAATTGAATATCCATAACATAAAATGAGCTTCTTGTAATTTTCGTGAATTTACTTGTAATCTTTTTCAAGAATTGAGTTCAATTTCTTTGAATTTAGCTTCATTTGAGTGAGTTTAGTTGAATTCTCATGAGTTAATTTAAATATTATTTAGGGCAGCTAAATATTTTTTAAATTCTCTTAGATTGAGAAGAATATTCTTCAATTGAATTAAATGCTCTTGAATCAAACGGAATCTTTTTGAATTAAATCTATCTTTTTTTTTTAATTGAACATAATATTCTTGAATTTAATTCTCATTATATGAAATGAATCTTCTTTAATTTTAGTGAATTTACTTCCAATATTTTTAGAATGGAATTGAATTTTCTTGAATTCCATTGAATTTAAATGAATCTTCTTTAATTTTTGTGAATCCAATTGTAATATTTTCAGAAGGGAATAAAATTTTCTTGAATTCCTTTGAATTTGAATTAATCTTCTTCAATTGAGTTAAATTCTCTTAAATAAGAAAAAAATTCTTTAATTGATTTAAATTCTCTTGAATAAAAGTGTATCTTTTCGAATTAAATAGATCATTTCTAGGATGAAATATAAAATTCTTGAATCAAATTCCCATAACATAAAATAAACTTACTTTTATTGTCGTAAATAAGTTTCTAATCTTTTTAGAATTGACTTAAACTTTTAGGATTTCTCTGAATTTAGCATATTATTATTGAATTAAGTTGAATTCATATAAATTAATTTAAATCTTATATAATGCAGCTGATTCTTCTTGAATTAAATCAATCTTTTCTTAAACTGATTATAATATTCTGGAAGTAAATTCTTATAATACGAACCTAATCGTCTTTAATTTTCGTAAATCTATACATGTAATCTTTTTAGAATTAACTTGAATTTTCTTGAAATCCTTTGAATGTAACTGTATCTTACTCAATATAGTTGAATTCTTTTGACTTATTTTTAATATTTATTAAATTTAATTTAATTCACCTTAATCTTATTGAATTGAGTTAAATTTTCTTTAATTGAAAAACCCATTCGTCTACTGAAAATAGATCTTTCTTTAATGTAAACATAATATTATTAGATATAATTCTCATAAATTCAAATGAATCTTCTTTATTTTTTTAAAATTACTTGTACTCTTTTTAGAATTGATTTGAATTGAGTTGAATTCTCTTGAATAAATTAAAACCTTCTTTAATACAGCTAAATCTTCTTGAATCGAACTACAATGCCTTAAATTATGAAAAAAATTCTGCAATTGAATTAAATTGTCCTGAATCAAACTGATTCTTCTTGAATCAAGTCAATCTTTTCTTAATTTTAACATGATATTCTTGAATTAAATTCTTAGAGTAAGGAATGAATCACCTATAATTTTAGAAAATCTGCTTGTAATCTTTTTAGAATTGACTTGCATTTTCTTGAACTTTTTAAAATTTAATTTAAACTTATTGAATTTAGTACATAATAAAAATTGTTTTGAATCGAACTAAATCTTCTTGATATAACTTGATTTTTTTTTAAATTGAACGCAATATTCTTGAATTGAATTCTCATAAATTCAAATCGATCTTCTTCAGTTTTCGAGAATGCACTTGTAATCTTTTTATAATTGAATTCAATTTTCTTACATTCCTTTGAATTTAATTTAATCTTCTTGAACTGACATGAAATTTCTTGAATTAATTTAAATATTCTTCAATACAGCTAAGTCTTCCTGAATCGATTAAAAATAGCTTAAATTGAGAAGAAAATTCTTCAATTAAACTAAATTTTCTTGAATCAATTTGAATTCTTTTAAATAAAGTTTATCTGTTTTTAACTTATTGAATTGAATTAAGATAAACTCAAATGAATCTTCTTTAATTTTCGTGAATGCAGTTGTAATATTTTTAGAATTCACTTAACTTTTCTTGAACTCCTGTGAATTTAATTTAATCTGCTTGAATTAAGTTTCTCTTGGATTTATTTGAATCTTCCTAAATATAGAAAAGTATTCTTGAATGAAGTTAACTTTTCTTAAATTAAAAAAAAAAATTTCAATTGAATTCAATTCTCTTGAATCAAACCTTATCTTCTTGAATTTAATCGATCTTTTCTTAAATTTAACATAATATTCCCGAATTGAATTATCATGATATGAAATGAATCTACTGTGAAAATCCACTTGTGACCTTTTTAGGTTTAACGGATATTTCTTAAATTCCTTTGAACTTCATTTAATATTTTTTAACTGAGTTCAATTTTATTTAACTTAATTTATTTTAATTAAGTTATATTATTTTAATTATTTTAATTAAATAATTACTTTATTAAACATCAAAATCTTCTTGAATTGAGTTAAATTCTCCTAAATTGAGAATAATATGCATCCACTTAATTGAATTCTTTTGAATCAAGCTGAATCTTTTTGAATTAAGGTGATATATCCTTGAAATGAAAATAATATTCTTGAATTGTATTCTCAAAATATAAAATAAATCTTTTTAAATTTTCATAAATCAACTTATCTTTTTCGAGTTGACTTCAATTTTATTCAATTCCTTTGGAACAATTTCTATCAATGAGCCTTTATTTTTCAATTTTATAAATCAAGTTAAAAATTAAGTAGTTCTGAACTTAACTATCCGCCTTGAATACCCTTAATTTGCATATTAGTATATTCGAGAGAAGAGTCTTGGTAGCTCAATCAAATTCCCGGTTTTTTCTTAGAGAAAAAAATGGCCAGTCATTTCCCGGCATTCCCGATTTCCTGGCTAGATAGATACCCTATTAAATTTTCTTTCTAATTGACGATCTTAATTAAAATGCATCGCTTTTATACTATTTCTTCAACAACAGTTTTCAATAAAAAAAAAGATAAAAAAGCAAATCCTTTCAATTTCGAAAGGTGGAGTTTAAAAATACTTTGTAAATCGTTGAGCTCTATTGAAGGTTTAATCGGGTAGTGCTCTATTGTTCTACAGTTCCTAAATAGATGACCAGCTCTGTGCATCAATTCCTTGATTACTCCATGTTTGTGAATATTACGATAACAATCTACTATTTTCATGGAACTTTTCAATCACCCATTCAAAAACCCGTATTCAATACATTTTGTTCAAATAAAATAGGTGAATGTAATCTAGATTACGCGATAAGCAACTGGCTAAATTCAGGCCTCGCAGTCTCTACGGATCAAAAATAAGGTATAAAGAATAGTTCTCTCACGCTCATCAGGGTATTTTTAAAAATAAAACATAGGATAAGTTAAAGAAGTTATTAAAGAAAGATATTTTTTTTAGATATAGGCAGTAATTTTTTCTAATATTTTAGATATCTTTGGAAATTCTTTTAGGAATCTTAAGATTTTCTACTGATTAAAATACAATAGAGAGAAAAATCACGAAAAGCTAAAAGAATTAAAATTACATAGATCCATTTCAAATACAATAGTTTTTGAATTGATAAGGTGTCTGCTGAAATCCTGGAATTTTTATTGCATTTTTAAAAACAATTGAGTCGGAATATGAATAAATTTTCGCGAGTTAATCCCAAATAGTTTTTTTTCTTCTTTAGTTTTTGGGCATTCAATTAATATGTTTACTTTTAGAAAGCTTTGAGAAATTATATTACAAGATATTTCTATATATATTTGCACAATCGATTAATTAAATAATTAAATACAATCTCTCTAAAGAGAGCTTCTAAGGTGTCTTAAGCCCATAAATTTGAATGATAATTCAAACAAATTAAAAAAAAAAATGTTATTCTTATAATCCAATGCATATTTTGGTAAAATTAATATGGGGACTATGTATATAGTATGAGAGATTAGTTTTCTGCTGCAATATCAGTTCTAAACAACAAAAACAGAATTAATTTTTCAGTAAAAAATAATTTTTCTACAAAAAAAAATTCAACCAAAGTGGTATATTTTCAACTAAACCGACGAATCTTCTATCAAAATTATTAATTTGAAGCCAAAAAGATGAATTTTCAACTAAAAGGATGAATCTCTAACTGGAATAGTTGAATTTTTAATTTCAAAGATGAATTATTAACCAAGAAGATTAATTTCTACCAAAATTTCAAATTTTCAACTAAGTATATATTTTTTTAACCAAACATTAAATATTTAAATTTTTAGATGAAAACATTATTTTCAAACCAAAGAAATGAATTTTTAACGAAAACAATGGAATATTTGGCTGGAATACTTGAATTTCAAATAAAAAATATGAATTTATAACTAAAATGAGGAATCTTCAACTAAAATAATTAAATTTCCAACAAAAAAGTTGAATAATTTTCAATGGACAAGAAGAATTTCCGCCAGAAAATATTTTTTTGAAACAACATACATGAATTCGTAAATAAATATATGAATTTTTAAATATTTTTTCAGCTAATAACATTAATTTTCTACAAAAAAATGCAATTAGGAAAAAAACGGATTTTCAACCAAAAAGATGAATTTTCACCCAAAAACATGAGTTTTCCAACAAGAAGATTATTTTTCTACCAAAAAAGACGGGTTTTCAACATAATACATTATTTTTCAAGGAAACAGTTGAATGTTTAACTGAACAAGTCAATTTTTCAAGCAAATAGAGGAATTTCTAACAAAAAAGTTCTACTCATAACCAAAAATAAAATATCTAAATTTCCGGTTGAAAAACTAATTTTGAACCAAAAATATAAATTTTTAACTAACATGACAAATATTTACCTGGAATACTTGAATTTTCAATTAAAAAGATGAATTTTCAACCAAAAAGATTATGTCTACCAAGAAGACGAGCTTTCAACTAAAACGATGAAATATTAAATTAGAATAGTCACATTTTCAATTAAAAAAACCTAATTAAAAAAAAAAAATTCAAAGAAAAAGTTACATTTTCAAACAGAGTGATGAATCTTGAACTGAAATGATGAATATTTACCTGGAATCAATCAATTTGAAAACAAGAAGATCAATTCTTAAGAAGGAAGATTAATTTTGACCAAAAAGACGAATTTTAAACTAAAACAGATAGTTTTTCATTTAAAAGCTGAATAGTTAAATTTTTAATTTAAAAAAATTAATGTTCAACCAAAGAGATGCATTTTAAACTAAAATGATAGAATATTCAAATCGCATAGTTTAACTTTCAGTTAATAAAATTAATTTCATACTTATAAAAAACGCATTTTCAACAAAATAGTTAAATACAGTAAAATAAAGCTACTTCTATAAATGAAGAATCATTTTTATTCAATTATAAATTGCATTTATTTAAATTTAAGCACGCTTTTGAAAAAATTCCCTGAATTAAAAAACTTCCTGCCATTTCCACTTTTTTCCTGACATGTAAAAAAAGCCTGACAATCCCAGGTTTCCCATGTTTTCCAGGTAGGGTAGACACCCTGATTTATATTTTTAATTCTTCCAGCTTTTCTTTATTTTTTTCTACTGTATTTCTGCCAGTCAAAACTTATTAGACATTCAACAGATTTTTATTAAATAATTCAAAAGATATAATTCTCAAATGGCATTTTAACTTTTTGTGACGTAGCCTATCAGTAAAATCTTTTAAAGTAATCAAAAGATTATCCAAAATGATTTTTTGGAAAATCTGCTGCCTTTCTAATCTTGTTTCTTTAGGGCTTGCGGATTTTTCTCTCACAGAAAGGCCCTAAACAGCGAACAAAATTCTCCATTCGTTGTAAAAGGAGGGGGGGGGGGTTAAAATGTTTTTTTAAAAATAGTGATCAATAATTCGGTGTTCTTTTTATTAGGAAATTTAGTTGTCAGTCCCAATTTGAAAATTATTACATTTTAAAAAAATCACTTAATTATTAACGTTTCCAACTCAAAATGCTTAAATTTTAAACGCTTTTAACTCCAAATTATTAAATTTTAACATTGAGACATAATTTTAAGTGTAACTATTTTGAACAATTTAAATTTGAAATCGTATCTTGAAGTTTAAATTTGAAATTATTTAAGCAATTAAACTTTCTCTTGAAATAGTAGAATTTAAAATGATTAAAATTGTTCAAATTCGTAAATCAAAATGACTCAAGTCTAAAAGCTTTTAATTAGAAATTGTCCAGATTGATTTTTGTTAAGCTTAAGAGAAAATTATGTGTCCTAAAAGATCCTAAAAGATCCTACGGATACTAGGGTACAGTGAAGAAGAATTATGAAGATATTTATTACAAAAATGAAACAAACATTTGGGATGACTATAAATATGGTCAAATAGGGACTTAATTATCTAAATAGGGTACTTTGTAGACATCTCAAAATAGGGTACAATAGGGGATATATGGCCCGGTTTTCAGAGTCTGTAAACAATATATCAATCAATGAATAAATATAATTATCCTTACCACCAAATATTTTCAGTCTTCTTCGGTCCGAATGATGATTGGATTATGTCGTTCTGGATATGTTGTAAGATATGTAACGTACTTTTAAAATCCCTGAAACAAAAATGAAAACATTTGGTCTGAAATTAAATTGAATTAAATATATACTTCACAGCCTAAAATTTTCTTAAAAGAAGGAAAATAGCGTAATTTTTCACGAAAATAGCAGTATAATTGGGGAATAATAGGGAAATACAATTTTTTAAATAAAATTAATGCAGATACCATATTCAATGGTTTAGAAAACAGTAAACTTTTGAATCCGAAAAGATGAATTTTTAATTAAGAAAGATGAATTTCAAATCAAATAGTGGCAGTCTGAATAACAAAAAAATTTCGATTCAATAGTTGGATTTACAACCAAATACTTTAACATACAAGCAAAATAGTCGAATTTTAAAAATAAAAATTGTTGTTTGAGCGCGCCTAGAGAAGTTTAAAAAAAGCGTATTAAAAAAAATTGAAAAAATTTGAGAATCTTTAATATACTGTGAAAATGTTTAATGAAAAAATGTAATTTTTCTTTTTCCATTATTTTTTGTGCTGTCAAAATTTTAATTTTAGATTTTTCAAGAAAATCGAAAAACTTGTTAGGATAATCTTGTAGGTCATTCAAAAAGAAACATTTTTCCCCTCTGGACTTTTTTCATATCGTGCGTTATTTGGTTGCAATTTTTATTTTCGTGTGTTTTTTTGGAATTTTGTAAATGCTGGTAATTAAAAAAATGCCGTAAATTTTTGGTTTCTTTAAAAAAAAGTCATGGGGATAAATTGTTCGTCTTTCTGATTATGATGAACATCCGTACAGAGAATTTTTGAATATTGAAAAAATGGTCTCAAAAATATTCAAAATGCGCTCACTTTTTAAATTTGTATCCAGAATGGCTGGCTAACGAACTTGGCCTTTAGTTTGAGACACTAAAAGAGTGTACCAAAGACCAACCTAACAGATTAATTTTTGTTAAAGTTATTGTGCTCGCAGACAGACAGCCAGACAGACACAAAATTTTGAGAAAACGGTCGAATTCTCAACTGGAAAATAAGAGATTTTAGCAAAAAAGTTTATTTTCTACAAAATTAGGTAATTTCATATCCAAAAATATGACGTTTTAACAGCGAATTTTAATTTGCAATCCAAAAAGTTGAATTTTTAACTAAAAAGGATGACTTTATAAATAAGGCAATTTTGAACGAAAGTAGGAGAATAAATTCTTTTAAATAAAATTGATATAGGTACTATAGTAAATGCAATTTCAAATTTACAACAATTCAAGTAAAAATATTTCATTTTCAAAAATAATAATAGATTCATTTTCTACCAGAAAAGACAAATTTTCAACAAAATAGATGAATTTTTAACCAAATAGTTGAATTTTCGAACTAAAGAGATGATTTCTTACACAATAATTCTAATTTTTTATAAAGAAGCCCAAATTCACAACCAAATAGTTCAATTTTAAACAAACAAAAAAAATTGTTTTCAATTAAAATGCTTAATTGCCATTGAAAAGTGTAATAGTTGATATTTCAACAAAAAACTGATGAAGGAATTCAGAAAGGAATTAAAAAATGAAGAGGAGGAATTACAGCCATAAATTGCAAAATTACAGTCGAATTACAGCAGAATTACATACATAAATTGTAACTAAATTTTTTTCGATTTGATTTTAAGGAGGGTTCTCAAAGCACGTACGGCTTTGACGATTACATTCTTATTACGAAACTCACCCTTCGCGCTCGACAATTCGTGTACACTTCAAGAACTTCATCAAGATAATTTATAAATCTTTTTAAAATCTACTAAAAATAACGTTTTAAACTTATGGATCTCTTACAAAATCAAAATTGCATATTTTTGAAAATGATTCAACTTTTTGGAAATTTTGTCTAATTAAAAAATTTCATGATAATTGTTTCGAACAACATTTATTTTACATCTAGTAGAAATTTGGATTGATATTTCCTAACGTATTAAAAAATTGGTTTTTCCTTTTTTTAGAAATTTTCAAAATGTTGAAAAGCATATAACTTTTTGAAGTTTTATCGAATTTAAAAATGTCATTAGGATAGTTTGCAATTCTTTTTGACGTGTATCAGAAAATTTGACAAAAATTTCTAAAACTCATAAAAAATTTATATTCAAATTTTGAAAAAGCTCAAACTTTTTGAATTTTTTTCTAATCGAAAAATTTAACTGACATAGTTTCTGAATGTATTAGATATCTAGTGATGAATGTAAATCAAATTCTCTAATCTTTTAGAAAAATATTTATTTTTTATTTTTCGGAACATATTTAAAACTTTCAAAAGTACATAACTTTTCTAATTTTCATCGAAATAGAAAATTTTAATTAGATAATTTGCAAGTATTCTACCTATTTATAAGAAACTTCAACAAAAAATTTCAAATTTAAAATAAATTTTTTTTTAAATGTTGAAAATGCTCTAAATTTTTTAATTTTAGTTGGAAATATCTGCTTAACGAACTTGGCCTTCGTTTTGGGAAGCTTAAGACGTATATCAAAGGCTGACTTGATTGGACAAATCCTTTAAAAGTTAGCGTAGCTACAACATTCAGGTAACCATAAATGCAGACATACAGACAGAAACCGATGAAATGTTATGATTTTCGGATTCTGTAAGTGCCGTACCGTGAAGATCCGTTAAAAACCAGAGATCGAAAATTTGGATGATTACATTGCACTCTTATGAATGAGAATGTAAAAATGAAGAGTATACTCTGTTGTGTGATAAAAAAGAGGGGGAAGTAAAAGGGCGTGGAGAAGAGGTGGAGAAGGCTTGGATGGATGAAGAGGTTTAAAAAAGGTAGTAAATAGAGAGGGAAAAAACAGAAAAATAGTAATGCCAGATATTGAGATGGATGAATGAAAAACATATTTTATGAAGTTGCTAGGATGGGTTTTCCTCTCTACTCATCCTAGCAACTTCATAAAATATGGTTTTCATTCAACCTTCTCAATATCTTGAGGAAGTGTACATAACATGGGAAGAAACAGTCCTGGTGTTAGGAATAATGAAAGATGGAAAGACACCTGGTATAGATGAGAAGCCAAAAAAAGTGTGGAAATATGGAGGCAAAGAACTGAGGGAATGGGCATGAATATGTTGGAGATGGGAGAGTAAGGTAAAAGTCAGAGTGACGGAAACTGGAGAGGGGTGGTCCAAGTTATGGAAAGGCGATGTAGTGGTACCCATAGTGAAGACAGGCAAAGGGGATAAGGATTATAGGGAAGTGATGCTAATTTCGGGGGTAAAGAATGTTGAGGAAAAAGGATAGAGTAAATAAATGAGGATGATGAACAGCATAATATATGTTCTGAATTATTTGTAAAAAAAAATAATTAAACAAGAGAAAAGGTCAATGTTAGCAATGTTCGTTGTTTGACTCATTGGAAAGAGGTGAGACAGAAAAAGTTATAGTGGAAAAGGGAATACGAGAGGGTTTAAGAAAGAGTATCAGAAATTTTTAGAAAGACAAAAAGCAGGGTAAAGGTAGGAGATTAAGTAGGAGATAGTTGCTGTCTGGTGAAAGAAGTAAGGCAATAATGTCGTCTGAGTCTACTTTTCTTTAACAAATTAATCTGAGAATTGTAAGAATAAATGAATAGAAAAGGACGGGGAGAAGTTATGATGAGAAAAGAAAGGGTGTATAAACTGGTATATGTGAACCATAGAGTGCTGATAGCAGAGGATAAAAAAGAGATAGAGGTATGATTATAGGATTGGAGAAATACTTAGATGGGAAAAAGTTGAATTTAAATGAAGAAAAGATAAAGATAATGAGTTTATGAGAGGGAAGAAAGGAGGGATGGACTGAGAGATGGAAGGGAGTAAAGTTGGAATAAGCAAAAGAGTTTAAATATTTGGGATATACCTTGCAAAAAAATGTAGATCATAGAGCTCATATAAGACAAAAGATAAAACAGCCACAGGAGTAATAAAACAGATATGGGGAATAGGAAAAAGCTTAGAAAAAAAGTGTTTGAAGAAGGTAGAAGAAAGGAGAGGGAGGACGATAAAATCAACGAGATCAAAATAAAAAAGGAGAGTTCTTTATTGCTAGAAATATAGAAGACGGGATTGGAGTAAACTATGAAGAATTGGGAAAAGGGAGAGGGAAAGACAATTAATAAAAAGATGGAAGATGATTGAGGAATCAAAATTTAATAAATGTATAAAATGATTAAAAAAGGAAGGACTACCAAAGTACTTAGAAAAGGGATTGGAAGAGAGAGAATTCTTCAGAAAATTGTAAAATATTTAATTGTCACTGAAAGAAATTGGTGAAAAACTCTCTGATTTAAAAAAGAGGAGTTTTTTGAATGCATAAATTTATATTCACTCTCGTATATGTATGTTAGGTTCGATTTATATGTTCAGAGGTGGGATTTGTAGCTCTGCAAACGTTCTTGTTTAAGTAACGAACTGGAAGCAATGGGTTCGATACAGTAAATTAATTATTGGTCGGGAGGGAGCCCAGAACACCTGGAAATTACATTGCCTGGATTGATTCAGCGCTCGATCCGATGGAATTCTACTTGAATAATTGATTCAATATCTCAGACTAAGCAGTTTCGTGAATCAGATTTTACTAGAATCATACTTATTAGCTTGAAATTATTAAAAACGATTGCAGGCTTCACAGCTGAGAATGGTCTCAAACAACAGTGAATTAACACGTTAATTAAGTCGTTCAAAACTCCTCGTTCAATACTTTCCCTTCCCTACTTTCAATGCCCTGATTCATCTTCTCTCACTTCACCCATTCGCCACGTCTTCCTCAACTTCTTTCTCATCTACATATTTATCCACTTCTCTTTTCCTCGCTCGAGAAGCTAATACTTCACTTCTTAAGTCGTTAATTCCCTTTCCCTATTGACCTTCTCCCCCTACTTTCTCTCACGTCCCCTACTTCACCATCCTAACTTATCCTCACCTGTCCTACTTCCCCTAACCTCATTTCTCTTCACCTTCTATACTTCTCTGACCTTTATTTCCCATCACGTTCTCTGCTTACCCATCTCTTATTTCCGGAAACTTTTCCTTGCCTAATTTCCTCTAGTTTTCCCTCTATTTCTCTTTTCCACCATTTCTTAAAAATCCCCTCTCCTCATTTCCCCTCACTTCCCCTACTTTCTGTCCCCTGATCACTTACTCTCCCCTAAACTCCCTACTTACGATCCCCAAATTTTCTCATACTCCCTCTTTTTCCCATTTCTACTTTTCCTCCTTTCATTTCTATATAATCCTTTTCCATTCACTTCCCATTCTTTACCTATTTTCCCTTGCTTTGCTTTCCTCACCTTCTTTCACTTGCTCTATTACCCCTAATTTGCACTACAACATCTTCCCTACTTATCCCTAATTTCTCTCCCCTCATTTCCATGCATTTCCCTTACAACCCCTACTACTTCTCTTATTTCCCAATACTTCGCCTACCCTCAGCCCCTCATTTCCCATACTTCCCCTAGCCCTGATTTCCCTCACTTCCCCTCCTTTGAAAAAGTACAAGTATACAAAAAAAGTTGAAAAAAGACCAAGTCAAAAAATCATGCATTTGCAAAAGGATACTTGATTTTCAAAAGCAGTTGAATTTTCAACCAAACAAAAATTTCTATCAAGAGAAATGAATGTTTAACAGAAAATTGAAAATTTCAAGCTAAAAAATCGTATGTTTTAGAAAACAGTTGACTTTTGAACCCGTAAAGATCAATTTTTAGCAAAAGGGTTGAATTTCAATCAACCAACTGTTTTAGATTAAAAGTTTACTCTTTTTGGTTAAAAAATCTACTATTACTATTTATGTATTTTGTAGCAAATTCGTCCTTTCCGGTAGAAAATAACTATTTTTTTGTTGAAAATTTAAATATTTGGCTAAAATCTTATGTATTTTGTTGAGTATTCATCTTTTTTGTTCGACAATTAATTTTGTTGGTTATAAATGCAACATTTTGGATGCAATTTTCTTTTTTTATTGATTGAAAAATCTTTCTTACTTGAAAAATCGTCATTTCCATTTCAAAATTGATTACTTTTGGCAGAAAGTCAATTTTTCTTCGTAAAGGTTTTGGAATCATTTTGTTGGAAAATCGTCCGTTTTGGTTCAATTCAACTGTTTTTGAATAAAAATGAACACCTTGTCTTAGTTAAGATATTAAATATTACATTTCTGATTTCTAATTTATATTCTTTCATCAAGAATTAATATTTATTGGCTGAAAATTCAACTACTTGGTAGATAGTTTAAGTACTTTGTTACATTTATAAGAAACAGTAGCGGAGAAGGGGATGACTGGCATACTATTTTACCAATTAAGGAAGATAAAAAAATATTTTCCAAGAAAAAGTAACGAAATAGTTGAATTAGCAGACGATTGTGAGAAAATAGTGTCCTTAGTGTCATTTTTTCTAAAATACACTGAAACTTGGATTTAGGTACAGTTTCGAGCAAACAATGCAGTCACCTTGATCATAAATCCAGGGAATTCAAACGTAAACATTCAAGGCCGTGCGAACCATTTCTGTTAGATTTTAACTCATGCTAACAGCTGACGCAACCTGACGCAATTAACGCTCCAAAAGTATTGACTACTCTATCGCTACGCTCCTGCTGGTCATGTACGATTGAGCACCGCTTCTCTTTCCGTTTCTTAAATCAAGGTTTCAGTGTAGTAGCAAAATGGTGTCATCGTTAAAAAAAAGTGTAAAATAGTGTCGAAAAGGTGATGAGTCCGATATTTGTACTATATCAAACACAAACGTTTTGAATCAATTTTATATTTTGATAAAAAAAATAAAAAGAAGCGAAATTTATAAAATAGTGATGTCAAAGCGATTGGATTAAGACCGCATTGTAATTAACTAACTCTTTAGAGGGTGAGGACTTCACGTGAGCAAATATTTGATGTCTCTTCTGTTCCGGAGGCTATGTTGTTTAAGTTTGAGAAAGGCATTGTCAGTGAGAATTCAGTAGTGACCAAACAGAGAACAGGAAATCCTTGTTAATATTTTCCCTTCCTTCAACTAAAAAATGGGAATTGGAAATTCAAAACTTTCTAATTGATAGTCGAATATAGTATTAATTATCAGCAATTTAAAATTGAAGCAAAGATTTGTCTCCTTAAATTCTCGATAGAGTTCTTCAAATACTACGTCACACTACAAATGGAAAATATTAATAAGAATATCTATTTTTTGGAATCTTCGCAAAATACTTTATTAGTGATTTTATTTTACAAATAAAGGATATTTAAATAGAGACGTCAGGCTCTTTTCCCTAATCCCCCCCTTTCGCCTTTTCTACAAAATTCCTCCTTTTTCCTCTGTTTTGAGGAAAATTTCCCTTTTTCTCCTCAAATAATTATCCCTTTCGGCTAAAAAATTTGTTAAAGATTTATTTAATTTACTGAAAGTATGTTTTTAGTAGACTTGAATTACTGTATTTTCTGTAACAATTTCAACTCTGTTAAATTTTTATTTACGAAATACATATTTTTTGGTTGAAAATTCAAATATATACTTGGTTTAAAGTTCAACTAGTTTGTTAAAAATTTATTTTATTGGTTAAATTTTCTTACTGAAATTTAAGGTTCAACTATTTTGTTGACTTCTCAAAAATAATTTTTGTAACTAAAAAGTTAGCTTTCTTATTTTTGGTAGAAAATTCGCATTTTTAGCTTGAAAATTAAACTGGTTTGTACAAAATTTGTCCTTTATGTTCGAAGATTTAACAATTTGGTTACAATTTTCTTCACTTTGCTTGACAAATTTTTCCTGCTTCAAAGTTTAATTCTTTTGGTTATTAATTAAACTACTTTGAGGGAAATTCCTCTTTTTTGGTCGAATTCCACTGATTTTTATTTATAATTAAAATATTTTCTGTTGGAAATATTAACTATTTTATTTTTCCTTGGACACTTTTTTTATTTATTAAAAATTCAACTATAGTTTCTTGAAAAATTTAATTATTTTCTTGTTGATTAATTCATTCTCTAAATTTTCAACTGTCTTGCAAAAAATCTATCTTTTCAGTTGAATTCACATTTTTTTATTTAAAATTAAAATCTTTTCTTGGTTGAAATATCAAATAATGCATTTTCCGTTGAGGATTTATCTTTATGCATTGAAAATTCCTTTTTTCAGTTAAAGTTGTTTCCGATTAAAGTTGACTCTTTTTTGTTTTGAAATTCGACCATTTGGTTAAAAATTCGTCTTTGGAGATTAAAAATTCAACTATTTATTTTAATATTCCACTATTTTGTTGAAAGTTTGGCAATTTTGCTTGAAAGTTTCAATATTTTGTTATAAATGTAACTGCTTCGTTGATAATTTATTTATTTTTTGTTGAGAATTCAACTACTTTGTTTAAAATCTAATTAGTTTGTTGGAAAATTAATTATTTTATAAAAAATTAAATTGTTTTTTTTTATTCAATTACTCTTCTGACATTTTTGTTTACTTTTGCTTGAAATTTTAACTATTTGGTTGTAATTGCAACTGCTTGGTTACGAATTAATTTGGTTATTTGTTGAAAATTCATCTATTTGGTTAAATAATCTTTGTATGTCGAAAATTCAACTATGTCGTTACAAAGTCAACTATCGTGTTATAATTTTAATTATTTGGCTGAGAATTGAAATATTTGGTTAAAAAGAAATTTTAAAAATTAAGAATTCAACAGCTTAATTTATTTATTTATAAATAATCTATTTAAGTAAAAATAAACCTTTTTTTGGAAAATTCAACTATGTAGTTAGAAATTAAACTATTGTTTAAAAGATTCCTCTTGTTTGTTCGGAAATTTGACTGTTTGATTGAGAATTCGTCTTTTTGTATTGAAAATTCATATTTTTTTGTCCAAAAGTTTTTGGTTGAAAGTTCAACGATCTTCTAAATAATTAGCTTTTTTGGCTTGGAGATTCGTATTTTCATTTAAAAATGCAACTTTTTGGTCTTAAATCCATTTGTTTGTTTGTTGAAAATTCAACTATTCTGTTAAAAAGTTAAACATTTTTGTTCAAACATTTAACTGCTTTGTTAAAAAATTTGTCTTTTTGAACTGAAAATTGATAAGCTTTGGTCGAAACGTTTTTGATTGAAAATGAAACTGCCTTTTCCAAAAAGAGCTTTTTTGGTTTGGAGATTCGTATTTTTATTAAGAGATGCAACTTGTTGGTATAGAATTAATTTGTTTCTTTGTTAACAATGCAACTATTTGGTTGAAAATTCTTTTTTTCTTTGGTTTTGAAAATCAGCTGTTTTCTAAAACTTTCGTCTTTTTAATCAAAAGATTAATCTCTTTTGGTAGAAAATCAATATTTTTTATTTAAAAATTCAACTATTTTTTTGAAATACAATATATTTCCAGCGTTATGTAAGTTCTAAAATATTTTTTATGAAATTGAACATCATAATTGAGCTGGATATCAAGATAAGTTTGACTTCAATTTGTGGAAGAGAACTGGAAATGACCTGTATAGAAGAATTTTGTTCTTTTTACCAATTACCAGTTCTATAATCAGTTTTGCAGCAGAGAAAAAGTCTGAATTGCGGTTGAGACCTTATCTTTCCATTTTCTCTCTGTTATCTCATTAAGAAAATAAAGTGGTTGGGGATTGAGTCATTACGCCTAACAAAAGTCGGTTAGCAGATAATATCCTGCAAATGACATTGAAGCTTTTCCAGATCAGCGAAACTCATTTTCTCTCTCGATTTAAAAGCCGGAAATGGATGCTTCCATTAAAAAATAGGCATTAAAAAAAATTGAAGTGATTCACACCATGGTAGACAATTTTTTACAAAAGAGTGCACCATTTCTACAACTGTAATTTTTTATGCAATCTCCTGTTAAAAACAAGAATCCAACGACCAAATTTGGACCACAACGAATAAACAAAAACAAAAATTCTATTGAAATCTTAAAAAAAAAAAATTTCGGACAAAAGTAAAAAAGTGTAAAGAAAAATGAGAAGGCAGCCAACCATATCCCCTCCCCTCTCTTTTTCTTTCTTTCGTCTTTTTTATTTTTTTTTTATGATCCAATTACAATAAAATAACGTTAAAAATGAAAATTAAAAATAAATTAAATTGTATTACTAACGTTTCGGTACTCGTACAGTACCCTTATCAAGGCAAGAAAAATTTAAATGGTAGAAATTGACAGCACCCACGAACAGGTGCTCTCTCTCTTTGATACTTGAGAATCGAATGAGAGTCAATAGGTCAATCTGTTGTAAACACAATATAAATATCTGTCACAATTAAATCAGAAATAGAGAAATTAAAAGAAAAACAGAATTCATGAAACAGCCTCGTTAAATTTAATTAATCATATTAGCATAACTTCTGTTCAACTTATCCAAATCGGGTTTTAAATTAATAGATGACTTTTTTTTGTTTTTTAATATAAAGCATTTCCATGAATTCCCTCTTTCTCTAATTACTTTCACTATGCAAAATTTGAACATTATCCCAGTCAAACTCATGGTGAACATCAACAAATGCCTTTGTATGTCTATCCCACGTAATTCATCTTACAGATCCTGCAAGTGATCTTATAAACAACACCACCCTTTTCAAAATTATCCATAGGATCTTTGCAAAAATTTATCACTGAATCCATTTTAAATGGTATACGGAAAATGGTATGAATTAAAATTTTTTTAAAGATATGTTCAATAGTTTTAGAAATTTGACCAAAAAATGGAAGAACAAAGGTATTAAACGAACTATATTTCTTTAACTCTTTCTGATTATATGCAAGCAAATTATTACTCTGTTTGTTTTTGATTTGTTAAACTCTAATTGCAATGTGTTTCTCAATTAACTTTTGTGGATAATGATTCAGAAAAAGGATATTCCTAAAAAAATATTCAAATTTCTTGTGTGAAATGAAAAATGGGACAAACCTAGAGCTTTGTCCACTAAGTTTTCATTACTGCAATTTTGTTTTGAAAGGGATGAGCAGAAAGGAAATTTAAAATTCTACCTGAATATGTATTTTTTCTATACCAATTGGTAACAATATTAACATCCTAACCCTTAATTACTTCTATGTCCAAAAAACTGATTCTATTATTCTGTTCTATTTCATGAGTAAACTGAAGTTTTGGATGAAAACTGTTAAAAGTATCAATGATCACCTGCAACTTTTCTCGAGGAACACATAATAAGGTATAGTCGTCAAAAACGAAAATAAAAAGGAAAAACAAATCTAATTTCCCAAAAACAAAAAACTCCTAATCTTCCATCACTATTTTTGCTAAAATCGGAGAAATGACCGGACCTATGGGAGTACCAGACCTCTGTCTATAAAAAGATCCATTAATTTTAAAATAAGTTGACTCCATAATAAAAACTATCCCGTCGATAAAATCTTTTTGAGATAATCAAGTACGAGTTTTTATATTATCCCGTCTATTTAAAATTTCTGGTTTAACTAATTCAAGGGATTTACTCGGAAACAATGCAATAACATCCCAAGAAATCATTACATGGTCATCCGGAACCGTTTTTTGAATAATACTTTTTTGAAATTCTCAGCTATTTTTGACATTATATTCAGAAGTTGTAATAGAGTCATTGAGAATCAAATTGGAATTTTATTCTAAAAATCTTGTGGGAGTATTAATATTTGAAATAGCTATTCTTAAGGGATCTTAAGTTTCTTAAGATTTCTTAAGATTCTTAAGTTATCTTTGTGCATTTTTCTTAAACCATAACATCTTGCAAGAACCGTGTCCTCAGTGTTAATATGAGTCCATCTTATATCCCTTCCCAGAAGTCCCTTTTATCTGCAATTATCAAGCATCTTAAAAACTTCTCTTTTCAATTTTTTCAGCGGATCTTCATGCAATAATTCAAAATTATCATGATTAGAAAGCAAATTCTCCATATCCCTAATATAATCCGATTTTTTCATACAAACAGTAATGCTGCCTTTATCAGCATTCATGCAAACCATATCAGGCTTGTTTTTAAGAAACTCTTTTGTCATCATGAAACCTTTAGAAATTTTACGATCAATATTACTGATATGAAAACTATTTTTCTCAACAAAGCTCTTTGACAAGTGGAACACCTTGTTTCGGAAATCCTGCTGATCCAAAATAGGAATTTTGTGTATATTTGATTCAACATCTTTTACTATTTCCATCATTTGTTTTGCCTTACTTTTTATCACACGGTTACTAAAACCTTGACCTAATCTGAGAATATCTGTTACTGAATCAGGAATTTGAATATCTGTCAAATTCACAAACCAAGGATCTTTCTTCTAAAAATCCTATGTAAATTAAAATTTTGTTCTTGAACATTAGCCTGCTGATTAATTAAATTAGAAAGTTTGTTATCATGTTCAACATCACTGCTTAAAAATTGTTTGATTGAGGAGAATCTGATGTTTTAAAAGATCAATGATTTCATCTGGTTGTAAAAAAACTTCTGATTCACTTCTAATTCTGGAGATTTTTGACTTTAAAAAATTAAAATGATTTGAAACATCTTTGATAGATAAATTTAGTAGTGAGAATTTGGAATTGTTTAAAGTTACGTGGGACAGACTGGCAGACTATTTCACTAGGATAGAGGAACATCAATGTGATGTTCGTTGGGACGCTGTTACAAGAGTGTTCTTGCCAAAAATACAAAGGCATTTGTTGATGTGTACCATGAGTTTGACTGGGATAATGTTCAAATTTTGCATATTGAAAGTAATGAGAGATTACCATTTAAATTTTTCTTGCCTTGATATGGGTACTGTACAAGTACCGAAGCATTGGTAATGGAATTTTATTTACTTTTAATTTTCATTTTTAATGTTATTTTATTGTAATTTGATGATAAAAAAATAAAAAAGACGAAAGAAAGAAAAAGAGAAGGAAGGGGATGTGATTGGCTGCCTTCTCATTTTTCTTTCCTCTTTTTTATTTTTGTCCGAAATTTTTTTTTTCAGATTACAATAGAATTTTTTGTTTATGTTTATTCGTTGTGGTCCAAATTTGTTCGTTGGATTCTTGTTTTTAACAGGAGTTTGCATCAATTTCATTATTGGACGTTAAATAGGATTTTTAATTTGGATTTTAATCTAATTTAAATTTCTTACATTTTGATTGTCATTTTTTGTTAAAACATGTACAAGATTTAACAAAAAATTACTGTTACATTTAAAGAGCTACTTTTTTCTTGTATTTTCTTGTAACAAATTGACAATAAATTATAAGTTTCTACAATTCACAAATTTGTATAACTTTTTACTGATATATTTTTTTAAAGTTTTTTTTCTTTCAGATTAATATAGAAAGGGGCTTGGTAAGTTAGAAACATAATTTAGAAATATTCAGTTATAAAAGATTTTTCGAAATTTTGAATTATTTTTGAATTTTCAATTTTTGAGATTTAAAAGATCTGAATTTTTAATTTAAAAAGCTATAAATGTCATATTGTACCATTTTTACAGCAATTTAATTTAAAAAAATGAATTATAAATGTTCTAAATTTGGAAATGGCCGACTTTTAATTTGTAAAATGAAATAATTTTAAATTTGAAAAGTAAAGTATAGTTCGAAATAAGTTAGTTCGATTTTGTATAAAATTTGTCTGTGGAAAATTGAATTGTTGAATTATTATCCGAGAAGATTCATTTTGTGCCAAACGAAATAAATTTTCAAAGAATCGAAATGGAACAGTTACATTTTCAGATAAAAAAAATTAGTTAAAAAAAATTTTCAACATTATAAATGAATCTTAAACCAAATACTTAGTATAATTGTATACTTAAAGAGACAAATTTAAAACAAAAAAGTCAATAGTTGAATTTTCAGATTAAAATATTAATTTCCAACAAAAAAGTTCAATTTTCAACCGAAGAGATAAACATATAACTAAAATGATGAAGCATTTACCAAAAAATGAATTTATTACAAATTACTTCAAATTTCTACCATGTAGTATTAGAATTTTCAACCAGAATTTTTGCCACGATTTTTGCGTTTTTGGGGCCAAGTTTTTATCAAAAAATTTAACATAAGCAAATTTATATATTCCAGTTTTTAGTTCAAAATATTGAATACTTACAATATTGTGCTCATGGAAATTGAAAACTGTGAAATTATAAAGATTACCAGGTGGAAATCAAAAACCCTTCTTTCAATTTAAAGTTGTTTAATTTTTAAACGATTCCAGTTTTGAAATAATTTAATGTTGAAGGTTTCAAGTTTAAAGATTATTAAGAAAAATATAAAACTGTTCAATTTATAGTTTATAATATAAAAAAAATTGAGAAGTCATACAACTTTTATACTATTTAAATAATTCGGACTTTTTCATATATTAAACTAAAAAGGTTAAATACTCCACTGATGCTTAAAATAAAAAATGTTTAATTTTGATAGATTTCAGTAATTTCATTATTTTTTATTAAAAACACTGAAACTAACGCCAGAAGTCAAAAAGGTTGAAGGCTTGTTCTTTATTAAAAAAATATTAGTTACCAATTATTAATTTTATTTTTTTCTAAAATTCCCAGGATTTAAAATTGATCCCAAAGGATTTCACTTATAGGGCATTCCACACAATATTTGCCACCAAAATTTTGTTTCACGTAAAAAGCACCTTTTTTCAATTGCTTATACTGCAATATTAAACAAATTTATCAAAATTCATACGTCAGAAAAAAAGAAAAAAAAACCGGTTTAAATTGAAAAAATCTATTTGTTTATAAATATTTAATTTATATTATTAAATAAATAATTAATGTGGATTTTCCTATACTTTATTCTAAAGTTGAGGAAAAGGTCCACATTTAATCTTCCGTATGAATTTTCATATCTATGTTTAATATTGCAATGTAAGCAATTGAAAAAAGGTACTTTTTTATAAACATAAAATTAAACATATTAAAATAACAAAAATATGCATCGAGTATTTTTGAGTGTTACAAGAGAAAAAAAATATTTCACGTAAAAAAAATGTTGGTGGAAAATATTGTGTGGTATGTCTCATATATTATAAATTGAATATGATTTAATTTTATACTTATGTGTTTCTAAACTCCAATGAATAAAATGAACCAACTTAAAAAAAGCAGGAGCAGAAAAAATTAATTTTGCAATTACTTGCCACTTATTATTAATTGTTTTTGTAGAATATTTAATATATAAGTTTCTACAAGAAACTACAACTTTTTAAATACAGTGAACTCTTGCGTATTTCAAGGGCCGTCAAACGTGAACATTTGCAAATTTCAAGTTTGGAGGGGCTCCCACCCCTACCGCAAGTTGTCAGGTGATTTTTGTCAAGTGACGTTGATTGGCTGCCCCAGCCTTGTATCGATGCGCACGCTGTAAGGATGTGTATGCATTTGCGGATCATGCATGTCAGTGGTTTAACAATAGGTCAATCGTTCCGTCTCAGGGACACGAACAAATACACTACATAGTATTGTCGTATTTTGAATATCGGAAAAGTTTTTCTTATATGAATAAAATAAACCATTTTTTGTAAACTTCATAAATCGGCAGAGTACTTCATGAAAGTTTTAACAATAGTTCGACCGATGCGTCTTAAAAACGCTCACAAATATTCTAGATAGCATAAAGTTGTATTTTGAATATCAAAAAAGTTATTCTCATATAAATTAAGTCAATTTATTAAATCTCTAAACGCAAAAAAAGTACATCTAAAAAGCCGATCTAGCTAAAAATCATATCAGCCCTGCACATCAGTTAAAGCAACAATTCTTTTTAAAAAAAGTCACACACACAAAAGTTTCCCACAAGAAAAAAATACGTTTTTGTAAATTTTATTCAGAATCTGCAATATTATGTAAGTCGAGTAAGAATTCGCCGTTCCTCTTTAAAATTAGCGATAGAACACGAATAAAATATTAGTTTTTTAATATCACTCTCGTAAGACAGTTTTATATGGTCCCAAATAAAACCCTATGATTAAAAAATGGTTTTGCGAGTTTTTGGCGTTAATTATGATTTTTGTGTGGTATAAAAAAATATAGATGGGGTTTAAAACATAAAATACTACTTTTTATTGATAACTGAAGGTTTACATTGATTGTTTAAACAATTTATTAATGTTATCAGGAATGTTCTTTTTCTTTCAGAATAGAGTTAGAAAATCGCGGTTTTTCCACAAAAGTTTCACTTTTTGTCAAATTTTTTATTACAGTAAGGTAACAGTTACATAATTCTAATCGCACATGAAGTGATTTAATCTTTATTTTAATTTATAAAAAGTAATTCTTTAAACAAATTATTACTGTTTATAGCTATCTTTTTTTATATTAATACTAGATGTTTGAATTTTTTAAAATGAAGATTTTAATTTTTTGCCCGCTTCTCAATTAGAGTATAGTAATAATCAATTCAAGTTAAATAAAGTAATTGTTTAAACAATTTATTATTATTTCTAGTAATATTCTCTTTGCTAATTGATAGAAACTTGCGATTTTTTCTGAAATTTTAAACTGTTTGACTGGGTTTCACTTGGTGTCACTTAGTAATTAATTACAATTAGCAAAAATAATTGTTTAAAAAAATTCTTATGGTTTATAACTATCTTTATCTATATTTACACTAGATAATTGTAGGTTTTTCTGAATATTTCAACCTTTTGCTTAGTGAGGTAACAATTAATAAGAGTTAACCTCATAAATTATGAACAAATAATAAATCAACATAAGGAAGAATCATATTTTTGAACAATTCTTTTCTTTTTTTGAATATTTTTTTTCTAAAATAAAACAGATATTTGAAATATTCTTTCAATTTTCCATATGGATCATAGTGAATGTACATTTCTCTAGAAGCAGCCACTGAGAGCCTTTCTTTATAAATTAATAATAATACATGTTATTTGTTCCTGAATTACATTAATTATTACCTCAGTAAGTAAAAAGTTGACAAAAATTTTAAAAATCCAGAAAAAATCGAAACTATCGAGGAATTATCTAAGGAAAGATAATTATGCACAATAATAAATTATTTAAACAATTATGTTTTTCAAGTCGAATTACTATACTAATAAAGTGAAAAGTTGACAAAAAGTAAAAAATTTCAAAAAAAAAGCAAATTAATGGCATTACTATAGGAGAAGATAGTTTTTAACAATAATAATTCGTTTGAACAATTATGAATATTAAACTTCAATAATTATTATGAAACTCTAACAATGAGAGGTGGACAATAAGTTAAATATTTCAGACCAAACCAAAGATTTCTAACATCACGCGAAGATGATATTATTTAAAATATTAACAAATTGCTTAAACAATTTATTTAAACATCTAATGACCAGCGCAAAGCAGTATTTTATTTATGGAAAACAATCTGCATTTTAAAAAACAGAAAAAAATCATAACTAGTGCCAAAAACTTCCAAAACTGATTTTTTTACTAATGGAGTTTTTTAAGACTCTATAATATAGCCAGATGAAAGCCATATTTAAAAAGTAATATTTTATTTGTATTCCATGGCTGATTGTAGAGAGAAGTTTTAAGTATATATATATATATAATTTTTTGAAAACGAAAAAATGTGCATACATGTTTGTGTGGATTCGAACAAATTTTCGAAATTTTCTTTTCGAGTTAATGAAACTAGCAGAAGCTTTTCAAAAGGACTTGACAAATTATGACTAATATTTTTGAGCGGATTCGTATAAAAGAAAATTTAGATTAATAAAGATTTCGGAAAAAGTGTTTTAAGAACCCTAGTTTGGAGAATAAACTTTAGAAGAAAGTTGAAAAAGATTTCAAAACATTGCAAATGATTACTAAAATTTTTTAAAAAGAATTTAAATGATTTTGACGCAAAATGTTCGAGTTATGCAAGAATACAACATTTTAGAAACATTGTTTGAAAATGTTCGAAAACAATTTAAATTTTAAAAATATTCAAAAAAATTTAAAGCAAAATAAGGTAAGTGACCCAGTAATCTTGAAGATCTCAGTAAACTTGAAACTTGGTTATGAGTTGAATATATTGTTACAAAAACATGTTAAAAGTAACTTTTAATGAAGAAACTCGCTTATTTTGAACATTTTATAACAGCAAATAGAAATTGCATTCATCCAAATCAAATAAAAAGCAAGAAAATTGGCATCACGATATAAAAAAAATTGCTAAGTACCGCGGGAAAATTTCGAGAAAATTATTACTTTTAAATAAATAATTTTTAAATAATATTTAAAAAGATTTCATAAGATTTCTATAAATGTCGAAAGAAACTGGAATATATATTTTTTATTTGGAAATATTGAAAACAATTTAAATAATTTTATGATATATATATATATATATATATATATATACAGAAAATTTAGAAAAATTTCGAAAATAAGTTAAAATTTGAAGATTTAAATAATTAAATTTTTGATGAAAATTTGAAAAGATTTCTGAAAATGTCGAAAAAACATCTGGCATATTTTTAGGTACTTTTTATTAACATTGAATGATTTTTCAAAAGTTTGATTGAAATTAAGAGACAGTTAGAACATTGAAGACCATTAATAAAAATTTTATTTAAGATTATTATATTTTTGTTAACAAAATGTACTTTTTTGGAGATTTTGAGATAACATTCAAACATTTTTTTAAAGCCTTTAAATAGTTTAAAGATAGTGAAATAATTTTCTTAAGATCTCTGGGAAAATTTTAAATGATTATTTTTATCAACAATTAATGTTAGTAGAATTTTTTAAAAATATTTTCAAACATTTAAAAAGGATTTTCAAATTGTAAAAAAAATCTGGAAGATTTTAAGTCCATTTTTTTTAACACTTACAAAAAGTTTGAGGTAAAATTCAAATAATTTTGAAAGATATAAGGAGGTTTCAGAGCTACATGAAATAAAATGTCAATAAAAATTGAAGTAATTTTGAGTTCAAAAAATTAGGTAACTTTGAGATCACAAATCTAATGTTTAACCAAAAGATGAATTATAAAATAAAATGATGGAACATCCAACTTAAATAGTTAAATTGTTAGTTAAAAAAATTAATTTTTAATAAAGTAGTTGAATTTTCAGCTAAAGAAGATAAACCTTTCATTAAAAATTGAATAAGTAGCTCAATTTACATTACAAAAATAATTTTAAAAAATAGCTAAATTTTGAAGAAAGGAAAAAAAGTTTTATAACTTAAGTAATAAATCATCAAACAAAAAAATGAATATCTAATAAAGCAGTTCCACTTTTAATCACTGAATTTTTATTTTAAAAAACATGAATACTGAAAGAAAAATGTACTGGTAGATATTTAAACAGAAAGATGTTTTTATTTTCAATGAGAAATAGTTTATGTCAATAATAAAAGAGGATTTTTCAATTAAAAAATTGAATAATTTGATTTTCAGTAAAAAAATTAATTGCTCAAAAAAAAAATTATAAAAAAGAGTTAAATATAGTAATATAAAGCGCTTTTTGAGCATAAAAAACATTTTCATTTAAATTTATATTCAAAATAAAAAATGTTAGGCACGCTCTATTAAAAATTCCCTGATTTCAGAAAAATCCCCTGACGATTCCAGATTTTTCAGGTTATCTAGATGAGTGAGTTGATACCCTGATATTACTTGAAGGTGTTTTATATCTTTAATCCAAGAGTTTAGAAATTAAACCTTCAAATAATCCCTATATAAATTTGATTTTCATCAGAAGTTGGAAATTGCTTCATGAAGATAAAATAATATGAGGCAAAACGTTAATAGGGGCTGTCCTGAGGTTAAAGGCTGTGGACACGTGATTTGCATGAAATACAGATTGAATCGACTCGATGAGATAAACACCCTCGCTTAATGGCTACAGAAATCCCATTAAATAAAACATTTTAAATCAGTATAAATTAAATTAATGTCACTACAATTAATAATGAATATTTCAATAAACTATCAGTTCAATCGAATCATCTACAATGTACTAAAACCCAAATTAAACTAGAGGTGAAATTGCACAATATGTGACCTTTGATTATCATATCCTCGATATTCGATATTCTTGAATTAAATTTTGATTACAATTAGGAGATATTGTTTCCACATTTGACAAAACTATATGAATTTTTAAGAGAAATCTGCACTTCTATTTTCAAGGCAAATCTATTCATTTAAATCACACGTTTTGCACTATTTTGGAAAAAGCCGTCCAAGTTTTTTTCTTCTCAAAGAAAATTGACAGCGATTTGTTTTATTATTAATTTATTTATATAATGTATGTTGATTATTATTTATTTGCTATTATTTTATTTTTTATTTTGAAAAGGATAATATTTAGAGGTAGCGCAAGCACCATGATGTTTAAGACGTATTTCCCATAAGAAAAAAAAAAAAAGAATTTTTTGTGCATTGTATTCAGAATTGTTAATTTTAGATTAAATGAGTTGAAACTCACCATTTCTCTTCAAAAATAGCCATAATAGAAATCAAATATTCTTTTAAAAATTTTAAACCCATGAGTCTGTTTTATGGCGTCCCAAAAAAAAACCCATAAGTAGAAAAGTGTGTTTTTTGAGTTTTTGGCTTTAATGATGACTTTTTTGCGGTATATTTAATGCCGATTATTTTTAATCCATATAATATTAATTTACACTGATAATTATATGGTTTCAATTAGAGTAAGTTAAAACTTAATTATTGTTAACAAATATAATTTTTAAAACAATTTGTTATAATAATAATTAATTTGAATAATGCTAGATAGTTGGGATTTTTTCTTAAATTATTAACTTTTTACCCACTTTCTAATTAGTAAAGTAATAAATAAGGCAAGTTAACAAACATATGTGTTTTTCTAGCATTTTAAACTTTTTGTTTACTTTTCACTAAGTGTGTTATACTAATCAATTGAATTTACCAAACATAATTTTGGAAACAAATTTTGGTTGTTTTTAACTACATTCTCTTACAGTAATGTTATAAAATTGCGGGTTTTACAGAAATTTTCAGCTAAGTATTAATATTAATTAAAACAAAAAGGTTCTCAGTAACTATTTCAAGAGAGATATACATTTAATATCATCAATATAAAAAATTCATGAAATATTTCAAGTATTTGTTTTATTCCAGATAAAATATATTTATAAAAAAGTAGGAGATTGTTTAAGAAAATATTCTGTCTATTTTGTAATTATTATTTCTTCACAAAAAAAACAAATAAAAGGTTGAAATTTCAGAAAAAAACTGCAACTTTTTTGAACTTATCTAAGATGCAACTTACACAATGCAAAATATTTTAAGCAACTATTTTTGTTTACTAGATTATTTATTACTTTACTAATTAAAAAATTCAGGAAAAAGTAAAAAATTTTAATAAAAAAATGAAAATATCTGGAATTAATATAAACGAAGATAGTTATAAAAACAATAATTTTTTTTAAACCTTATTTGAACTAAATTCAATTTATTATTAAATCAACCCATGTGAAAAATGGAGGATAAAGTGATATTTTATGTATAAGAAACAATTCGCATTTAATAAACGTATTGGTTTACATTAGCAGGATTTGCATTTTTTTAATAGTTTCAGGTTTCTATGAACATTTTTCACAAACAATCGGTTATTTTAAACAAACATCATTAGATTTGAAAGAATATCTATAATTCTGAAAAACTGTATTTTATGTAATGTTAGCGTCTTTCATAGGAAATTATTGTTATTTTTAATAAAAAATTATTAGGTTTCAAAGAATATTCCAAACTTTTGAAGAAATTTAGGCAATTTTAGTATATTTTTCCTGAAATCGGTAGTTTCAAACAAAAAGCATTCTACATATTTTTTCAAATAATATTATTTCAATTTTTGTAGAATTTCACACTGTATAAGTGTTTTTGTGGAAAATCTACATTTTTATTGCAAAATCATTGGACTCCAACGAAAATTAAGAATCTTTTAACCAAAATTTAATTCAGGTAGGGGTTTCAGATAGAAATGTAGTATTTTCAAATTAAAATTATTATAATTTCAACAAGATTCAGAGTATGTGTAAACAATTTTTGCATTGATTATTGTTTTTCGCCGGAAATGATGATTTTTAATTAGAAAAATTATATTTCTAGAATTTCAATGATGGTGTTTTAAATCGGTATTTTGAGTAGTAGTAATTAGTAGTAATTACATTGATTACTAAATTTCTAATCTGCTTCTGAAATTTATAGATTTAAAAAAAATTTAATTTTGAAAAAATTTAAGCTTTTGTTAACGTTTTCACCTGAAATCGGTTATTTTGAACAAAAAAACATTATTTTTAAAATAGAATTTACAATCTTAAACCAGTTTTCGTCATGTTATGTTATTGTTTTTTGTCTACAAATTCTATTATTAATGAAAATCATTAGATTTTGAGGAATCTTTACCATATTTAAACAATAATAGGACATGATATCGTTTTTCAACGGATATCGGGTATTTTAAAGGCCGTGACTACGTGTGTCGAAATTTCGGTAAACATAATCGGATTTTTTCAGTACGAATAAGGGAAGCTGCAAAAGGGACTATTTGTACCGAAATTTCGTTACGAATAGCCGGATCTTTGTGTAGAATCACGCATATTTGTAGCAAAATTACGTTTAAAAATAAAGCTGAAAAGTTTCAAAAACTTTATGTTAGGTTATTGTGTCTCCTTGGAAATTAGTATATTTTAACAAGCATGCAACGACTTAATTGTCTTCATATTATGGAAAAAATTTATATGTTTATTCTGAGGTTGATATATCAATTTTATTTATTTATCAAAAATGTTGTGTATGCATTTGTATTATATTACACAATAGATACTATGAAACACACAAATTTTTATTAATTTTATATTTTAATTATAAAAATGGTGTGAAGGAAGTAGAATAAAAATCAAGCGCGTATTTTGTTTCTGGTTAATTAAATGAAACTATTTATTGCCAAAGTTATCTCTCACAAGGAAAAAAAATTCTCGTGTATTTGATTTAAAATCATCAATATGATAAATGCAAAAATTAAAGAGGGTGCAATAGTTGTCGAGGATCGCAAGATATTTTTGACTATAAATAGTGAATCATAGTTAATGTCGCATTAAAACCAATATTATAATAATGCAGTTACTCTAAACTACAGATTCTAAAAAACGCAATATTTTTAGAAGAGAAATTGATTTGGAATTTAATAACTGTAATAGATTTATTACATTCGTTGCAACTTATTATTATTTATTTTATTAGTATTCATATTTTACTAGTTATTATTTATTATTTAGTCTTGATTTATTACATTCTCAACTTAATGAGAAAGTATTGCTTTTATGTAAAATTTGCTACGTTTTTAAGACGTAAGAAGAAAGGACGACTTCTTTAGCTAGCTATTTTGAATAAAAATTGAAAAAGTTAGAGCAGTTTCGAAATTTTAGAAACCATGTTTTTTCAAGATTTAAAAATTCTATGCACGGCAATTCGTAGCATTCGGAAATTCGAACAATTTATTCTAACAACTTTTTTCGATAAAAAGAAAATTATCAAAGTTAAATCATTTTTAAAATCTAAAAAAAAATTAAAATGAAAATTTCAAGACAATCATCGCACGATATGAAAAAAGTCAAGAAAAAAAACGTTGCTTTTTGAAAACCCTAAAAGATTTTTAACAATCTACAACTGTCTTATTCATCACATATTGATTTGACGCGTAGTTTTTGTTTTATTTGTAAAAAAAATAAAAAATAGAATGTTTGAACAAACGACAAAAGCTACGAAAACAATTAAGTAAAGAAAATTATTCACACAAAAAATAGCTTCAAATTGATTGTGGGGGATGAACAATGGCCGAACGTGTAGCACGAGGCAAAAACATCAATGCGTTTTTAAATTAAGTAGATTATTTGAAAATATTGGACTTACTATTTATTTAAATAAAGCTTACGCCAATAAAAGTATAAAAAGGAATATGGAAGGGTGAGTAGGGAAACTAACGGTAAATAAGGGGAGGGGAAAAAGACGAAATGATGGGAGGGGCAGTAGCAGGAGCGATAGAAAATTAGGAGTAGGCAAGTAGGGATAGTGACAGGAAATAAGGAGAGGAAAAGTATAGGGAGTGAAAGGGAAGAAGGTGAAGTAGGTGAAGTAGCGTACATAATGGATGATTAGGAGGAATTATAGGAGAAACGTAAGGGAAATTAGAAGAAATGAAAGAAGATAAAGTAAAAGGAAATAAGGGGAAATAAGGAGAAGTAAAAAGAAATTAGGGATGAGGAAGTAAGGTAAAATGCGGAGAGGGAAAGTAGTGGAAGTGAAAGGAAATAAAATGAGGCGTAGTAGGGTAATTGCGGGAAAATGCGGGGAGTGAGAGTATGGGAAATGATATGGAAGGGGAAGTATGGCGAGTGAGAAAAATTAATGGGATCGAAAGTAGGGGAAATAAAGGGAATCGGAGTAGGGTAAGTTATGGGGAATGAGGGAAAAGAAAGTACGGTAAGTGATGAAAAGTAAGGAGAAGGGGAAGTATAGGATGTGATAGGTATTTGGAAAAGTTCTCTTTTTATCATAAATTCTAATATTTAGGCCTTAAATAAACAATAAATAAACACAAATAAATGGATATACATATATATATATATATTCATTTATTTATGTATTTCATTAACCAATTATCTTATTTGTGTATTTAGTTGAAAATTAAACTCTTTAGAGACGATTTATTTAGAAAATTTCAATGGTATTGAAAGGACTTTAAAGAAGATCTTTTTCTTAAAACCTCCTTTGTAGCATTTTTTAGGTCACAGGGAATGTGACGTAATTGTAAACCATCTCTAACACGTGGTTCTAGCTTTGTCCTTCAAGTCAGTTTCAAAAATACTTCAGAGACACCGGACGTGTATCTCGAGAATGGGAAAACCCCCAATAGAAAATGAAATTTTTTAAATATTTGTTCTTTTTGAAATTGTGTTTCATTATGCAGATAATAGAAAACCCGAAAACCGACTTGGAGATAAGTTATTTATATCCATTTATTACAAATTTTGGATGAAAAAGAAATTTTAAACCTGAAAACTACAAACAACTCGGAAATTTTTGTTGAATTCAAAGATTCAGGCTTAAATAATCAATAAACACTCTTATTTGTGTATTCAGTTGAAATTTCAAAACTGAACGTCCCAGAGGACGGCCCGAAATTAACAAATGGGAATACATGAACTCCCATCTAATACAACGCTGCTAAAGGCTGGTGACCTTCTCAGCATAAAAAGATAAACCCAATACGACTCTCTCGGTTCCTGTTCTGCCACCCGCCCACCTTTCCAACTCTCGCTTATTTACTGAAGTTTGGTGGGACTGACGTTTGAACTGCAATCTTCACCATATGACGAATTTCTACTTAACTTGTACATGATTTCGACTTGCAAAATAAATGTGTATCATAAAGGTGGTGGTTGGGCGTATAATGTAAACAATGAATAATACAAACAATAAAATAGCCTCGGAAAGGACTGGAACTTTAATTGACAAAAGGCATGCACACAGTAAATGCGAAGGTCAAATCTAAGGCGATGAATGGAGATTGGGTGTTTAAAATGTTAGGAGGGTCAATTATCTCAATATAAAAAAATTGCGAGAAACTATCCATGTAAGAAAACTAGATATTTTATGTGTGCCTAAAACAAAGAAAAAGGGATGGGAAACTAAAGACCTAGAAAACGGCGTGTTGAAAGGCGGATTTGAAATATGGTCAGGAGTAGATGGTGAATCACATGGTAGGCAAGAAGTAGGTCTGATTTTAAATGAAAGAGCGAAGCGGCATCTCGGAGATCATGATTTTGTATCTGCCAGGCTGCTTTGGGCTAGAATGAAAGTAGGAATCAGAAGATTATTTATCGTAGCATGCTTCGCGTCAGTTGGCAGTGATCCCAAAGAAGTAAAAGACTTCTTCTGGGACACTTTAAACGACACAATAAATATTTGCGATCGTGGTGAAAAAATAATTCTGCTAGGAGATATGAATGGATGGGTAGGCATTCAAAATCAGGATACGGAAAAAGTATTAGGTAATATTGGGGATCCAAGAACAAACTGTAACGAAGATCAATTAGTTGACTTATGCTTAGAAAGGGATCTGTTTATTAGAAATACTTGGTTTAGGCATAAAATGATCTACCTGTACACCTTGTCCAAAGGAAATAACCACAGTATAATTTACTTTGTTGTTGCGGATGAAACACTAAGAGAGTTAGTCAAAGATACAAGGGTCATAAGGTGTTCTGAATGCAACACTGATCATTACCTTTTGATCTCCAAAATTAACTTAGATCGGGGATAGAGAAAAAAGAGAACAAAGAAAACAAAACATTCACGAATAAAAATTGAGAACCTACAGAAGCCGAATGTTCGAATAGATTTCCAAAATAAGATAATCGAAAGCATAGATAGAGCAGCATGGGAGGAGCTTGTGAAAAACAAAGCTAGAGAGGGCGCACGGAGAATGTTCCGGGATATCATTGTTAGGTGTGCGATCGAAGTGTGTGTACCGCGGTTGTAGGAAGAATGTCTGGTGATGCGTGGTGGAATGATGAAATCAGGCTGCCCAAAAAGCAAAGAAAGAAGCGTACGGGAGAACTTTGAACATCGCAGGTCTTAGCAATGAGGAAATAAATAGACGTATAAATGATTACAGGCACAAAAAGAGGATACTCAAATGATTGATTAAGGAAAGTAATGACAAAATTAGCGCAGAAGAAGGGAATAAAATACGAAACGACTTTGAAGGAAACAAAAAACTGCTTTATAGAAAAATGTAGGGAAATAAAAGTACAGAATTTGTAAACATAAGAAAAGAGTAATGGAGAAATGCTATATGATGCAGACGGGATAATAGAGGCTTTCATACACTATTTTAGGGGACAATTCGGAGATGAAGCTATAGAACACCACAACTTCGATGTTGAACATGATGCGTTAGACAACTCAATTGAGAAAGTCTGTGTCACTGAGGTTAGGGATATAATTAAGGACTTAGAAAACGGTAAGGCTTAACATTAACGTTAAAAAACGTTAAAAACCGGTAAACTTTCTAAGAGAGGGAGATAAAAGCGACTGCAATAATTACAGAGGAATTAGCTTATATACGGGTAGCAAAGCAAGTGTAAGAATAAATGGGAATTTGAGTGACCGTTTCGATATTATTCAAGGAGATAGACAAAGATGCATTATGTTTTCATGGTTATTTATATTATTTCTGGACAAGTGCTTAGGAATATCTCTCTTCGATAAAGAGGGTATGGATCTCGAAACAGTAAGGGTATGTGGGTTAGCGTTCGCAGATGATAAGGTTGTTATGGCAGAGTCTCAATCGAAGACTTACAAAGACTGTTGAATAAACTGAATGTAAGCATGGAGAGCATGGACATAAAAATTAACGCAAATAACACAAAAACTATGGTGTTCGAAGGAAAAAGTGAGAAAACACTATGCAATATTGTATTAAATGCTGAGAGAATTGAACAAGTTGATAAGTTCGTGTACCTTGGTAGCTTATTTACTAGGGACGAGAAGATAGATTAGGAGTTAGATAGACGCATAAGCGAAGGTAAGAAGGTTATTGGTAAAGCAGGGCCCCTTATCAGAAGTAAAAGTATATCAAATAAAGCTTAAATGGCAATACATAACTCTATATTTGTACCCACTATACTATACAGTAGCGAAAAATGGACCTATCAAGATAAATATAAGAGTAAAGTTAATAAAATCGACATGAGATTCTTGCCCATGATATGCGGGAATACCCTGATGGACAAAGTAAGTAACAAGATAATTCTAAAAGAATGTGGTGCAGAAGAGACACTAGTAAATACATGGGAAAGAAATCGGTTAAAATGATTCGGACATGTTGAGAGAATGCCAAATGAACGACTAACGAAACAAGTGTATCAAGGTAAAGTAAATGGCAGCGTGCCCAGAGGTAGACCGCGGAAAGAATAGTTAGAATGTGTGAATGAGACCCTAGTTAGAAGAGATATAAGAAGTCACAGAAACACGAGAGCCTGCATGAAAAAATGCATGGACATAAAAGAAGCTGGAGTAGTATGTCAGGACAGAAAAACATGGTGACAAATAGCTAATAAAAAGAGTGTCAGTAGAGTGAATGACGCCTGAAACAAAAGAGCTTGAATACTAATGGACCCAAGTGGGAAACCTAACATGACGACTTTACGTGAATCTTCACTTGGGGTGATTGCTAGAGAGATTGATCAGCAACCTGGGTCGGAGCAGTGTTGCGGAACAAACGTGTTATTTAAATAAATATCACGAGAATTCTAGATCAATCTAATAATTTTATATCCCTTCCTAACATTACTCCCTTCCCCACCGAGTGAGTTACGCCTACCCCGAAAGGGAAATGGCTTAATGGTGTAATAATAATAGGAGTAATAAGGGGAGAAGTAGTGGAAATAATATGGGAGTGGGATTAGGTAATGCAGAAAAATAGGAAAGGGGAGGCAAAAAAAGGTAAACAAGGGGAAAAAAGGCAGAGGGTAAGGAGAGGTTGCATGCTAAGTAGGGAAAATGATGGAAAGTGCGGAAAGTAATAAGAAATTAGGAAAGGGGAGTTGACGGGAAATGAAAGGAGGAATATTTGGATAACTGAAGTGAAATCAAGAGAGGGATAGAGGAATAATGTGGGTAAGATAGCAAGGTAAGTGAGAGTAATTGATGTGTGGGGAAGTACGGAAAATAAAGGAAGGGTTAGTAGAGAAAGATATGGGAAATTATGGGAGGGTAAGTATGGAAAGTGATGGAAAATAAGGGGAGAGAAAGTATAGAATGTGAGTAAAAGTAGGTGAAGTAGGAAAATGTGGTGAAGGAAAGTAGAAGGAGTGAGGACAATTATGGGAAATGATTCGAAATACGGAAGTATAGTTGGGAAGTGTGGGGAGGAGAAAGGGAAGTAGTGGTGAGAAAGTTCCAGATGTGTAGGCGCGAGGGGGGTGGCAAGTATAAAATTAAGAAGTTGAGTAAAGGATGGCGAAGGCTGAAGTGAGGGGAGGAAAAGTATGGGAGGAGTAGGTTTTAACCACGTAATTAACTTCTTAGCCCCTACTTTGACTTATTTTGAATTGGTATGAACATGTAGTTAACTTTGAAAGCACTGAAGTTGTAGTGAATTAAGCTTTTTTATTTTTCCATTTAATATTTTTAAATTAAATTTGTCCACATTCTAATATAAATTTTCTTCGATGAGAAAAAGTTTGAACTTACATAAAATTCTCTTGGGTTGAAGTAAAGTTTTTTTTTATTTTTTCGAATAAGAACAAAAAGCTTTGCAAATAAGTTTGGCGAATTTAATTAAGGTGCTAAATGGAAGTCAAGAATACGATTCTTCTATAGAAGGTGATAGAAGGAGGGTGGTGAAATTGACTGACAGGCAGGCGTAGGAAAAGAATGCCGATATTGTTAGAGTTAAACGGAGGCGAAGGAACGCAGGAAGAACAGACAATTACGTTGAGGTAGTCAATTAGGTGGGAAACTCAAGTGACAGAGAATAGGCAGAAAAAGGAAAAGCCTAAACGAGTGGGAAGTTAAGTGATGAAGGAATAAGCATTCTTTAGTTCCTATTTGTGAAACCCTCCAATTTGGTCCAAATGATTATGTCTTCATTTTCTCCCTGGTAGTTTTCAATAAGTCTAGAATTTAGATTTTTTTAACTATCCTGTCGATCCCCTCCCACTTCTAATACAACAACTTCTAAGTTGACTTGAGCAGGGGTAAAGTCGGCTGGAGTTCCGAGTAAAGTCAATTAGGGTAAAAGGTAAAGTAACTTGGGTAGGAGGTTAAGTCGGCTAGGATACGGGGTAAGGTTGGAAAACGTACGGGGTAAAGTCGGCCACCCTTAAGTTATTATCGCAATTTAATTAATTCTTGTTTAATTAAAAAGAAGACTTTTCTTAGATAAAGCTTAGAATGAGTTTACTTTAGAGATGAGTAGTTACTGTCAAAACAAAGGGAACTAAAATATTATCTTTTCATAGTAGACGTTTTTAAGCTTACATAGTTCTCAAGTTCGAAACTTTGTATCAAAGAGCTTAACCGAGGTTGCATGTCGCTGATGCAGTGTGGATTTATGCATAGAGAATAAACTTTATTCATTTGATATTAATGCACGATTGTTGCTCATTAAAATGAGAAGAGAAACTGAGACACTTTACTAAAGCGGAAATATACGAACAAAACAGTCAAACTGAACACTTGGGGAATTAAAATAACTGTCGGGGTTGAATGAAAATTGTTCTTTATTTTTAAATTTTTAAAAAGATTCTTCTCAAGTATTTCTTCTGTGATTTCAAAATTGGGCCATAGAATGATAAAAACCTAGGAAGAAAGCCCAATTTTGATGGTAGAAATCTAATTTTTTAATTCCTTAATGCTCGAAAGAATGCACTACATTTTTGGCTGAGAATTTATCTTTTTTGGTTAAAAATTTTATTATGTTGATGAAAATTCGTCGTTTTGGTAAGCTAACGGGCCGTATTATGGAACGCCGTCTTGATTATGTCCCCTTGTTGCTACAGCGCTAGAAAGAGTGAGATAAAAAACAAGAATTATCCACAGAATATATAAACATTTCATTGAAATTTACAAAAACTTTTTGCTCACAATTGAACTAATAATTTATTTATTGGTATTTAAAAGCATTCACAACAAATTTCATAGAATGTTTCTACAGATTTGCTGAAATTTCGGTCTACAGTATCACTAACCACCGAAAAGTGAAGAGCCTTGATGGATGAAAATAAAGAAACCAAGCTGATTATTTAATGCGTTTTTTTGTAATATCAATAATTCGACTATTATAGATGACATGTTAGGCCGCAATTTATCCATTTTTATTTTTGTTCACGAACAGCAGTATATTTTTCACGTGTTTGGGCTCAAAAATATTATTTAGCAATATTATAAACAATATTATGAACACAAAATCTGGTAAATAAATTATTTTGGTACATGATATTTTTATAGTAATATTTTATAGTTTTATAGTAACTAATTGAATAATCAGCAACAAAGAGATTGCCAATCAGTTTAATTTAACGAAAACAGTTGAATTTTAAAAAAGTTAATTCTTTTCACCAAGAAGATGAATTTTCTACCAAATGAGACACATTTTTAACAGAAGAAGTATGTTTTTAAACAAATAGTTGAATTTTTAACTAAAAAAGAGAAGTTCGTAACCAAATAGGTACTTTTTTAACTAAAAACAGTTTTCAACCAATAACTGAATATTAAAATTTTCAGATAAAAAAAAAATTGCCAAAGAATAGTTTAATTTTCTATGAAAAGTTTTAACTTTGCACCACAGTTGTTCAATTTTTAACGAAAAGTATGAATATTCTACTAAATTATTGAATTTTCGAGCCGGAAGGTTGAATTTTCTACAGAACAAAGGAAATTTCAAAAAAATTTAATTTACGACCAAGTGTTTAAATTTTTAAATAGATCAATAAATCTTCAAACAAAAACATGAATTTTTGAGAAAGTATTTCAAGAAAGTTTGATAAATTTCAAAGTTTTTTAACCAGAATAGGTCAATTTGTACAACAAAATAAAGTAGTTGCTTTTTCAGTCGAGAAGTTTATTTTTTAACCAAGAAGATTAATTTTTTAGAAAAAATCTAAATTACCAACAAAATATATAAATTTCCAACCCAATACTCAAATTTGTAATTAAAAATGACGAATTGTCAACTAAATGGTAGGATTTTAAACTTCAAAAGATAAATATATAACTAAAAATGGAAAAGTTAAACTTTAAATTAAAAAAATTAACTTTCAAACAAAAATGAAATAAACTTCCAACAAAACAGTTAATTTTCGACGAAACAGTTTCATTTTATCAAATTAGTTAATCTTTAAGCTAAAAAGATGAATTTTTAGTAACATCAAAAAATGAATATTTATGGAAAAACTGGACAAAGCTGCAAAAAAAGCGTTACAACAGCAAAAACGAGGTCTTTTATATTTTCCCTTTTATTTTATTTATCACGAATACACATTTTACGACTTGTTTTTGACACTAAAGATGTTGAAAATTATTGTTTTTTTATATTGAAAATTTTGCTATTTTATTTTCGACAGAAAACTGATCTTTTGTAGTTGAAAATTTAAAATTTGGATTAAATTTTCCCTTTCTATTGAGTGAATAATCTTTCTGGGTAGAAAAATCTAGCCTTTTATTGAAATCTATTCTTTTTTGGTTAAAAATGTCTTTCTTTTTGGTTAAAAATACATTTTTAAAACTGAAAATTAAACTATTTTAGTTTTGCTTAAAATTTGATTTCTTTGGTTGTAAATTAATTTTTATTTACTAAAATTTGTAATGTTTCAGTTTTGCTTGAAAATTAATATTTCATTAGTCACAATTTTCACGTATTATTGGAAAATTCATTCTTTTTGTTAGAGAACTAATCATCTTGGTTGAAAATATATTTTTTTTGTCAAAAATTGAACTATTTTGTTGAAAGTTAGTTTTTTCCTTGGTTACAAATTAAATTTTTTAACTGATAATTTTATGTTTTTGGCAAAAAATTCAACTATTCGGTTGTAAATTAATTCTTATTTTTGGATTGGAAATTCAATTTTTTTGTAGAAAAATATTTTTAGCTTATTCGTTCAACATTTTCGATGATTTTCTTTGTTTGTTTTTATTAAAAAATCGTTTTGTTTTAAATATTCGAATGATTTGTTGAAATTGATTTTTTTTCGGTTGAAAACTCTTTTTTTCTGGCTGAAAATATTAATTTTCCTAAACTGAAAATAACTTTTCCGTTTTCAGTTTGAAAACTTATCTTTTGATGTAACATATAAACTTTTGGTTAAAATTCAAACTATTTTGTTGCAATTTTTTTAATTAATTCTTTTAACTGAAACTTTAAATTCAAGTGTAATTAAGCAAAAATTCAAGTTTAATTTCAATTTCTGGGTTGAAAAAACGAATATTTTGTTGGCATGTTTAGAAATTACTTTCTTTAAGTAAAATTTTATCTATTTTTTTGAAAATTTTGCTTTTTTGTTTAATAATTGGTTTTTTTTAAACAAAAATTTAACTATTTCGTATTTTTTTCAAAATTAATATTTTGCCGTTAAAAATTCAACTACTTCGTTGAAAGTTGATGTATTTTCTTGAAAATTCATATTTTTGGTAGAAAATTAATCTTTTGGGTAAAAACTTAATTTCTTTAGTTGAAAATTGAACTATTTTAATGAAAATTCAATCTTATTGTTGTTAAAAATGAATTCTTTAACTGAGAATTAAACAACCAATTTTGGTTTGAAAATGTAACTATTCGGCTTAAAAACCATATATTTGATAGTAAATTCGTCTTTTTGATTAAAAATTAATGTTCCTTATTAAAAAATTCATCTTTTCGGTTGCACATTACACTATTTAGTCTAAAATATATTTATTTGTTGATAGAAGATTCATAATTTTGTTGAATATTAGGGGAAAATAATTGATATAAGTAAGAGAAATTCACTATTGTGGTCTAACAGATCGCATTTCTACTGAAATTTCCTGTAAGTTGTAATATTTTTAGATTTATTTTTTTTTGGTAAAAACAAAAAAAAATGAAAAAATAAAATATAAAGTATGAAAAAGTAAGATTTTATCAACTCCCTCCCCCCACACCTCAAACCGTTATACGTAATTTCTGGATGACTCTTCATACGATTCCGACCAGTATATAAAATATAGGATTTCCTGGTTCGACCACAGTCCGAAATGGATCTTTTTTTAATTTCTTTTTTCATGTTAATTTACATTTTTATTGATAAGACTATAATAAAATTTTAAAATAAAATCAAAAGTAAGAAGAAAATTCCATTTGAAAAGAACGTACTCTGGAAATTAAAAAGCTTAGGAGATTGAAAAATCCTTCGAAAGGAAGAAGAATAAATTTAGTTCGAGAATTTCGTTTACGTGGAGGCACAAAGAATCTACTTTATTATCAAGAGGCCTCTCGATATCTGTTGGACCGTAAATTTCACGTAAGATTTCCACGAAATCTGGGGATGATCTCTCTTATCTTATAGGGCCTTAGACAATACCATTAGTGCATAATATACATAAATCTTTATAGAACATACTCTCAGAGATCACTGCACAAAAAGGTAAAAAAAAAGGGAACTAGGTTATTTTTTGACGAGAAAGAGGGAAAATAGGGGAAAAATTAAACATTTTTATTACTTTTAGAAAAGAAGAAGCAATATTTTGATAAGAAATTGTATAGTTTCTGAATAATTCTAATGACTAAAAATATAAACAATTTCGTGCAAAATGCAATGGTTTTGTGGAAAATTTGTTTTGTATATCGAGAATTAATTTTCTGAAATCACAAACATCATTAAAATAATTGGTCGAAAACAACTATTTGGCTAATAAATTATGTATTCAAAGAGGATTTAACTATATTGTTGGAAAAGCGTCCATTCTTTATTGAATCCAACTGTTTTGAATTTAAAATGAAAATATTTTCTTGTTTCAAATATCAACTATTTTATTTTTTTGTTGAGTCTTAATTTTTTTGGATTGAAAATTCAACTACATGCTTGCAAGTTGAAATACTATATTCATCTATAAGAAAAAGTGAGTTTCCCCTTTTCAAGTTCTCCCTTTTCCGAATTTCTCCACTTCAAGTTTACCGTTCTCCATGTTTCCCTTTGTCAAGTTTCCCCTTTTTCAATTTCCTCTTTTTTAATTTCTTCTGTTTCAAGTTGCCCTCTTTTAAGTTCCCCGGACAGACAGACAGACGCCATCGTAAAAACTTGATTTTCGGATGCAGGGGGTCTCGAAACGTGGAGATACTTTGAAAAACAGTGGTGTTAAATTTCGGACAATTCTAGTACTTTCTCAATCATAAATGATGAGAACGTAAAAAGGGGAAACTGAAAAGAGGGAAGCTTGAAACAAGCGAACTTGAAGAAGGGGAAATTAAAAAAGTGGAACTTGAAAAGAGTAACTTGGAAAAGGGGAACTTGAAAATGAGAAAATTAATAAATGAGAAGTTGAAATAGGACACTTAAAATAAGGGGATCATGAAAAAGGGACACTTGAAAAAGGAAAACTAGAAAAGGGAGAAATTAAAAGGGGCGACTTAAAACAGGGGAACGTGAAACAGGAGAAATTAAAAAAGAGGAAATTGAAAAAGGAGAATTTTAGAAGGGGAAACTTGACAAAGGGAAACATTGAAAACGATAACTTAAAGTGGGAGGATTCGGAAAAGGGAGAACTTGGAAAGGGGAAACTTGGAAAAGGGGGAACTTGAAAAAGGTAGAATTTGAAAAAAAGGTGGAACTTGAAAAAAGAGGAGCATGAGAATATTAGGAACTTGAAAAAAGGGCAGCCGTGAAAAAGGGGGAGCTTCAAACAGGGGAACTTCAAAAGAGGGAACTTCAAACTGGTAGAACTTTAAAAGACAGGGTACTTGAAAAAAGGGGAGCACGAAAAAAGGAGAGCAGGAAAAAAGGGATACTTAAAATAAAACTTGAAAAAGAAAAACTTAAAAAGGGGAACTTAAAAAGGGAAACTTGAAAAAGGCGAACTTTAAGAAGGGGAAATAAAAAAGGGGAACTTTAAAAGGGTAACTTGACAAAGGGGAATTTGAAAAGGAGGAAATTGACAAATGAGAAGTTGAAAAGGTGAAACTTGGAAATGGGGGCACTTAGAAAAGGGGCACTTGAAAAAGGAGAACTAGAAAAGGGGAAAATTAAAAGGGGGAACTTAAAATAGGGAAACTTAAAATAGGAGAAATCGAAAAAGACAAACTTGAAAAAGGGAGAAACTAAAAAAGTGGGAACTTATAAGTGGACACTTAAAAAAGGGGGAACTTCAAAAAGAGAGAACTTAAAAAAGTGGGTACTTGAAAAAAGAGGAGCCACGAAAAGGAGAAACTTGAAAGAAGCGGAACTGGAAAAAGGGGGAACTTGAAAAAAGGGGAATTGAAAAACGGGAACTTGAAAAACACAAAGAAAAAGAAATTGGGAGACGCGAGGTAATTAGGGAAAGACTGTGCCCCTTTTATTCAGTATGTGGAAGTATCACGAATTCCCAGAGGTACTCGTAAAATGGTGCATTTTCTGGCCCGAAATTACGATCGAGAGAAACACTGAACTATATGCCACTCTGAGACGATCAATCTTCTCACAGTCGTTCTTGGTTCCAAGTTTGCTTTCCAATAGTATCAGACTTACGTCACGAATCCACTTTTCATTATGAGCGACCTCATTTTTATATTCATTTTTATTTTTACGTTTACTTTTAACCCTTTTTCTTTACTTTGCTTTTTGCCTTCCCCTTTTCTCCCCACGGGAGAAAAGAATGGATGAATGGTTGAATTCACTCGCGAAAATCACTCACGTATGTGTATGTGCCCTGAAAACTAACAACCCCTGAAGACTTCAATCGAAACTAGTTCTTATTTTCCGCCCACACTGACAATGACATCCGAGTTGGAAAGTATTTCAAACGATTTGATCAGTTTGCCATTTAACCGACCAGAAAGAGAAATAGGGCGAGATCTTTTTTCTTTCTTTCTTTCTTTTAAGTTCAAAAAACATCTGCTATAAATAATGTTCAAGAAAAATATATAAGAGTAAAAGTAAAAAAATTAAGTTATCCGATTTTGAATTTAGTGGAAAACAAGTATTTCAGAACTAGATAAAACATCTTTTTCTGTTCATCTTAATTAAAATAAGTGTAAATGTAATGGCTTGAGAGATTAAGAAGTAAAATCTTATTTTATGCTTGTTTGTATTTCATGACAATCTTTTGATATAAACCATTTACGATATTTTATATGTCAAAATAACAATTAGATCTACCCCTAGTAGCCGCTCAAAACTGATATTTTCTTGCGTTTAAAGATTTAAAAAAAAATTATTCTTTATGAGAAATTTCTTTTGGCTTATGTGGGAAAATTTTTCCTGATATTCAAAATAATTACATTTCATATGTAGTGTAGTTTTTTGCGTCTTCGAGAATCATCGATTGACCTATTGTTGAACCTTCTATGGCCCGCCAGTACCAATTATGAAATAAGAAAAATTGCAGGGTGGCTGCTTTAATCGAAGAAAAAAATTCTCGGTCATTTCCCGATTTTATCCCGGTTCGCAAAAATTTTTCACGGCCAATGAAATTAAAAAAATCAAACTATATTCTAAACATTTTTCCATATGAATTAATAAACAATAAACAACAAATTAAAGCATTCAAAGTGGCACCCTTTAATTTCAAAGTTTTAAAATTGAAGTTAAAAAGTTTTCAATTCAATAATTACTTTTAAGCGAGACACATTAAAAATTGAAACATAATAGTTTAACTTAACAGTTCTTCAATTAAGGGTTAAATTATTTTAATTTTAAATAGTCTAGGCATCCTTTAAAAGCTTAAAAATTTTATTTCAAACTCTTGAGAAATCTAGAAGTGGTTTAAAATTTTTCCAAATTCAAAATTATTTTTGAAATTTTTTTCAGAACTTTTAAATATATTTCAAAATGAATTAAATTGTTTCTATAACATTTAGAAAATCCTGCAATTTTACAAAAATTAAAATTTGAATTTATAAATAATAATAGAATTTATTATTTGTAAAAATATTAGAGTAATTTTAAGAGATATTTGGAAGTTCTAAATAGATTCGAATTAAATTTAGAACTAGAAATAATTTGAAATATTTATAGCCGAATTTAAAATAAAATTTAGAGTTTTGCAGATTTGAAACAAAAAATTTAGATTTTTTTTAAATTGTGAAAGACTACAAAAGAATAACAAATTTTCTTAAGTTTCTTAGAAAAATTGAAAATGGTTTTTCACTTTGAAAAATTATTTTAACAGAAAGATAAAAAAGATTTTAAGAGATTCAAAAAATGATCAAAGAAGCACATGGAAGATTTTAAGGATTTTATTTCATTTGCTGGATTTTCAAAAATTGTAGGAAAATTTCGATTAATTTTAAAACATATTTAGAATATTTAGAATTATAGAATATTTAGAAATATTTAGAAATATAGAATATTTAGAATTTCGTTTCAAGTTACTCGTCTAAAATGAACAGTGAAATATTGCTAAATATTAAATACTTATTCTAATGATATGTTAATTTCAATTCTTATCAAGATTTTCGGATTGAAACCGTTATAATCTGGACTTTCTGAAATTTTTAACGGATCTAGAATTGTTTAGTCAAATCAATTATTATTCAGATGTCTATACTTCGAGTACAAATCCATTTTTTAAATAATTTAATTATTTATATTTACAGTTGGTAAAACAAAACTGTTTTTTTATCAAAAAATTGCAAATTCAAGTGCTTTAAATTTTTAATTGTTTGAATCTTTAAAACTGCACTTCAATTATTTTAAAAACGGATCAAATCGAACTTGAGCAGATTTTTCTTATGAAAATTCGTAAAATTCCCGGTTTCCCGGTTGGGCGGCCACCATGGTTTTTTAAAAAAAATCTTTGATTTTAAAAACTTCTAATTCGTTAAGCCTTTATAACTGCATTTTAAAATTCTTTAAATTAAATAATATGCTTAAAAATTAAAAACCTAAAATGGAATATTTTTAAATTTAAAGATTTTCCCCTGTCTCATTAAATTCCCGGCCATTTCCCGGTTTACCAGGTTTCCTGGTCCAGCGACTACTCTGAAATTGGTTAATTCTGTTTATACGAGAGGAACTTTTTCGATATTCAAAATAATTGAATGCTAAATATAGCTATATATTACTTGCATGAGGAATCTTTCATGCCCTAGAACAACCTACGAATATATTTTTTTAATTTATTAATACAATTATTTTCCTTGTTTAGAAGAAGACTTTTCATATTGGGAATATAACAGAACTGCTTTTTATGAAATTGTTTGCGTTCTCGAGATGCATGGATTAATATATTGGAAGGAATTATAAGAAATATTATCAAGAGCTTTGAACAATTTAAAACAATTGCAAAGGATTTGAAATACCTTAGGGTATTTTAAAGGATTTCTAGGAATTTTCAATAGATTTAAATAAATTTAAGGGATTTTAAAGGTTTTCAATGATTTAAGATATTTCACAAGATTCCATGGAATTTTCAATAGATTTAAATAAACTAAAAGAGTTCAAAAAATATGATTATTTTTAAATAAAAAAAAATGTTCAACACTTTGTACATCACATATTACAATCAACATTGCATTATAAGGTATTAATATTTTTCATAGTTCGCGAGTGAAAGTACCGCATCTGATACAATGGCCCTTATCCGAATATAGCCAATAGAGGCGTTGCTTAACTTCAGTGACAAATTTTATTTCTCACAAGGTTCTAAAATGTTTCAGTAATATTGTTTAAAGAATTAATGAATTTTTGATATACTGGAATCAAATTTGTGTGAATTTTTCTCCTGATTTTTCACTTTTAAAAGGGTCAAAAAATTTTTATTTGCACGATTTTTAATTGGAAACAACGAAATATTCTGAAAACTTTTAATTAATAAATAAACTTTGAATTAATTTTCATTTACTGGAAAAAAATTCGCGGGAATTTTTTAAAATAAAAATAAAATATAGTGCTGCCGGATAGTTTTAAAAAATTTTGAAATTTACTCCATGTACTGGAACTAAATTTGTGTGTATTTTTCTCCTGCGTTTTTACTTTTAAAAGGGACATCCATTTTTTTATTTGCACGATTTTTAATTGGAAACAATGAAATATTTTTAAAACTTCCAATTAATAAATAAACCTTCAGTTAATTTTCATCAACTGAAATAAACTCGCGGGAATATTTTAAGATAAATAAAATATGGTGGTGCCCGATAGTTTAAAATTTTTTGAAATTTACACTATGTGTGCCAACACTGTAGAGAAATATTTTTGGCTGTCTATTTTTATCAGAAAGTAACCATATAAAATTTAAAATGATGAAAAGAAATTCCTGCTGAATACAGGTATTTTTTTCTAATGAGGAAAAATTTTCTTTTTTGATTCGGCTAGATAAACATTTATTTTAAAAAGTTGAAGTATTTTTTTAAAAACTTATTAAGTTTAAATGAGAGTAACACGCAATATTCAGTTTTTTTCAATGTTATATTCTTACTTACTACCTAAAACTCTGCGGAGAAATAATCTTTATACCATCTTTGCGCCTAGAAATAAATGGTCGAAAATCTCCTCTCTTCGTGGGTACATTCTCGTCATTATTTTTTATGCTGTCAAAATTTGAATTTTCAATTTTCAAAAAAGTTTTAAAAATGTTCATTTTCGCGTATTTTTTTGTAATATTGTAAATGCTAAATATCTGGTCGTTTTTGGTTTTGTGAAAAAGTCATAAGGATAAATTTTTCATCTTTTTGAATAATATAAATATCCGAAAAGAAAATTTTTGAATTTTGAAAAAAATTGATCTTCAAAATATTCAAAATGGGCTCACTTTTTGAATTTTTATCAAAAATGGGTGGCTAATGAACTTGACCTTTAGGACACTAAAAGAGTGTACCAAAGGCTAAACTCATAAAATGATTTTTTCGCAAGTTATCGTCCTTACAGACAGACAGCCAGACATACATACAGACAGACACATTAATAAAAACCTGTTTTTCGGATTCAGGGGGTCTCAAAACGTGGACAATTGATAAAAACTGGGGGTGTGAAACTTTACACAAATCCAATACCTTTTCTGACGAGAATGTAAAAATGTTAATTTTACAAAGTATTAAAAACTTCCTGTTGGCAATAAAACTATTTTAATTTAAAAAACGTCTAGTGATTTTTTGTCACTGACAGGAAAAAATGATAAAAATTCAAATTTTAATTTTTAAACTCCAGGCTATTGGTTATTTTTTCAGATTGTAAAAAATTAATTTCGAATTGCTGAAAGTCTATTAATTGATTCAGATTTTAAACGTTAAAATCCCTTTATTTGGATAACTACGAAAATTTGCAAAATTAGAAAGTTATAATTGGGATATTTAAAATATTTTTATTAAAAATTGTTTTAAACTTACAAATATTTCATGTGGAAACACTGAAAACGTAACATTATTAGTTGAAATTTATTTAAATTTAAAAATATGACTAAAATTCAGTCAATGATTAAAAAAATAGTTTCAATCAAACTCCAAAAAGAATGCAACAAATACTCACAGATTCCGAAATATCTTCCACTATTTGTTCTTTACCGACCTGGAGGTTGGCCTGAGTCTTCGTTCTTTAAATCCGGCGATCCCAATTCAAATCCATGATTTCTGAAAAAATGCATTATTCAATAAATATAACGAATAGGGTGATCCAAAAATGTTGTTTTTTACTCAAGTTAGTATTTTTAAGATTAAAGATATAGTAATATGCTGGAAATAATATTTTTCGCTCAATGCATTTTTCAATTTTTTAACAAATTTATATTTGTTATTTTTTTATTCCAAATCACGAAAAGTTAGTATTTTCTGGACCAAATTGCAAACTTAATAGATGGCTAGAGCAATATTTTTCGTCTAAGAGATTATTGAATGTTTAAACAATTATTATTCATTCCCTTCTAACTTTTTTCAGAAAGGTGGAGAAAAATCTAGTTATTTTAATCTCTTACACTATCAAGCTTATTGTAAAGCAGTTATGCCTCTATAGTTCACAGGATTATTTGCTTAAACAATTTTTTAAATCATTTCTTAAATATGTAAATTAATTGCCTTACTAATCCCACAAGCAAATAAAAGGATTAATATCAATTAATATTATCCAGAAAATACGAAATTTTCATGATCCGGTAGAATAGAAACAATAGTAGAAAATACGAATTCTTTCAACAATTATAAAATGACTTCCTAATAATACTTAAATTAAATGTCAATCAAAAAAGTTTAATTTTCAACCAAATTTCAAATTTTTAAAGGACTTTTCAAACTAATAGTTAATCTTTCAACTAAACAGTTTAATTTTAAAGAAAAGACACACATTTTAAACTAAATAGGTAACTTCGAAACAAAGATTAATTTTCTACAGCAAAGGTTTAAAATTTTAACAAAATACAGACATTTTTGAATACAATAGCTGAATTTTCAGTTTGAAGAAGATAAATATTCAACTAAAAATAGAACAGTTAAATTTTTAGTTAAGAAATTCATTTTGAACAAATAAAACAATGAATTTCCAACCAAATATTAAAATTGTCAAGCAAACAAATGAATTTCAGTTATAAAAAATTAATTTTTAATAAAAAACTATTTTTCAACCGATGAAATAAATTTTCAACCAAAAAGAATAATTTTCTACCAAAAAAGATTAATTTTGATCAAAAAACATGAATTTTCAACTAAATTTTGAATTTTTAAAGTAATTTTGAACAAAATACAGATATTTTAAAACCCAATAGCTGTATTTTCAGTTTAAAGAAGATAAATGTCAAATTGAAAAAAGAATAGTTAAATTTTCATTAAAAAATTCATTTTTAACAAATAAAAAAAACTAATTTTCAACCAAATATTTAAATTGTTAAGCAAACAAATTAATTTCAGTTATAAAATTTTCAGTTATAAAAAATTAATTTTGAGTCATAAAACTATTTTTCAATCAAAGAAATAAATTTCCAACCAAAAAGAATAATATTCTACTTTTGAACAAAAAAATTCGACATTAAAATTAAGTAGTTTAATATATTTATGTGACCTTTTATCTCTATTTGCGTCTCCCTATTGTGCGGCCATTCGCAATTGCTCTAAAAACTTATCTACGATATCCCCACTACCGCCACGGTAACCAATATTTCTTTTGATAAAAAAAAAGTCATTTGGATAAGTTTGTTGTTTTCAGGGGGTCTCAAAACGTAGGGATCCGTTGAAAACCTGTGGTGTCAAATTTCGGACAATTCTAATACTTTTTCAATGAAAAACAATAAGAATGTAAAAAGGGCTTTCAACTATTTTAATTATTTTAAAAAAAGCATTTCAAATAAGTAGTTACACTATGAAGCAAAAATGGTTTTTCCTCTAAAGTGCCAACTTTTGAACTGAAATTTGCAATATTACAGGATCAAGGTATAAAAACAAACTAAAATTGAGGTGACGGATGCAACAATTCGACAAGCGCTCGAAACCGCGTAGAAGTATTGTCCATCCGGGAAAATCTATCGATAAAAAAAAATTGACGAAACGTGAAACAAAATATACTTTCGTCTTCAACTTGACCTAGCCTAAAAAATTGTCCACCCGGGAAAATCTATCAATAAAATAAGTGGCCTAAACATAAGACAAGATATATTTTTGTCTTCAGCTTGAACCGGCCGACAAATTTTTTTCATAAAACTTTTTCATTTGATAATTATTACTCAAGATAAACAATAAAAACTTAGAAAATTTTCCGATCAAAAATCGATGTTTTGTAAAACATAACTCGCGATTATTCGGCCGTTTGTTGATAAAAATGCTTGAAATGTGTATGGTGTTTTCTGAATATATAAATGATGACTTTAAACAACGCAGTTTGTTTAAAAAGCGAATGTTTGTTTTTATTTAATAGCAAATTGATTCCGAACAAAAACCACGTTTCGCCAACTTCGAACAGAGGGACTGTCATTGAAAAAATGTTCGTTGAAATAACTTGTCGCGAAAAAGTTGTTCACTAGACTTTGAGAAATTTTTTTTTGAAAATTTGAAGAAAATCGGTCGAAAATGGTGGAAATGGTAGCGAGTTAAAGTCAACAAGCGCTGCCTCTGCAGTGCTCCGCTTATCAGCCTTTGTTCCTCAGTCATAAAGCAGCAGCGCCAAAGAACAACAAAACGCTCCAGCGGCAGAGTGTTTTTACTTCAAATCGCTGCCATTTCTACCACTTTTGACCAATTTTCTTCAAATTTTCAACAAAAAATTTCTCAAAGTCTAGTGAACAACTTTCTCGCGACAAGTTATTTCAACTAACATTTTTTCGATGACTGTCCCACTGGTCGAAGTTCGCGAAACGTGGCTTTTCTTCGGAATAAATTTGCAATTAAATAAAAAAAAAAACATATTCGTTTTTTAAACAAACTGCGTTGTTTATAGTCATCATTTATATATTCAGAAAACACCATACACATTTCAAGCATTTTTATCAACAAACGGACGAATAATCGCGAGTTATGTTTTACAAAACATCGATTTTTGATCGGAAAATTTTCTAAGTTTTTATTGTTTATCTTGAGTAATAATTATCAAATTAAAAAATTTTATAACAAAATTTGTCGGCCGGTTCAAGCTGAAGACAAAAATATATTTTGTCTCATGTGTAGGCCACTTTTTTTTATTGTTAGATTTTCCCGGGTGGACACTACTTCTACGCGGTTTCGAGCGCTTATCGAGTTGTTGAATTCGTTACCTCAATTGTCAATAGAACTAACAAATATTAAACGTTTGTGGTAAGTTTACATTTTGAAAACTATTATTTAACTGTAAATAATTCAATAGAAATATAGAAAATGGTCGTTTTCAATGTATTGTAAGAAAACATTCTGACTTTAATTAACAATAAAGTTACAAAAAAAACTTTAAAAAAACTAATATAAAAGTAAAATAATTGAATACATTTGTGTGAGCTTTTCTTTCTTTTGTGCGGCAATTGGCAGTTGCTCTAAGACTTCTTTTCGAAATCCCCAATACTGCCATGCTAACCAAAGCCTGTATATACTCTCTCTCTCTTCTCTCTGCGCACCCTCCTACTATACGATCTCTTCAAAACTCATGATGATTCCTTACGAAAAATTACAAAGTTCATCCATCAAAGTTGCACTTCTGCTGTCTGTCCCCACTACCACCCCACTGCTTGTTTTCAAAAGAAAGTGCAAATAGAGCACGCATGGCATGCACAACTTATTTTGAAATTACTTAGGTAAGACACTGTTTCCACTTAGGAGGATCTAACTTTGTTACAGTTGTGGGCGAAGTACACTATATATAGTCTCTGTAAGAGAATCACTCAGAGAAACCGACAGAAATAGAGAAAAATAAGAGAGAGAGGGGGGAGGAGATGTAGATTCTCTATAACTTAACTTATTACTTGGAAAGGTCATGTTTAAAATTGTTATATCTTTTATGGATGACCTTTCCTTAGATTCGCGAAAGAAATCCAATTTCCTCATTGCAATATATTTTTTAAAAAGTATTCCTCTTTTGAACAATTTCTCTTTTTGTCCCTATTTTAAAGAAACTTCCACTTTTTCTCGTTTGGTTCTTTAAATGTGAACTCAATTAATATAACCGAATAAGAAAATTCAATTATTTTTCAATGAAAGTGTATTGTTTTTAATTAAATGACTACTATTATATGTTTGGTTCAGAATTCATCTTTTTGGTTCATTAGTTACAAATTCAGGATTTTTTAAAAAAGGTCTTTTTTTTGCAAAATCAATCTTATTAGGTGAAAATTCATCTTGTTGGTTGAAAATTAAAATATTCGGTTTAAAATTATTTCCAATGTAACCATTTTTTTGAAGTTACATTTTTATGCGTGTTACTCAAACGTGTTGTTAAAAACTCTTTTTGTGTTGAAAATTCAACAATTTTTGTAAACCGTTCAACTACTTGTTTCAAAAATTACCATTTTTGTTAAAAAATTCAGTTTCATGTGGGAAATTCGTTTTGTTTCGGTTGAAAATTCAACATTAGGTTAACATTTTTTTTCTTTTAGAATTAAGAAATTCCTCTTGTTTTAAAATTCACCTATTTTGTTGGAAATTCAGCTCTTTTTATAAATTAAAATTTTTTAATAAAAAATTCAAATTTGGTAGAAAAGTACATGTTTTTGTTCTCAACTCGTGTTGAAGATTTAACTATTTACTTTGAAAATTCGTACTTTTTGTTGAAATATCAACTATAGCTTTTCTCATTAAAAATTGATCTTTTTTGGCTTAAAAATTAATTATTTTTGTTGACAATTCAGCTATTTTGTTGAAAAATCATCTTTTTGGTCTAATATTTAACTTTTTTGTTGAAATTTCGTAATTATTTTGTTAAAACTTGGTTCAAATTTTAATTACGTTGTAAAAAATGCTTTTTTTCTTGTGGAAGATTTATCTCTCTAGTTGAAAATTTAACAATTTGATAGAGAATTACCCTTTTTTTTAAGGTCCACAGTTAGGTGATTTTTTTTCTTGCTTGACTATAAAATCTGTCATAGTTGACATTTTTTCTATTTAGTTTGAAAATTCATCTCTTATGGTTAAAAAATGCTGGTTAAGGATTTAAATATTTTGTTGAAAAATCTTCTTTTTTTAATTTAGAAACTTTAACTATTTTTTGAAAAATTACATTTTTTTCTTGAATTTTCGCATTTTGAGGATAAAAGTTCAACTGCTGTGTAGAAAATTCTTTTTGGATTGACAATTCAACAATCTGATTATTTTTTTCTAACTTGGCTGAAAAATCTCTTTTTGTTCAATATTCAAAGTTTAATTGAAAATTTGTATTTGTGCTGAAAATTGATCTGTTTTGTTTTAACATTTTTTATTAAAAATTCATCTATTTTATAGAAATGTCGTCTTTCTGGCTTAAATTTTCAACGTTTTGGCAGAAAATTAAACTATTTGGTTAACAATTTAATTGTTTGGTTAAATAGAAACTTTTAACCAGAAAATTCATATTTTCTTATTGAAATTTAAGCTGATTTGTAGACAAGAAGTATTTTCTCTTAATAATTCAATAATCTTAGAAACTTCAACTATGTTGTTAAAAATTAATATTTTTTTGAAGTTTATAATTTGGGGTTGAAAATTCAACTATTGGAGAAAAATCGTCTTTTTGGCTTGAAAATTTAAAAATTTTCGTTAAAAGTTTTCTTTTTCTTGACAATTTAAGTTTATGTTGAAAAATTCGTCTATTTTACTTGACAGTTCAACCATTTGGTTATAAATGTAACTTTTTGGTCGAAAATAATTTTTTGAAATTCAACTATCTCGTAGAAAAGTTATAATTTTCGGTTAAAAATTCATCCTTTTGGATTGAAAAATAGCTCAATTTTAAGGAACTCGTCTTTTTGGTTTGAAAAAGAATCTTTTCGGTAGAAAATGTATCTTTTTTTATTGAAATCTCAACTATTTTATCGAAAATGTAATATTTTTACTTAGAATGTTAAGAATTTAAATCGTGTCATAATCTATTTAATAATATGGTATCTAAATTAATATGTTTAAATAGAATTTATGTCCCTATAAAATATGAAATTTTTAATATTTTATATAATTTCTGACACAAGCAAAATGATGCAAAAGCCTTGAAATGGACGAATCTCTCTAAATATTAATTTAAAAAAATTGAATAGTTAAACTTTTGGTTGGAAACATTAATTTTCAACAACAAAAAATTGTTTTTTTCAAGTAAATAGTTCAATTTTCAACATAATTGATGAATTTTTAATTAAAATGATGAATGTTTGAACGAAATAGTTAAATTTTTAACTAAAAATATGATTTTTTAATTAGAGAAATGAATGTTTAACAAAAATAGTTGGATTTTAAACAAAAGAAAATTAATTTTCGCTGAAAAAGATCAATGTTCGACCAAAGCATTTAAAATTAAATTTTAAGTTAACAAAATTAATTTTCAACCAAACAAATGAATTTTCAACTATAACTATGGAATATTCAATTGCAATAAGTTAAATTTTCGGCTATAAAAATTACTTCAATCGAAAAAAAACTTTCAACAACAACAAAATTTTCCACAAAAGAAACTATTCAATTGGAATAAGTGAAATTTTCAGTTAAAAACACTACTTTCCTAACAGAAAAAGCTTTAAAAAACTAATTTTCGAAAAAATAGTTACATTTTCTAATAACGTCATGAATTATCAAATAAATGATAAATCTTCATCTGGAATAGTTTAATTTTTGACCAATGAGCTGCATTTTCAACTAGGAAGATTAATTTCAACCAAAAAGATGAATTTTGAACGAAAAATATAGTTTTTCAACCAAAAGTGAAATGATTAAATTATTTGTGAAAAAATGAATTTTAACCAAAGAAATGAATTTTTACTTAAAATTATAAATATTTAACTGGAATATTTAAATTTTGGAACCGATAAGAAGAATGTTTAAACGTGAAGATTATCTTACAAAGAAAAAGACAATTCTCTATAAAAAATCGATTTTTTACAAAATATGTAAATTTCCAACGGAATAGTTGAATTTTTAATTAACAAAGACAAATTTTCATCCAAATTGTTTAATTTTAAGAGGAAAATATCAATTTTGAACAAAAAATAAACATTTAAATTTTCACTTTTAGGAATTAAGTTTTAAACAAACTGATGAATTTTCAACTAAAATGATTAATCTTCAACTCGAATAGTTGATTTTTATATAAAAAAGATGAATGTTCAACCACACTGAAAAAACTAATGTTCCATTTTAATTGAGCATCATTTTTTATTTTCCTGTTATAATATTAATATTGTAAAGGGAGAATTGTTTTTATAGTTTGCAACTTCATGTTTAAAAGAAACTGAACATTTTTTTTAATACAAAATTTGATTTTCATTTCGGTCCTGCTTTGATCCAAAAAAATTATACTAAAACGTCGTTTAGTGGCATCGAAATACAGTGGTATTAGAATAGAGCCACCTGTGACTATATTTTTGGAGGACTGTTTTAATACCCCAAACTAGCCCTCAAATTATACTTTTTCACAGCATAAAAATTAATTTTCCACCAGAAAAGAGAGTTTTTCACGCAGAACCTAAATTTTTAAAGAAACAATTTGATTTATAAATAAAAAAATAAATTTTCAAGCTAACAGTTGATTTCAACAAAGAGTAGTTACATTTTCAACGATAGATGAATTTGAGTAAATTTTCAGTAAATGAATTTTTAGTAAATAAACACGTGACTCAATAAACACAATCATATACCCTGCGATTTTCGATAAAGTAGAAGTCACTTATCTAAATTTACCAAAATTATTAAAATATGGAAAACTTCAATTTTCCTGGAATCAGAAGTAAAATGCAGGGTTTTTAATTAAATTCCGGGTCATTTTGCCGCTTTCTTCAGGTCAATGAAGTTTCCGGTCATTTTCGGGTATTTCCCGGTCAATTTTCCACCCTGATTTTATTTATTGAATAAAATATTTTTCACTGTTCCTAATTTGGTTGAAAAAATGCATTGGTGTTCACCAATCTTACATTTTCGTGTAACTATTTCTCATATCTATAAGTGGATGACATTCTATTTATCCCGTGCAGAAATCGCCAGATTTTAAACCTAGTACCGATCTGGCCCCGATCGGATTTCCCGATCTGGCCCTGATCGGTAGAACTCTGTGGTCATACCTGGGCCCGACCGAGCCAGACCGATTTCGTACTGAAACGCTATGTCTATGCGCTCGCAGAACTAGTGGGCTTGATGTTTTCTGATAGTGCAGTTAAATTTGTATACGTACTCATACGGGCTCATTGAAACCTAACCTCAAATACATTAATAATTAAATTGTTTTAGGTAAAATTAGTATATTTACCATTAGATGAGTCGAATATTATTATATGATGAAATTTATCAAGTTCATGTGTTTTCAATTATTATTTAAGAACTCAAGGTTTTTCGATTTAATGTAGAGTTAGAATTATCAAATCTATTGACAAGAAATGGATTGCAGTATGCACAAAATCGTAATGTTTTTAGATTATGAGAATAAAATATGTGATACAATCGATTCTGTTATTGAAACTTTGATTTTATATTAATAACCCAATGGGCACAAAATTTGGGGACGTCTTTACGACATCGTTATGACATCTTTACGACAACTTTACGACATCCTATGTCCATGTCGTTTCAGTGTCTTTGAGATAGCGTAAAGGCATCGCTAGACCATAAGACTTATTTACGATATCGTAAAGAGACCTTAACGACATGGGCATAGGATGTCGTAAAGTTGTCGTAAAGATGTCGTAACGATATCGTAAAGACGTCGCAAAATTTTGTGCCCACTGGGAATACATTCATTACAGACATACATTAAGGACAAATGTTCATAACATGAATTTCAGAATCAAGTAGTACAATCAAAATGCAAAATGCCAATTGTGTAGGGATTTCAAAAGGGCTAGTTACTACACTGCGCATGCGTCGCATTCGGCATCTAATTGGTTTCGCGCGAAGTTTAAAATGCTAAACAAAGTTATTTTTCTTTTTTATAATACACAATAACATTTCAACTTATAAAAATGTCCATTAGGTCGAAATTAATTATTAACAATAAAAATTAATGAAATGCATATTCTGTAAATAATACGTCAAATAACCAGAAATATTTAATTCAAAACTTTTCATTTTTGTTTAAAAGTTGTTTGGTCTATATTGCTTCTTAACAGACTTGAAAAAATAAAACGATAGAATGAATGATAGCTCCATTTTTCGGCGAAAATATTATCTACAACCACCTTCTCGAATTTCTCAAGAAGTAATGCAATTGACAGAAAATTGAACTTCTTTACAGGAAAAATGTTAATAAATCGTAAATCATGGGTTATTTCATTCTGATTTTCTTTGGAAGCATTCGAAAATATCAAGTTGTAGCGAATTTTTATGCGAAAAAAGTTTCTCTAATTTGTTAAGAAGTTTTATAGACAACATTTTTTTCAAGAAATTAAAATTGTTAATTAAAATATTTATGGTTATCATCCATTTTTTAAATAAAAAATGAACCATTTCCTTGAAACTGATACCATCTACAATGATCTTACGTTTCTCAAAAGTATAAATAAACTTTATAGTCTGAAACCTCTTCTTTTCGTGCATGTCGTATTTTAATTTTAAATTAAAATAACTTAATTGGAAATTCAAAATATTAAGGTGGCCTTCGAAAGAAGAGGACCATTCGATAGTGCCGAGTTTACTTATATTAAATCTCCATTCGTGAAATTCACGAATGGATTATATTAAGACTGATAGTGTACCGATCGGGCACCAATGGGACACCGATCGGGTTTCCCATTGGGTGTCTCGACCTGGCCCCGATCTGGGCGTGTGTTTCGTCCGCAATCTGACCCCAACCTGGATTCCCGGTCAGGACCCGATCTGGACTGGTCTGGCCCAATTCGAGGCCAGATCAAAATTTCTGCACGGGTTATACTGAGAGTACTGATCGAAAATAGTCGCTTTATTTATTATATTTTGATCACAGTAAATATCTGTGGGAATAAATGTGGGTGTGAACTGGATGAGTAAGGGATGATTGAATTCCAATTGTCATCTGGTACACGGAGGGAATTTGAAAATCGGGTGAACCGATAATTGCATCACTGTATTAACATGTGAGCTGGAAGGCTTGTTCAATTATTGAATGGAAGAAAATTATAGCCCCTATCGCCGAAAAGCAAATCAGAACTTCAACCATTAAATGGTAATTCTCATTGCTACGTAGGTCTGTAAGAAGATTAAACGTAATGACCATTCCATTATCATAATGGTAGGTGCTCTATAAAATCGACCACAGCCTAGAAATTACGAACTTAATTAGAACATTTTTTAACATTCTTTTTGGGTTAAAAATTCATATGTTATGTTAATAATTTTTTTTTTGTAGAATATTAATCTTGGTTGAAATTTTTTGTTTCAATCAAAAATTAATTTCGATAAATGAGAATTTAACTTTAATTTAAATTTAAACTCAATTTATGTTCATGTGTTTTGCTGCAAATTCGACTTTTTTGTGGAAACTTAATGTTCTTTGTTCAAAATTTATATTTTTGGTTGACAATTCAAACACCGCTGCGAAATACTATGGATGTATTCAATATAGGTGTATATTTATTTGAGCTCATTTTATGAGCACTTTGCTTCCTAATAGGTGACAAATAAATTTATCTTATAGAGGGAGGTTTTTGTTCCAACAAACGAAAGAAAATGAAATCTTTTCATATTTTTCAAGCTTATTTTTCCTTCTTACTGCAAAATCTTATATTCATAAGATTAGAGAGCCTTTAAAAAGTAAATCGATATGATTCTTTTCGAGGACATAAACAAATATATCATATACATGACTGGTGTATTGTCAATATTGAAAAAGTTTTCATAATATTAAAAAGATAAACAATATATATATATTTTTTAAATTTATATATCAATATTGCCTGATCATAAATGGTAATATCAGGTTTGTCAATAGGTCAATCGACGAGCCTCGATGACGCGAACAAATACCTTAGATATCGCATTGCTGTCTTTTGAATATTAACAATTTTTTTCTTATATTTAAAATGTAAATTCGTTTTAAATCTAAAAAAAAATAAAACTTTTTAAATGATCAATCTAGCTTAAAACCCTATCAGACCCGAATATCAATCGGGGCTATAATTTGTCCAAATTTCATTATCATTTTTCTTTTAGATTCGAGATATGGATAATAAAATTGAACCATTTTCTCGAAGAATCATCTTTTTTGTTTAAATCTCAACTGTTTTGCTAGAAATAATTTTTGGGTTGAACATATAACTACTTTCTATAAAAGTAATCTATTTGGCTTGGGAATTCAAAATTTTAGATGAATTTTTTTCTTTATTTAGTGCAAAATCTTTCTTGGCTGAAAATTCTACTCTTTTGTAAAATTTTCTATTTTTGTAACAAAATTGATGTATTTTGTTGCAAATTTATCTTTTTTGTAAAAGTTTGATCTTCTTAATTAAAAATTCATATTTTTTTATGAAAAATTAATCTTCTTGTTTGAAAATTTAATTGAAATGTAACAATTTTGTTGAAGAATCATATTTTTTTGGTTAATACGCAACTGTTTTGCTAAAAAAAACTTTTCTTGTTAAAAATTCAACTTCTTTCTAGAAAAAGTAATACATTTGGCTTGAAAATTTAATATTTATGACAAAAAATTTCTTTAATCAGTGCCAAATTTTTGTCGACTGAAAATTCAGCTCTTTTGTTGCAATTTCATATTTTTTAGTTAAATTAATTAATTTCTTTGGGTAAGTATTAAACTATTTATTTTAAAATGTGTTGTTTTTTGTGTACTAAAAATGAGCTTTTTTCAACAAGTATTATCTTAATAATTCGTCTTTTAGGTCGAAGATACATCATATTTCTTTAGTTGAACTTTAATTATTTTTCATTGAAAAGTAATGTTCTTAACTGAGAATTCAATTATTCCATTTTTAATTAACAGTGGATCTTTTTCAGTTAAAAGTTAAACTATTTGTTTGAAAATGCATGTATTTTGTTATAAATTCGTCTTTTTCTGTGAAAAATCAACCTTCTTTAAGATTAATCTTTTTGATTTAAAATTAAAATATTTTTTTTTTAAATTTGAAAATTTAACTGTTTTCAGGAAAAAAAGTCTCTTTGTCTTGAAAATTCAACATTTTTAATGCTTTTATTTCTCTCTCCAGTATAAAATCTTTCTTGGCTGAAAATTCAACTCTTTTGGGAAATTTTATATTGTCGTTAAAAATTTAAATATTTGGTTAAAAATTGAATCAAATCTGATCATTTTTGTTGAAAAATAATCTTTTTTGGTTGAAATTCAACTGTTTTTCTAAACAAAAATTTTAGTTTAAAATTCAACAGTTTGAATGATGTAACTTTTTCTTTACCCAGAGAAAAAATCTTTCTTGGCTTAAAAATCAACTCTCTTGTTAAAAATTCCTGTTTTTGGTTGCAGATTTATTTATTTGGTTAAAAAGTTAACTGATTTCTAGAAAAGTAGTACATTTGGATTAAAAATTCAACATTTTGGAAGCAATTTTTGTTCTTTATCCAATGCAAAATCTTTCTCGGCTAAAAATTTATCTCTTATGAGAAATATCATATTTTTGTTTGAAAATTCATGTATTCTGTTGCAAGTTTACCTTTTTTGTGGAATCTTCTTAGTTCAAGATTAATTTTTTTCGTACCAAATTCAGATATTTGATTGAAAATTGAAATAAAATTTAAGAATTTCGTTCAAGAGTCATCTTTTTTTGGTTACAGCTGAGATGTTTTGCTGAAAATACTTTTTGAGTTAAAAATTCAACATTATGGATAAAAAAATGGAGAAAACGCTACTCCTACGCAATTTTATTCTACACAACAAAATTGTACAAAAGTATGCTGATCATATTTTTCCTACACAAAACTTTTTCTACCATTTTGTGTGGAAAAAGTTTTGTGTAGGATAAATATGATTAGTATACTTGTGTACAATATATTTTGTGTAGAAAGATTGTGTAGGCACGGGTGCAAACAAAAAAAATTTTAGTATCAAGTGCAAAATCTTTCGTCGCTTAAAATTCGACTCTTTTGTTGAAATTTCATGTTTTTGGTTGTAAATTCATTTGTTTGGTTGAGAATTTAACAATTTAAAAAATGTTTGATTTTGGTTGATAATTATTTTTTTTAAAGTCTTTTTGTAGAAAATTAACCTTCTTTGTTTAAAATTGATCCTTTTCTTTAAATATTCATTTGTTTTTATTAAATTGTATCTTTTTATATGAATAATCATGTACTTCGATTAAAACTAGTTTTTTTGATAAAAAATTAATCTTCTTCGTTAAAAATTACTTTGCTTTGTAAAAAGTTCATCTTTTTGGTTAAAAATTCAAATATTTGCTTGAAAATTTTATTTAAAATTGATCGATTTTATCGAAAAAATTTAATTTTTGGTTGCAAATTAATTTTTTTTTTACTGGAAAAACAACTATTTTGTCAAAAATCGTCTTTTTGGGGTTAAAAATTTAAAATTATGGATGATTTTATTTTATTAAATGAAAAATCTTTCTCGGCAGGAAATTCAAATTTTTTGTTGAAATTTAATCTTTTTTGTTGAAAATTAATTTTTTTTTAAATTGAACTATCTCGTTAAAAATTTTTATTCTTGAACATTCATGAATTTTGTTGAAAATTAGTTTATTCGGCAGAAAAATAATCTTATTAATAGAAAATTGATCTTTTTCGTTGAAAACGCAACTGTTTGATAAAAAATTTATTTTTTGATTCAACTAGTATTCCATAGAGTGGAATTTTCTTTTTGGCTTGAAAATTCAACTCTTTTTTTTGAAATTTTATCTTTTTTGGTGAAAACTTAATTTTTTTAACAGAAAATTAAAAAATTAGACGTAAAAATTGGAATAAAATTGAATTGCAACAACGAAATAATAATTATCCTCGCTATGTAGGTATCTAAGAATATTAAACGTAATGACCATTCCATAATGGTAGCAGCTCTACAAAATCGACCCCAGGACGTAATATGATCTGAAATTTCACCCCAAGTGCTGGGAAAATGGGTTTATTTTGGGAAATAAATAAGGTTTTGTTCCGAACTTTCATGGCTTAGTTCTCTTCTTAATTACGCAATTGCTTTATCAAATAAAAGTAATTTTTGTTACATGTTTCTTAATTTATCAAGTACATAAATGTGTATAAGATATCAAGAGTCATATAAAAATCAAACATTTATCTATCATACATTTAGGTTTCGTAAAAATAAATAAGGATCTTTAATAAAGTATTAGGATTACAATTATTTTATTTTTAAGAACTGAACGTACATACAGAAAACCATTTGTACAAAATTGATTTTTTGGCTTAAATATCCACCAATTTAGTAGAAAATTTAACCATTTTATTGAAAATTTAGTTATTTAATTAGAGCTTTCGCTTTTTCGTCGAATATTTATCCTTTTGGGAAGAAAATTCTCCCATTCAGATTGAAAATTCAATGGAATTTTGAAAAGTTCGTCCTTTTGGCTTGAAAATTGAACTATTTACTTAAAAATATAGTTATATGTTGTACAAGTTTGTTTAAAGATTTAATTATTTTCTTGAAATTAAAATTATTGTATACTAAATACCACTGATTGGTCAATAATTAATTTTTTTGTACTTAAAAATTCAAATATTTATTTGTTGAAAATTTAAATATTTTTTTTAAATTTATATTTTTTGTTTAAAAATTCCATTGCTTTGTTGAAAACACATGCTTTTTGATTAAAAATTCAACTGCCCTCTAAAATATTAGTCTTTTTCATTTTAAGATTCGACTTCCGGTAAAAATTAAATGTTTGTGGTTGAAGTTCTTTCCTTTTTATTTGAAAATTGGACCATTTGGTTCGAAATTATATTAAAATTAAAAATTATGTTAAAAACTCATCCTTTTTTATGGAAACTCATCGGTTTTTCTGACTATTCGGTTTAGGTTAAAAACTCTACGATTTTAGAAAAAAATTCAAGTATTTTGTTATAAATGAGCTTTTTTGTTGTAAATTAATATTTTTTGCTAGAAAATTCAACTTTTTTGTAGAAAAATCGTCTTTTGGTTAAAAATTAATTTCTTTGATTTAAAATGTAACTATTTTGTTGAAAAGTGCTTTCTTTTGATTGCAAATTACTTTTCACAACTGAAGATTTAGCTACTTAGTTTTCGGTTCTAAAATTTATCCTTTTAATTTGAAAATTCTACGATTTGGTCGAAAATATAAATTCTTAATTCAAATTAGTCTTTTCTTGTAGAAATATAATCTTGTTCGTTAAAAATTCATGTATTATTTTATTAAATCATCTTTTGTGTCAAAGATACATCAAGTTTCTTTAGTTGAAAATTTTTTCTTTTTTAATTGAAAATTAGTTTCAAAGTTAATGTATTTGATTGACAATTTATCTTTTTGTTAAAAAATAATGAATAACATATTCATTAATTAGAATGAGTTGTTTTTTAGTTAAAACGAAACACAGAGAAAAATATTTATCAATCGTCACATTTTGTAAAGAAAAATTTAAAAAAACTTTTCCTCTTGAAACTTCACGAAAAGTGAGAAATAAAAATAATTGGGTCCTGATTTAACGATTCATAAGTAGATGAAATTCTATTTTCCGTTCAGTTAAAGTTCCATTTAATTTATATTACATAGGGTGAATTATTTGTGAAATAAAATGTATTTTCCTGCATTTATATAAGCTTTTTTCAATTCATTTCGATTCCGCTGTTCATCTGATTTAGAATTCATGCGATTCATTTAAATTCGGTTGAAGTTGCTAGATTCGAATTTATTTTGAGCTGATATGAGTTTACTTTCATTTTATTTAATTCTTATAAATGAAGTTTAATTTTTAAAAATTGATTTTTATTTGTTTTATTTTTTATTTTTTTATTTTTTTATTTTTTTTATTTTTTATTTGCAAATAGTTTAATTCAAAAAATGAGAAATAAATCAAAAATACTGAATTGAATTTCACAAAATGTAATTTTTGATATTATGTACAAAAAATTCGGAATTAAACAAAATTTGTAGTTTTTCATTTATTGTTTATTTGAATTTAATACCTAAAACTATTTATGAAAAATTACAATAATTTTGGAACCATATAGAAAATGTTTTAAATTCTCAAAATTGAAAGTTTTGACCTTGATACGACACCGCAGGTCCATTTTTCATTTCAAAAATAGTTCGAGATTTTTATTTATAAAATTGAAACTTTCTAGCACTAGATATTTTTTATTTAAAAAAATCTGGTATTTTCGAACCACCCTATCAAACATAAACAAATCTAATTCCGCTGATGAAAAGGAAATGAATGAAATTTACGAAAATCCACATATACTTTGGATATACAAGGAAACTCTTCTATAGCGCCAATTTTGGGGCTGACGGTGGGTGGGAACTAACTGATTATAGCCCGGTCCACTTTTGTTTGTTCATGCTTGACTGCTTGCCTGAGTGACAGACGCATATCCCGCGCACCCCGCTCAGCTCCTGTTACATCTACATGCGGCGCGGCCTCAATTCTCGGAAGAGCTATAGAAGGGAGGGCCACTGAAGAGTTTCACTGTATTATGTTAAGTTCATTCAAATGCTCTTGAAACATATCAAACATTTTTCACAATTTTTGAGAAAGTGCCGAACACTATTTCAAGAATTAAAATAAAACGTCTCAACTAGGTTAAAAATTCATAAATATTAATCAAAATTTAGTTCTTAGTAATAATAACTAAAGTTTTTGGGTTTTTAAAGGATTTAATTATTCCAGTGAAAGATAAGTTTGAAGTTTGAAATTCGAGGAGAATGAAGACTCATCAATCATAAGGAAACAATTTCAGTTTTGCTATCTTCAAAGTTACTAATTTCCACTCTAAATCCTTTTTACTCACCGAAAAATTCTAATTTACTATTAAAATTAAGTTTTCTTCAATTATAAATTATTAAGAATTTAATTAACTCGTCAATGGTAGTAATTCCTTGAATTTCCTCATTTTTTCATAACATTAAAATAATTTGAATCCAGAATTAAATACATTAACAATTAAGTTATTTTGTCAGGATAAAAAAATAGCTTTACCTCGCGATAGCCAGAAATAAATAAAAAACTGTAACAACGATACACTTTTTGATGAATGACGTTTTACAGGACTCGACGTGGCGATACAAAATTCTCGGGTGAGTAAATAGAATTAAATTCTTAACTTGAAATAAAATCAATAAATGAAATGAAATTCATAAAAACGTCACGTTTCCATAAATTGCGTAAAAATGGTTGATCGCTGCACTAGAATTAAGAAAGAATTATTTTTAATATAAAATGAAAGTGTACAAATGTATAAAATGAAAGAAGTTTCTGATAATAAAAATCCATGCAAAATCTAATCATAAATAATAAAAAAAAAATATATTTTAAGAATGCTATTCAATGCATTTTAGAATTAGAATCAGGGTCGCTACAAAATCTCATTTTCGAAGTTCCCTGACGTTCTCTGACTTTTCTCTTTATTTAATATTTTTGTTTTAAATGTTATTTTTTACGACTAAAGCAAAAACTGCGTGTCCTAGAAAAAATTATAGCTCTTTTTTGGGTGAACAAGCTTTGTCTAATTTTGTTCGTAGCTTGTGCCGAAAAGTGATTCATTAAAAATTTGCAGTTCTTTCCAGGACGCCCAATTTGAGGTTATTCATTTTTTTTGTATCTTGCATAGTTTGACCAAAAAATGGAATTTTTGGATTTTTAATTATTTTTTGTACGATCAAATTTGAAATGTTCAACTTTCCGACCAAATTGAAAAAGTTGTTATCATAATCCTGTAGGGCTTTTAAAAAGAAAAGTTTTTCTTCTTCTGACTTTTTTCATATTATGCGTTGTTTGGCTTAAAATGTTCATTTTAGTTTGTTTTTTTTATTTTGAAAATGCTCTAACTCTGATAATTTTCTTTTAATAGAAATAAGTCATGAGAATAAATGATTGAAGTTTCTAATTACTATGAACAACCGTACATAAAATTTTCAAATCTTGAAAAAATGTGGTTTCAAAAATTTTTGGTACAATGAAATTTGGAATTTTCAACTTTTCGAACAAATAAAAAAAATTGTTATTATAATCTTGTAGGGCTTTCAAAAAGCAACGCTTTTCTTCTCTTGATTTTTTTTTCGTATCATGCGTTGTTTGGCTTAAAATGTTCATTTTAGTTTGTTTTTTTTTATTTTTAAAATGCTATAACTCTGGTAAATTTTGATTTTTCAAAAAATGTCGTTAGGATAAATTGTTCAACTTTTTAAATACTATGAATAAACGTATATAGAATTTTTGAATCTAAAAAAAGTGGTCTCAAAAATATTCAAAATGTGCCCACTTTTTGAATTTGCATCAAAAATGGCTAGCTAATGAAGTTGACCTTTAGTTTAGGACACTTAACGAGTGTATCAAAGGGCAATCTAATAGATTATTTTTTTCAAAAGTATCGTGTTCACAGACAGATATGCATTCAAACATGCATTCATACATGCATGCATTCATACATACATACATTCATAAATGGACAATACATACAGCTACAGCCAGCTACAGGCAGCTACATTCGTAAAAAACTGTTTTTCGGATTCAGGGGGTCTCAAAACGTGGACATTTGGGTCAAATTTTATAGAAATCTAATACCTTCTCTGATGATAATGTAAAAATAAGTTTGGGTTAAAAACATTATTTTCAACAAAAAACGAAATAGTTAAAAAAAATCAAATTTTAAACCAAAAACATAAACTTTCATCAGGAAGATTAATTTCCTATGAAAACAACGAATTTTTAACCAAATAATTTTACTTTATAATTCCAAAAGATAAATTTAAAAACTAAAATAGAATAATTAAGTTATATTATTTAAACACTGAAATATTTTCAATCCAGAAAAAAAATCATCTAAAATTTTCAGTTTAGGCCAAAAAATTTGGTTTACAAAACAATGGGTTTTTTAAACCAAAAATATGAATTTTGTGCAAAAAAGTTAATTTCTGCCAAAGTTTTTGAATTTAAAGCCACTAAGAAGATAAATTTTCAAGAAAAAACGAAGTCCATGAGAAAAAAAATGTTTTAACACGATTTAAAAAAAGTGGAATTTTAAATTTAAAAATACGAATTATCTACAAAAATACTTAAATTTTTCATCCTAAATAGGGGATTTTTCAAGAAAATAAATGAATTTTTCACCAAAAAGAAAATTAATATTATGCCACAAAAGACAAAATTTTCGACCAAACAGTTGCATTTCTAGTCAAAAGGAATAACAATTTCACGATAAAAGAGGAATTTTCAAACCTAAAAGTTAAATTTTCAATAAAAAAGTTGAATTTTCAACCAAACAGAATGACTCAAGATGAATTAAAAAAATATTTTGTAGTTGGAAATTCATGTATTTTAACAAAAATGACTTTTTTTTACACAAAATTAACCACTTTGGTTGAAAATGCATATTCTTGGTTAAAAATGTATGTACCATATTACTCAAACTTTTTTTTGTCGAACATACATATATTTCATTAATTGATTGTTTTTACTGAAAATTTAACTATTACATTTTCGGCTAGAATTTTACCATATTCAGTTGAAAATTCAACTATTTGTATAAAATTTACGTATTGTTTTAAAAATTCGTCTTTTTTGTTGCAAATAAATATTTTTTATTAAACTTTCTTTTTTGTTAAAAATTCAAATATTTCGGTAAAATTTTAATTTTAAATCCAATTTTGGTGAGACTCATCTTTTTTTTTTGTTAAAACTGAACTTTTTTGCTAAAAAATTATTTTTCTGTTAAGAAATCAACTATTTTTTCAGAATATTATAATATTTAATTGCAAATTAAGTTTTTTGTCAAAAATGTATATATCCGGATTGAAAATTCAGCTGTTCTGTAGAAAAGTCAGTTGGAAATTAATCTTAAGTTAAAAGTTCAACTATTTGTTTGAAAATTTATGTGTTTCGAAGTCATCTTTTTTTGTTTAAAACTCAATTGTTTTGCTAAAAATTCCTTTCGGTTTTAAAAATGAACTGTTTTGGCAAAAGTTTAAATATTTGTTTGTAAATGAACTTTTTTCTAAAAAATTCATATTTTCGGGTTAAAAATTTAACTGTTTCATAGAAAATCCACCTTTTTATTTGAAAATTCAACATTTTGGATAAAATTTTTTCTCTTTTGAGTCAAAAATATTTCTCATATGAAAAATTATCTTTTTGGTTGACAATTCATGTTTTATTCATTTTCTTGGTTGAAAATCCATTTTTTGTGGTAATAATATGTGTTAATAATAATTATTATTTTTCAGAATTCCCTGACCTGTAACCGCACTACGAATTCAAACGGATTTATTTTAAAAACATTTCTGCAAATATCGACTCGATAGAAGCCAAAAATGCGCGCCCCAGTATTCTGAATCGATTCTCTTAATACTGCTTTCATGGAATGCAATATAACTGCGACACTTTACGTTTTGTTCAATTGAAAATTAATTCTATTGTTTAAGCAGTTTTCTGTGATTAAACTCTATAAAGTTATTTTTGGTATTTTCATTCTCTTTTTCTTGAATCTCAAAAAACTAGAAAAAATTTAATTAAAAATATACTTTCGGTTTATAAATAAGTAAAATAGTTTATCTCATGGAAACCTCTCAGTAGATAATAATTAATTAACAATAATAATGTACGTAAAGTACTTAATTCAATTATGTAATAGTTAACACCATATAAGTGTTAATAAATTATAATTAAAAGTATATTTATTTCTTTTTTATTTGTGCTTTTTGATTTCTCATAATTTTAAAATAAAATTAACACCATAAATCACGCTTTACGCACGAGTGTAGTTTTTCGACTTGAGGGCAAAATAATTTTTTAATAAAAATTTCCAATAACTATTTATTTGATCGAAGCTTTTTCAACACTTAAATTCGAGCTAAAATTATATTCTGAAATCTGAGAACGAGGAAATGGGTATTATTAACTTGTTTACAAAGTTATGTAAATATAATTTTTCTAACATTCTCGCAAAAATTCAAAAAGATTTTAGAAGATTGCAAATATGCCAAATCTCAATTTTAATATAAAAGTTAATTTTTAACCAAATAGTTCAATTTTCAACCAAAAAGAAAAAAAATATTAATGAAAAATGTAATGCGTGATAGAGATTTTAATAACAAATAGTTTTACTTAAAATAAAAAAAGTTCAGTTAAACTCACCAAAAAAATACGTTTTTTCAATAAAATAGTTAACTGATTAGTTTTCTGAAAAAGACGAACTTTGAACGAAGTAAACAAATTTTCTACAAAATAGTTATATATTTTCAACCAAAGAGATAAATTTTGAACTAAAATGATGAATCTTCAACCTAAACGTGCATTTTTAACGTAGTTCGTCTTTGAATAAAGTATTTAAATTTCCAACCGAACGATCTTTTGATTAAAAAAAATTCAAAATCTATAAAAAATTTTTTATATTTTGCAATCTTTTTAAAATTTCTAAACCTTCGAAATATCTTGTAAAATGACTCGAATTTGCCCTAAAATATTTTCAAAACTCTATAAAATTAAAATAATTGCCTTAAAATCTTCTAGGTTTTTTTTCGAGAAATTTCGGTAATATTCTAAAATATTTTTTAATATTCTCTTGAAACAAACTTTTCAGAAAAAAATTTTATTTTCCCAGGGGACCCTAAGAAATTTTACATTTTGTTTTCAAAGTATTCAAAATGTGTAAGCGAAAAAGTTTAGAAGGCATATTCTTGAACTTGTCAGGGATCTCAAAAATGTATTTCGAAAATTTGTTAGAAAGTTTTTTTATTTTAAAGAATTTAACAAAAAGTTAGAAAAAATTTAAGTCAGTTTAAAGGATTTTAAGGACTTTTTAGCGCATGAAATGAATTAAAAATTTTAAAATAAATTTTCGGAAAACTTTCGAAAATTCAAAATATTTTTTATTTGTTCAAAAATTTATGAATATCTTTTAAACGGACTATAATTATTCCTAGACGTGTCCTAAAATATTCCAGATTCGTTTTGGCCCATTAAATTATTAAAAATTATTTTTGAAATTCTTTAAAAAACTTCTGAATATCTTTTTAAATAATTCAAATTATTCCTAACCTTTGAAAAAGTTCTGCAAAATTGAAACTTTTTTGTAATGTTTCGAAATGTTTTTAAATATTTGTTTAAAATAAGTGTTGTAAATTAAAATATCACTTCTAGTTTTCGCAGAAATTTTAAGAAAGTTGTTGTTACCTCTTTTCAGAAAACTTTCAGAATTCTTGAAATTATTATTGTTTTACATTTTTCTAGATATCTATGTGCTTAAATTCATTTTTTTATTTTTTCAAAAGTTCTAAATATCTTTTAAAATTATACGATTTTTTTCTAAAATGTTGATATCTTGCAAAATAGTATAATTTTTTCTTACAATCTCCTATATTTTTTCCAAAATTTTAGAAAATCATCGAAATATTTTTAAATGATCTAAATTTTTTTCCTAAAATTAATTTTTCAAAATGAAAATTCAATTTAAATTTTACCTTAAATAGAAAGAAAAAATGTTAGATTTTATTTCAGAATCTTAAAAAAGCCACATTTTGTTTCAAATCTTTTTAAATTATTTATGAATCTTTAAAAAGTTGTTTAAACTTCGAAATATATTTTGAAATAACTCAAAGTTTTCCTGAACTTTTTGCAAATCTTGCAAAAATTAAAAACATTTACTTAAAACCAGAGCTTAAATAATAATTAAAATATTCTAAGTCTTTGTCCGTAATTTCATTTTTCTCATCTTTTGGAAAATGTGAAAAAGTTTGCAAATTGTATTTTGGTAGCAAACTGTTGCGAGTATTAAAAAATATTTACAATTAAAATTTTATCTTGTATCAATAATGTTTAGAAACATTTAAAACTGAATTGTATCATCAAATAAAATCACTTATTTGGAAATTTTAATTTAATAAATTGAGTTTTATAAAAATTGTTAAATCCTTTTTCAAATATGTAAACATTGCATCAAAAAGTTAAGAACAAAAATAAGCGCCAGATTTTCGAGATTTTTTAAATCAATTTTATTAGATAATGATGATTGAACAATATGACAATAATGATTTGAATTTAATTAATAGTTAGAACACTATGCATTTCATAAATTAACATTAAAATTAAAAACTTTTCTTTTATTTGCGCTCTTAATTAATGATTAACTATAGGTTGCATTGTTCAATATAAGCAGGTTTCCCCGAATCCTTCCGTAAAAATCTAGGATCCCTAATAAAACTGAAGTCTCAAGATTTACATGTTAAAAATATATTATTGTCTTGAAATAACTTTTCACGAGCCAAGAAAAGCAACTTTACGTATTTTAAAAACAAGTGGGAAACTTTGTTACCGCGTGACATGATGGAAAACACATTCTACCTTATACAATTTGCTATTTATTAATTCGATATCATCATTTAATATTCAAAAAGATCTAAAATTTTTCGTAAAAGTCTTATTTTGATATAATACAGAAAAACATTTCGCCACTGCATTAAAAAAAGCCCTGAATTATTTGAACAAATAATTAAATTATGACACATAATTCTGTTAACACTTCTAAGTTCTTAATTTATTTAAAGCCCTCAAATATGTTTTCAAGATTAAAATCGTATATTATTATTTCGTACTAACGAGGGGTGAATACCATTAAGTCAGGAGTCTCAGGCATGAGGAATTTTAATTAAAACCACTTTTCCTCCGCTTGACTCAATAAAGCATTTTTCACGGTGGCAAAATTTTATTTTCAAAATTTTTTCACTTTTCCCCATGAAATTTTTTATTTACCAGTGTCATTATTATTTGAAGACCAAAATTCTAATCTTGTAATATTTTAATTATAGAATCTGTTATTAATTTGATAAAGAAAATATTATCGAAATTGATACTTTCTAAACTCATCATTATCTAACACCAAAATTAATTAATAGTGATTGATGTGCTTTAACAATGTGACTGATGATCTTTTAAATTTAAAGTATTCAAAAGAATTAGATAAAATTTATAAAAATTGTAGGTAAATTGTAACGAATTTAGAATTATTTAATAAGATTTCGAAACAATTCACGTCAAATTGAAAATAATTGAATGAATGGGAAAAAAATTCTAAAAATTCAATTAATTTAACTAAAAATTGAGTGAATGTAGATGAATTTGACGGAAATAATCAAAATTCGATAAAATTCAAAAAATTTCAAGGTGAATAAAAAAACCCTTAAAAATAAAAATCCCGTCAGTGTAAAATTCCTTAAGAGGAAAATTTTCAAAATAAAAAATGTTCGAAATTAAAAAATTGGCGGAATATAAAAATTCCTAATTAGAAAATTCCCGTAAAAATGGACAAATTTAAACAATTAAATAATTATTTTTAAGTAAATATTATGTATTAATTAGAAATACAATGTTACAATATTATTATTACAGAGTTTTTGTTACTGTTAAATTTTTTTTTGAATTTTTGTTTGAATCTAAAATCACAATAATTAAAAAATGTGTATTTCTTGATGACAAATTTTGTTTGATGATTTGCATAATATTTTAAAAAAAGTTACAAACAATTTTCTAAGAAATAAAGCTTTTAATTTGGAAGAAAAAGAAATGGGAATTTCGAAATAATTAAGTGCTGAATTGAATCCTTAAAAGTTTCTTTGGAAAATGTGATTATGCTCGAAAAAAATTAATAGAAAATTTTTTTCTCGGGAATTTTGGGGTTGAAATATATTCTTTTTCGGGAACTTTTTAGTTGTCCTAAGAATTTGGTGAATGAATTAATGAAAAGATAAATTTCAAACTAAATTAGATTACTTCTTTATTTGATTTAGGATGAATTTCATAAATTCGAGTGAATTGCAAAACATTATTTAAAATTCTCTCCAACTATTGGAAACCCTTTAAAATACCTCAGTTCTTGTTGATAAAGTCTTTGAAATACATTTATTAAGATAAAATCCCGTAAAATTCCATAAAATCTGATATTTCTTAAAATCCTAGAAAATTTAATAAATAACCTTGAAACCTTTTAAAATTCCTTAAAATCTTTTTAATTTTTTGATATCTCATAAAATCTCTTGCCATCTTTTAGAATGCCATAAAATATTTCAAATCCTTAAAAATATTTTGAAATTCCTTTGAAATTTCAAAAGAATTTGAAAATTCCTTTTATTTAAATATCCTAAAATCTTTTAATCGATTTGAAACAATTCTAACAAATAAAATTTGTGCAAAATACCCTAACTTATTTCAGATCTTGAAAGTTTTTTTAAATCCGTTGAAAATTGTTAGACTCTTAACCATTTTTTAAACTAGTACAATTACCCTAGAATCTGTCAAATTCTTTAAAATCCCATCAAATTATTAAAATTGGTTGAAAACTCCTTGTTATCTTTTAAAATATCCTAACATTTTTTTCAATTCCTTAAAATATTTGAAAATGCCTTAAAATATTCGAGAATCTTTGAAATCCATGAAACTTCCTCAGTTCTTGTGAATAAATTCATCAACGTTTATTTAAATATAATAAAGTCCCGTGAACTTACATGGAAGCTGATGATATTTCGTGGAATCCTGTAAAAGTGATTAAAATAAGTTGGGAGCTTTTAAAATTCTTTAAAATGAATGAAATTCTAGGAAATCTTATGAAATTCTTTGGAATAAGAAAAAATATATTTTAAGTGTCTTGAAATTCCCTTAAATTAATAAAAATAATAAAAAATTACCGAGAATATTTGAAAATACACTAAAATATTTTAAAATGTTAAAAATCCTATAAAAAAATTTACTGTTGGTGAATAAATTCTTTAAAATCTACTAAAATATGATAAAATCCCGTAAAATTCGATAATGATATTTCCTGAAATATCTTGCAATACCTGCAAATATTAACTGCCTTTATAATCCTTTGGAATATTTTGTAATCCCTTTAAACTTTTGAAAACTGTTGAAAACTCCTTGGAACTTTTAGAAACTACTATAAAATTTTTTAAATCCTCAATTGATCTCTTTATGTTATTGAAATCTATTAAAAATCCCTTAACATATTTTAAAATTTCCTAAATATTTTGAAAGCACTTAGAATTTTTTAGGGCTCTGGAAAATTCCTTGGATCTCTCTAAAATATTACAAATCTTTCGTAATCACTTAAAATTATCAAACCAATGACAAGCGTGTTGGAATCTATCAAAATAACTTACGATATCTGAATAGAATTGAAGAAAATACAGATATAGGTACCTGAATTCAGTAATGATTAATCCATAGGTTAATTTAATGAATGAAAAGTGACTCTACCCTTCTATCCAGTCCGATCCTATCCAAACTATATCCGATCGTAATCTATCAAAATCTATTTGCTACAATTCTATTTTATCCTACCCAATCCTATTCAATTCTGTCCCATTCTATCCGATTCTATCCGATACCATCCTTTCCTATTCGTTCCTGCCTGACCCTAAACGTTTGTTTCTTCTTCTTTCTTATTTCTTCACATTCATATTAGATACCGTCAGATTCTATAAAATCCCATACAATTCTATCCGATACTATACGATTCCATTCTTTACTATATTAAACAACCCGGTTCATCTGATCCTATCCCTTCCTTTCCGATCCTGTCCTTTTTTATACAATCTGACCCTGCTCCACCATATTCGTTCCTATCTAATCCTATCCTATCAATCCCTATTCGATCCAATCCCATCCAATCAGCGAGGAACGAAAGACGGAAGGACACTTGACCAAAATTATAAATAGTTCTGCCTGGAGCTGGTTAATACTAAAAAATAACTATATTTGTCATAGTTGAAAGATCGCAATCTTTTTTCTTCAGTTTGAAAATAATAGGTAAGTGTTGCACTATAAGAAAAATCTTTAACTTCAGCGAGATATATAAAGTAAATATGTTATCAATCTTTAACCGAAATTATTGGTAATATGCATTTTTAATTGATATTAATTAAATAATTTATTAAAGTTGTCAAATCATTTGAAAACATTTTTAATTGATTGTAATTCTTTTTATCGATCGCAATATTTTTTTTTCATTCTGAAAATATGCAATTAACGAAAAATTGTTGCATTATAAGAAAAATTTGAACGAGCTAATGTGTAAAAATATGCAATTAAACGATTTTTTTAACGAAAATTATTGGTAAAATGAATTTTCAATAATACACTGGAACCGCAGTTATATCCGCCGTCCTAGAACGTAAGCATTCACTTATATCCTCCCGGAAGGGGATCCCACCAATGCTGCTCAGCGAAGGAAAAATGGCCGCCATGCGCTCTGATTGGCTTGTTTGTCATGCGGTACTGTGAGGTGGTGGATGATAAGCGGATATAAATGAGAGTTATGCAGGGATATAAGCGCGGGAGGTTATAAGTGCGAGAGGATATAGCCGCGTTTCCAGTGTATTAATAAAATAATTCATTAAAGTTGTCATAAAAAAATTGGACAAAAAATTCAATTAGTTGCAAATGCTTTTGAAGATTGCAATATTTGTGTCCACTTTGCAAATAATTAAAAATGAAGTGTTGCATTATAAAAAATTTTTAATTTAAAGCATAGATAATGAATAAAATATACAACTAAACTGTTTTTGAAACGAAAATTATTACAATGAAACATTTTTAACTTAAATTATAAGTAACATAAATTTTCAATTGATATTAATAAACTAATTAATAAAAGTCTTGACCAATAAAATTTAAAAAATGTTTGAATTGTTACCACTTTTTTTAGGCTCGCAATCCTTATTGTTTCCTTTGACAATAATTAATAAATAAGTTTTGCATTATAAAAAAAGTTAAAATTGAAATGGGAGATAATGAGTCAAATATTCAATTAAACTATTTTTTAAACACAAATGATTGGTAACATGAATTTTCAATAATATTATCGAAATATTTGATTTAAGTTTTCATAAAAAAATTAAAAAGAGTATTCATTTTACAGGTATGTTTGACAAATAAAGTTTTTTATTTTACAACTTTATCAATATTTATTTACTCTGTAAATCCTATTCTTTATCACATAAAGCAGTAGAAAGATTCCACATCCATTAGCAATAGATATTTTTATATTAGAATTAATTTTTATAAATAAATTTACAATTTTCACAGATTATAAGATTTAATTATGTCCATGTTAAAAATTGAATGTTTGTTTTGTAGAATTATTATTGGTATTCTCAGAAAAGTAGATTTGTTTTTAATTATCAAAATAATGGGGTTTTTCACTTTTCATTAGTACTTATTAATTTATTGGATATTTAATATGCTAAAAAATATTTTTTTGAATGAAATATTCTCAAAATGCGTATTTTAACAATTAAAATTATTTAAATTTGTATTTTCCCCAGGCGTTTGAGTAATTGTCGGCCTAAAAGCACAGCCAGCGTCCTGGTTTACATTGATTGAGAAAAGTTTGCAGTTTATATAAATTTGAAAAAAAACTTTAATACATTTCCATCTTCACATGAATGAAATTTCTGGGAAGCATAGAATATGGTTCTTGGAAATCTCTCGTTGAAGGAGATAAAAACTTTATGATCAGACGCACCTGTTTTGTCCGACTCAGCTAGTCCCTTTTCACTAGAATTCTTTATATGAACTGATATTCTTCACTTGAACTGAGCACCTAGTACGTCTGACTATTTAATGATCTTTTTACTGAAAGTATATTGCATCAATTTTCAAGAAAATTGTTAACTTTTCCGAATAATTTGTAAAATATTGGAAAATCTTTAACTGTAGATAGTTCAGTGGATAGTACATATTGAATGGTAAGATTTATTGGCATAAGAAAATTGATTTCGAAAGCTTTAATCTAGATTTCAACATCACAAATCAATACCATGTCTAGCTTCGGCCTGTTATCCTCCTCGATGTAAATCTTTGAAGCTTCGTTGACTCAATATTGAGAGCTTTAATTGAAATTTGATTGTCAAGATAAAGTTGATCAAATATTTAAAAATGTCAGGATCTGCATTCTATTTAATGAGTGAAAAATCAAAAACTCTGAATCATTTGACGTTAAATTGAATGGAAAAAAGTATTTCAAATCATCATAAAACATTTTTTGTTTATTTACATTAATTATAAAAAGTGTCCAAATAAGAATTTTCGGTATTAAGAAGTAAGCTCTTATCTTATAATTATATCTTTTTTTTAATGAAAATCATTGAATATAAACAACCTGCTATGTTTAGTATATCCAAATAACAACCAGATCTCCTTTTCGAGACTTAAAATACAAAAATTTCATCATTGTTATTTTTTGTAGCAGAATTAATTGAACAAGTAACTACAAAAATCAAATTCTAATGCTTTTGATTTTTTCACATCTTTAGTTTCTGTACAATATGTAGGGAAGCGGACTGGGATTGAATATCCTTTCAAAAAATCTAGGAAATTTAAAGAAATTAAACAAATTTAATGGTATTGCAAAGAATTTTCCAAACTTCATAAAGATTTTATAGGATTTAACAGATTTTTGTTTATTTTTCAATGATTCCAAGGGACATTTCGTGATATTTATATCAATTTCAAAAAATTTCACAAAGATTAAGGGTTTACATACTATTTAAAAAACGCCATGTCGTTTTAAACGATTTCCTTGACGTTCGAAAGATTTAGAAGGATTTCACATAGGATTTATAAGATTCTAGAATATTTTACAATATTCAAAAAGGTTTAAGTAAATTTTCAACAAGTGCAAAATATTTAAAGGGATTATTAAAGAATGTCAATAGAACAGAATTTTTGAGGATTACAATAATCTTGAAGGTATTTCAAACCTTTTCCATACGTTATTTCAATAAAATTCACAGAATCACAAAAGATTTGATAAGACTTTAAATATTTAAAAAGCTTCAGAAAATATCAAAAGTTCTTCGGAAAATTTCAAAATGTTTTAAATGATTTGAAATATTTCCGGGTGTTACAGAAGGCTCTAAGGACTTTTAAAAATAATTGAATAAATTTAAGGAATTTGAAGGGATTTTAAATATTTTAGGATATTGTAAATTATTCCAACACTCTTCACGCGAACTCAAAAGATTTTAAGGGATTTGGAATATTTGAGAGAATTTTAAAAGACGTTTAGAAATATGTAATTAATTTCAATACTTCAAAGAGATTTAATTCATATTTAATTATTAATAGAGCACATGCATTTTTGAAACAATATTAAAACTTCAAATAAAAAAGGTACATTTTCAACAAAAATGGAATAGTTAAAAAATTTTATTTTTTAATAAAAAAAAAAACAAAAAAAACGAATTTTCAACAAACTAGTTAATTTTTTATTCAAAGAAATAGAATTTAAACTAAAATGAGGAATATTTAAGTAAAAAAACAACTTTTAAGGAAGTAGTGTAACTTGGGACGGAATCGTTGAATTTTTAAGATAAAATGACGAATTTTCAGCCAAAATGGAAGACTTTTTAAAAAAATAGTACAATTTTCAACAAAATAATTTAAATTTGAACCAAATAATACCGTTTTTGACCCAAAAAGATGAATCTTCAACCGGAGATTAAATAAAAGATTTTTCAACTTAAGAGAAGGAATTTTTAATAAATTTCAATGAAATTAAAGGATTCCAAAAGATTCGAAATATTTTAAGGTATTTTGAAAGATTACAAAAAATATTAATTAGATTTCAATGATTAAAGAAATCTCACAGGATTTTAAGCCAAAAAACGATCTTTCTACAAAATATTTAATATTTTGACCAAAAAATATTTTAATTTTTAATCAAAGCTAGTTGAATTTAACTAAAATAGATGAATTTTCAACAAACTGCCGCAGTAAGCAGATGCATTTTGAACCAAGAAGATACATTTTTTAGGAAAGACTAATGTTTAATAAAATGCATGAATTTTCAAACAAATAATCAAACTTTGAGATAAAAAAGGTATATTTCCAACCAAAAAATGAATAGTTTAGAAACTTTATTTTCAACCAAAAGCAAAAGGGAATCTTCAAAAAAAAAAGGTTAACTTTTGAACTAAAGAAAAAAAATTATAACTAAAATTACAAAACTTTAAAAAAACAAAACAAAAATATGTTTTTAGAAAGTACTACAATTTTAGAGGCAGTCATTGGATTTGGTACCAAACTGTTGAATTTTTAAGACAAAAAGACGAATTTTTAGATAAAAAGGTCGAATTTTTTCAAAAATTGTTATATTAACAATTAGAAAATTTTAATAATTTAGAAATATAAAAAAAAACTTCATTCGATTCAGTAAGTTTGAAAATAGCTTCGAAAAACGCAGGGGAATTAAAAAAGATTTGATTAAATGTCTAAGAATCTCAGGGTGAGTTTAACAGAATTTAGGATCAAATAAATAAAAACTTTGTAAAAAGTCAAAATATCTATTAAATTAAATATAATTGAGTAAATTTAAAAGAATTTAAGCAAATTAAATAAACTCATTCGAAAGAATCTTATAAAACTCATGGTGAATTAAAAAAATCAAAGTAGTAACTAATGATTACAAAATAATTCAAGTTAAATTTGAAAGAATTCCAATGAATTTGAAAAGACTTTTCTCTAATAATATCAGTTATATTTCCCCGTTCTAATTGATTTCCTTGAAAATCATCATTTTAAAAATTCGGTATTTTTATGTAAAAAATTATTAAAAGTTCAAAATTAAAATAGTCACAATCACAGTCTTAAAAATGAAGGAAAATTTTATTTTAATGTATATTCAAAAGAATTAAAACTTGAAAATTAAAAGTTAATATATTAAAAAGAAATTTTTTATAAAAATCTCTCAAACAGAGAAGAAAAATTAACCTCACGTGGAATATTGATCAATCAATTTATTTTTTTTGTTTTAAAATAAGCTAAAACTATCGAAAAATAATTGATGGAGTATTCAAAGTCAAGGCTTCAACTCTAACACAAAACCTCTCAAGGCACTACCAAATTTTTGAAAAAATTCCATTCCAGTCCTTAGAGAGAAAAATTTAACTGATATAAAATATAAAAGTAAATCTAAAAAAAAGTAGAAAAAGTGAAAAAAATTAGAACAAATTCAGCATAAAATTTTTAATGAATATAATATTACGAAGTTACTCATTGGTATATAAGAGGAATTAATCAACATACTTTTTTTTATATGGCATCTTCCTCAGAATACTGTTAGTTATAAGCAACGAGTGTATCATTTTAAATTAATTAAATTATTTTTATACTTAATTACTTATTAAACTGATATTTTTTAATTCTGAAAAATATATAAAAAATGAATATTGACCAATGTAATACATTTATAAAATTTCTTCTACTTAAAACATTCTTTTTATAAAAATTAAAATTAAAAAGATTTTCTTTCAAGAAATTGGGGCAAAATTTATTTCGCCTCAACCAGAAGAACTCTCAAAATATTCACATGAATCTCTGCAGATTGGAACGAATCATGAGCTGATGATTCACCATTAAAAATTAGATTTCCAAGTCACCTCACTATTTGGCTCATTAAAGACAAATAAAAAAGAGGTGAAAACGATAAACTTTTATTTTCAAAATTATTATAATCAAGAAAACCGTGAGTTTTATATGAGGAAAAAAATATTGGAAATATAATAAAAGTAAGGAAATCCCTTAAAAGCAGGTCGCCCGAAATACGAAAGATTTCGTGGAACGAACTTATGTCACTTGTTGCAACTACCGACGGCGATACGTGGAAAAACCTTCCACGTGGAACCCACGTAATTCATAACTTTTTTATGTAAGAAGCTACCCGAAAGAATCTATTAGAATAATAAAGAAAAAAAAATTAGATACCCACTTATTGTTGCTAAATTATTTCATGAATAAAAACTTTTATTTCTTTAGACGGGAAAATACCAAGAGTTATTACATTCATTTGATGTAAATAAGAGTAATTTAAATACGAAATGTTGTAATTTATTTGATTCTACTATTAAAAACTAGGAAAATTTTCAACAAAATAGTTGAATTTGCATCATAAAAAAGATTTTCTACCAAAGAAGATGAATGTCAACAAAAAAGAGTTATATTGTTAACCTAACAGTTGGGCTGAAAACCAAATAATTGAACTTTAAGCAAAATTGAAGAATTTAAAAGAAAATAGTTGAACTTTTAATAAAAAAAGATGATTATAAAAATAGTTGAATTTTTTTCCCCGCAAAGATTAATTTTCAATCAAATGTTGGAATTTTGAACAATAAAAAAATTCAACCAAAAGGAGTTAAATTTACAAGGCAAAAGACGTATTTTTTAGGATACAGTTGTATTTGCAACAGAAAAGTTTATTTTCAACTAAGAAAGCTGACTTTTATACCATAGAAGGTGATTTTTTTCACCAAAAGACGACATTTCAACTAGAAAAAGAACAACATTTTTGAAAGCAAAAATGGAATCGTCAAATTCTTAGTTTAAAAAATCAGTTTTTCATTTTTTCAACTTATGGATTTCAACTCAGAAAGTCGAAAATTGAACCAAATAGCTCAATATTGAAACAGAAAGATTAATTTTCAACAAACAAGATTAATTTTCCAACTATGAAGACGATTTTTTCAACAAAATAAATAATTTTTTATTATATAGATACATTTTAAAATTCTAAGCAATAAGTTTGTAACCAAAAATAGTATAGTTAAATTTTTCGATACAGAAATTAGTTTTTAACCTAAAAACTAAAAACGAATTTTCAACCAAATGGTTGAATTTTTAATAAAAAAGATGAATTTACCACAAAGAAGATTAATGCTATAACAAAAGAAAGATGAATTTTCAACAAAATACATCAGCTTTCAACGAAGCTTTTGAATTTTAAGAACAGAAAGATAAATTATCTTTAAAACAGTCGAACTTTAAAACCGATAATACGATATTGAAACCAAAAATTGAATTTTCTATTAAATAGTTTATTTTTTAACCAAATAGATAGATTTTCAAGAAGAAATATTATTTTTGAACAAAAAAGTTAATTTTACAGCAAAAGAGATAAATTTTCAACTAAAATGATAAATCTTAAAATAAAAAATGAAAAATAGTTTAACTTAAACCAAGCGGTTCATTTATAAAAAAAAGAAGAATTCTTAACAAAACAATTAGTAGTTGATATTTCTACCAAAAACGATTTTATTTGAAATAAAAATCAGTCAGATTTAACTAAAAAAGTTGGATTTTCAATAAAATAGTTGAATCCTGAAAGAAAGCAGATTATTTTTCACCCAAAAACTTGCATTCTTAAGAAAAAAGGACAAGCTTTGAAGCAATTATATTAATTTTGTTCAAAAAAAGACGATTTTTTAACCAAATAGTGGAATTTTAAACTAAAGAAGATTAATTTTCACATTACAAATATTAATTGTAAACAAAAAAATGCAACAGTTAAATTTTTGGTTCTAAAAATTAATTATAAAAAAACAATTCTCTACAAAATAGTTAAATTTTCAGGCAAAGAGATGAATTACTAACTAAAATGATTAGTTTTCACAAAAAAATTAATTTTCAACAAAAGAGTTTAACATTATACCAAAAAGTTTAGTTTTTAGTCAAGAAGATTAATTTCATAAAATAAAAATATAATAGTCACTACCATATTATTATAAAATTGAATGTGATAATGTTAAGATTACTTAAAAGATACTAATCTTCTTTAAAATATAATTTCAAAAATAATAATATTATTGCCAATCTAAATCTTGTTAAAATTATAATGATTTTTGTTTTAAAGTATCAATTTTTTATTTGAAACGCCAGCCGCCTAAAATTATTTGAAAATTATCGATCTTTAAAGTACCATGATTTTTTAAAAAATTATTTATGTTTGAAGATCATTTGTTTTTTAATGTTCTATTAATATCATTTTCTAAAGATAGTTGTGAAAAATCGAAAAGATTTATGAACATTTGAATAATTTCAAATAAAAATTTCTATAAAAAAGGCCATTTTCAATCAAATAATTAAGTAATAAAAGCTTTTAATTTTTAGTGAAAAACATTTATATTCGTTGAAGAAAGAGGAATTTTTAAGAAAATAGTTTTATCCTCAACCAAAAAGGTTTTATTTAAAAAAAAAATATGAATTTTCAACCAAAGAGGTGAATTATAACTAAAATTTCTAACAAGGTAGAAGACCACACGAATAATTTTATACTAAAAGAAATAAATTTTTAAATACCTTTAACATAACTTAAATTATTCTAAAACTTTTGGAAAAATATTTCAAGATTAAAAAAATTGCCTTCAAATCTTTCAGATGTCTTTCCACATTTTTTTAATTTGCTTGGAACCGTTCAAAATGCTTAAAAAGCTTCGAATTCTTTTCAATACCTTCAAAGTTTACATTTTGTTTGAAGTATTGTATGAGTACTTAAAATATTTTAATCATATTAAAAATTAAATGTTATAAGAACAAAAGTGTCTCAATTAAGTGTGAAATATATTTGTTCTCTTTCGCGAGACTGTTGCAGCAATCATGTCAGATTTTACTTTTTCAATTTTTTAAAAAGAATTGTAGGAAAATTGGATTTTTTTGGATCACAGATTTTTAAGCTCTTAATAATTGCTCTATTAATGACTGCGAGTTTCTTATAATTCTTGGAAAATTAATCCCAGGTTTAAAAAACGGGAAAATGATAAAAATTCTCAAATATAAGGGTTATACAAATTTAAAAAAAAATAGAGGGAAAACGGGAAATTGAGGAAAAACTGCGTGATCCCTGGTATTTCAAAATTAAAATTTTCCATCATGTTCGTTAATACTGAAATTCTCGGCAAGACGATCTAGAACGTGAAGAATTCCTCGAATTTCCGAACTCGAAGCTGATTTAGTGGTTAGTACTTGAATTGCTCATTATACTGCGGCTTAATGGTGTAATAATAATAATAATAATAATAATAATAATAATAATAATAATAATAATCATTTCGAATTCAGACTACAAATTAAGATTTAAAATTAATCCAGTATATCATAAACGATTTGAAAATACAGTGTATAATTTAAAATTTTAATTGCAATTATAGCTATTTAACACTAAATATACTTAATTACTTACACTAAGCTATGTTACACTAATTACCCTTTCTTCTTAAAAAACTCGGTTGATTTTCCAATATTTTGTTATGGATTTTATAGAAAATGTTCTATGATTTGAGAAGGTTGTATATGATTCAAAGAACTATCCTTATTATATAAAGGAAAATCCAGTAAATTCAATTATGAATGACACAATTTTTTTCACTGACTGAGAATTCTTTAAAATTGTTAGACTATAACCTGATTTCGTACTTTTGATATTTGTTAACACAAAAAATATTTCAAAATACATTTTCAAGGTATTTCCGCATGAAATATTAATCAAGGTAGAATTAAACTCAAATATTTGAATTTGATTTGAATTTTCTATAAGGCTCCATCGGAGTAACTACAAGTAACTAAGTTACTAAAAAGTAACGTTATTTGTAACTTTTAGGGTAATTTATTTACTATTTTGAAAAGTAACTTATAACGTAATTTAGTTACGATTTTTACATTAACATGAAAAGTTAATTTTAGTTACTTTGAAGTTACTTTGTGTTTTTGTATATTACATATCTTCTATTAAGAGAGGATTATGGGTCAGCAGCTGCGGGCAGAAAATCAATCTCTATTCGTTAAGGATTCAGCTAATTTCTTAAAAATTCGTATTTTTTGGTTGAATGCAAACGTAATTGATTTAAAATTAAGGTCTTTCATGGAAAATTCAAGAAATTTAAAAAAAATTCAACTACTTTATATGATTTAAAAATAACCTTCTTTGTTAAAAATTAATATTTTCGGTTTGAAAATGCAACAATTTTGTAAAATGTTCTTACTTCCAGGCTTGAAAATATAACAGTTCAGTAGTAATTTTATTCTTCCTCCTAATTTATTTCGGTTGCCAATTCAACTATCATGTTTAAAAATCATTTCGTTTTTGTCTGAATTCAACTGTGTTTAATTTTAATCAGAACCTTTTTTGGTTGAAATAACATTAACTGTTATATGTTTCGTTGAGAATTCATATATTTTGGTTAAAATGTCATGCCTCTTTATTAAAAATGGCTTTTTATTTTTTAAAATTTATTATTATTTTATTATTTTTTCATATTTTATTATTATCATTATTTTTAAAAATTTTGTTTAAAAAAATATTTGGTTGAAAAGTACCTTTTTTTGAAAATTCGTATTTTCGGCTTAAAAATGGAAATGCTTTGTAGAAAAGTCGATGTTTTTTTTTCAAAATTTAACAATTTAGTTGACAATTTTTCTTTCATGATTCAAAGTTTTCTTTCTCGATTAAAAATTTATTTCTTTTGTTAAAAAAATCTTTTTTTGTCAAAAAATAAACTATTTTAGTAGAAAATTATCTCAGTTTGGTTAAAAATTCAATTATTTGTTTGGAAATTTATGTCTAAATTAGTTTTTTAACTATAAATCTAACCATTATATTTTCCTTTGAATATTTAATTAAAGAACTTGAATTTAACTGAACATGAAGCCGTCCTATCATTTTCTGTAAGTTTAGCTTTTTTAGTTGAAAATTTATAGATTTTTTTTTTTAAATTTCGCTTCTTTTGGTAAAAAATTAAACTTCTTAATTGAATATTGAACTAACATGTTTAAAATTCCATTAAAAATGAAAATATTTAGTTGAAAATTCTTGTATTTTTAAAGATTATTCTTTTTTGTAGAAAATTAATGTTTTTGAATGAAAATTCATCTTTTTGCTCGAAACGGCTATTTCGTTGAAAATTTATTTTATTTTGTTAGAAACCTATTTCTGCAATTCAAAGTTCAACTATTTTTTTGTTTAAAGTTGATCTTTTTTTGTTAAACATTGATCTATGTGTTCTATGTAACTGAAAATTTGTATTTTTTTGCAGTAGAAAATTAACCTGTTTAGTTTCAAATTCAACTAAATGGTAGAGAAAGCATATTTTTGGGTTTAAGACTTAAAAACTTAACATTTTGGATCGGATTTTTTTTTGGTTGAAAAATAATTTTTGATTGAAAATTTAACTCTTCTCTTAATTTTTTCTCTTTATTTTGGTTCAATTTAATAATTTTTCATTGAATATTAAAATATTTTTTGATAGAAATATCAGACATTACACTTCTTGTCGAGAATTCATTTTTTCAATAACTGATTTTTTTGACACTTATTTTTTATTGAAAAATACTGATTTATTAAATAATAAAATTCTATTGAATAATAAAAAACTTTTTTAATTCCAGGTTAAGAAACACCTTGGACAACTGGAAACCTGATTTCTGCCCTCTGATCGTAATGTCTACCCGGCGATTTAAAAAACTTTCTGGTAATGATTAGGAGGGTGATTAACGAGCTTCTAGCTTCGCTAAAGGAAACCTTTTTTTTAACTGTCGGAGAGAAATAATTGAGTTGAGAAAAATTCTATTAAAAATCTAAAAGCGAGTCGACTTTTACTATGTGTGAAATAAGTTTATTATAAACAAAGTTTATTATGAATAACAATGCTTCCTTTAAAAATATGCAGGCCTCACAGACCGGTCTCCTTATTCCCTATTGTATTGTACGATTTGTTCGGAGCTTTCAAGAGTCAGAAATTTTGAGGATAAATAGCAAAAATTAGGAAATTTTACGAGATTCCAAAGAGGATCTATATTGTTTTTGACATCTTTTAAAGATTTATAGTAATTTATAACATTTTCGACCATTCGAATGATTTAAAAATCATTCTTTTTCTTGAATTTCGACAGATAGCGAACGACTTGGTTTTACAAGATCTAGAAAGTTTTAAGATATTTTAAAAGATTTTACAGGACTTTATCAGATTTCCAAGCATTTAAATGATTTTAAGGAATTTTAGAGCTCTCGACTTATTTTTCTATATTTTTTAGGATTTCAGAAAATATCATCCCAGGGATGAACGGGATTTAATAATATTTGAGTAAATTAAAAAAAATTTATTCACAAGAACTGAAGTATTTTGTAGTATTTCAAAGGATTTCACACATCTTAGGGAATATTAAAAAAATTCCAAGGAATTTTTGTATTAATTTTTTTATTTGAAGGGATTTCAAAATGTTTGAAATATTTTAGGATAACGAATTTTCTAGAATTTCGGAAGATAGCAAACGATTTTCTAGGATCTAGAAGTTTTAATGATATTTTAAAATATTTTACAGATTTGAAAACGATTTTCTCGAATTTTGGAAAATAGCGAACGACTGGCTTTCACAAGATCTAGAAGGTTTTAAGATATTTTAAAAGATTCCATAGGACTACGTTTTTCAGGATTTCAGAAAATATCTCCCTAGAATTTGACGGGATTTAATCATATTTTAGCTCATTTTAAAGAATTTATTTACGAGAAGTGAAGTATTCTGTAGGATTTCAAAGGGTTTCAAACATTCTAGGGCATTCTAAAAGATTTCAATTAATTTTTTAATTTAAAGGCAATTCAAAATGATTAAAATATTTAAGATAACGATTTTTCTAGAATTTTAAAAGATAATAACGATTTACGGGATCTGGAAGTTTTTAAGATATTTCAAAAGATTTTACAGGATTTTATCAGATTTCGAAACAGTTAAATGATTTTCAGGGATTCTAAAGTTCTCTATGCATCTTAATATATTTTCCAGGGTTTTATAAAATATCATCCTAGAATTTCATGGTTTAAAAAAATATTATAGTAGATTTAAAAGAATTTATGCACTAGAAGTAAGGTATTTTATAGGATTTTAAAATACTTGAAGGATTTTAAACTTATATTTATTAATTTACAAGGATTTTAAAACTCTTGAAACATTTAAGGAAAAACTATTTCCTCGAATTTTGGAAGATAGTGAACGATTTGATTTTACAAAATCTGAAAGGTTTTAAAATATTTTAAAAGATTTAACGGGACTTTATCAGATTTCCAAGCATTTCAATGATTTTAAGGAATTTTAAGTCTCTCCATGTATTTTACTACGTTTTACAAGATTTCAGAAGATATCATCATATAATTTAACGGGGTTTAATAATATTTTAGCGGATTTCAAACAATTTATTCACAAAAAGTGAAGTGTTTTGTAGGATTTCAAAGGATTTGAAACATTTAAGGGAATTTTAAAAGATTCCAAGGAATTTTTGTATTGATTTATTAATTTGAAGGGATTTTAAAATGCTCGAAATATTTTAGGATAACGAATTTTCTAGAATTTTGGAAGATAGCGAACGATTTTACAGGATCGAGAAGGTTTTATGATACGCTGTTAAAAATGCTTGGAATTCTACAACATGTCTAACAGAATTCTACAATACAAGTGTGAGGTAAAATTGCAACCATGATATTAAAATGACGGACTTCACAAAATTTATTGAATTCACGAAATTCATAACATTCATAGAATTCACAGAATTCATGGTATTCACAACATTCACAGAATTCACAGAATTCATGAAACTTAAGGAATTTTTGAAGTTCACAGAAGTCACGTAATTCGTAGGAATCATGAAATTCAAGAAACTCACGAAATTTATGGAATTCACGAAATAAATGGAAAGCAAGGATTTGAAGAAATTCATAAAAATCACGGAATTCGTGGAATTCATATGAATAAAAGAAGTCGAGAAGTTTATGACATTTATCAAATTTGCGGAATTAATGGAATTAAAGGTGTCCAAAGAATTCAAGGAATCCACGAACACATGGAATTCATTGGATTCGCGAAATTCATGAAATTTAATGCATTGAAGGAATTAATGGAATTCATTGAATTGAAGGAATTTGCGGAATTCATTGAATTCATTTAACTTTAGGAATTCGAAAAATTCACGGAAATGAAGGAATTCACGAAATCCTCAAAATTTATGGAATTTACGGCATTCACGGTATATGCTTAATTTATAGAACTCACGGAATTTACGGAATATGCTTCATTTACAGAATTCACGATATTTACGCAATTCACGGAATTCATGGAATTTAAGGAATTCTCGGGATTGACTGTAATCAAGGATTTCAATAAAGTCACGGAATTTATATAACAGCCGGAATAAATGCAATTCGCGGAATTTACGGAATTCAAGAAATAACGGAATTCGCAGAATTAAAAAAAGAATTCACGGAATTCAACAATTCCGTGAATTTCATGAAATCCACGAATTCCGTGACTTCCATGAATTCCATGTATTCCATGAATTCCACGAATTCCTTGTATTCCTTAAATTCCGTAAATTCTCTTTATTCCGTGAATTCCTTTAATTAATCGATTCCTTGAATTTCGTGGATTCAATTAATTGCATCTGTGAATTCCACGAATTCCTTTAATTTAATGAATTCCTTTAATTAAATAAATACGAGCATTATACAATATGCATTAACAAAAGTTTTAGCTCTGTAAGAAAATTTCTTTTTTCCAGGAACAAATATTCTCGGAAATGATTTATGTACATTTTTTGTTGTTGTAATTTTTCGCTTCAACAGGTGTCGAGATATTCAGCTTACATTTCAATACATTTAAGGTAGCATACCAATACCAGAATTTTGAAACTACGACATTCTGTATTGCAGCATTTAAAGCTGTCTATTTATATTAATATAATTTTCAGAATTTTAGAATTTACTTACGATAAATAAGGCCTTTTATAGGATTTTGAAAGATTTTAGATATTGTGGGGCATTTAAAAAGATTTTAAAGAATTTTTGTATTATTTTTATCAATTTTATGCGATTTCGAAACTTATTTAATATTACAGGATACAGAATTTTCTAGAATTTCAGAAGATAACGAACGATTTTACAGGATTTAGAAGTTTTTAAGGTATTTCTAAAAATTTCGCTGGATTTTATGAGATTTACGTGGGTTTTAATGATTGTAAGAGGGTTTTAAAGCTATAAATGTATTCTACTACATTTTTCAGGATTTCAGAAAACATCAATTCTCCTCTAATTTTTTTTAATTCATCCTGAATTATTTTTAATTCTTTGCAATTTGTTTAATTCACTTAAGTTGTTTTAAGTTTACACAATTTCTACTTAATTCAATAGATTTTTTCGAATTCTTAAAACTTTTTACGTAATTGGTTCTGAGTATCATTTGATAAAATAATCGAAGGATTTAACACATTTTAAGGTATTTTTTCATATTCTTTGACATTTTCCAAACCTTTAAAAAATGTAAAGGAATTTCAAAATAGTTTAAGAGATGTAAAATATTTTAGGTCATTTTCAAAGATAACAGAGAAATTTTTTATCGATTTCAGTAATTTAATGGGATTTCAAGGAATTTAAAATATTTTAGGAAATTAAAAAGATTCTAAGACTTTGTAAGAGATTTAAAGAATTGCCACTGATTTCCAAGGGTGTACATAATTTGAAGAGATTTTAAGTGGCATGGGTTAATTAATTCACAAGAACTGAGGAATTTTGTAGGGGTTTGAAGATTTAAAAAGATTTTTCAATTATTTTTAGAAATTCATTTGGAGTTTGCCCTGAATTCTGACTTATTCAATCAACTTTTTTCGTAATTTTTAATCTTCTTTAATTCACTTTATTGTTTTTTAATTAAGTTTGATTTTCTTAGGAACTTAATCGAATTCTTCTCGTTCTTCTTAAATTTCCTCTAAATTAACTTTTTCAAAGTTACTTTTCTGGTAAGAAATTTGTAGGATTTCAAAAATTTAATGAGATTTGAAATTATTTTTTTGATTTTTTAAAAATTCATCTGTATAACTTTTATAAATTCCATCGAATTCTTCTCGTTTACCAACAATTCTTCAAAATTCATTCTAATTTTACGGAAATTAATGTACGGATATTTATAGTACTGAAAAGAACAAACAATTTATCCTTATGACTTTTTTTCGATAAAAAGAAAATTCTCAGAGTTATAGCGTTTTCAAAATTTTTTTAATTAACCGAAAATCAAAATTTGAAGCCAAAAAACGCACGATATAAAAAAAAAGTCAAGATAAGAAAAACATTTCTTTTTTAAAGCTCTACAAGATTATCATAACCAATTTTTGGATCTTCTTCAAAAATCGAAAATTCAAATTTTGATTGCACACAAAATAATGGAAAATTATAAATTCCATTTTGGGGATAAAGTATGTAGGATACGAAAAAAGATAAATTAAAAAAATGGTTATCCCAAAAAAGATCTATAATCTGGTTAAGAATCACTTCTTGATAGGACGCGTACTTTTTGTTTTATTCGTGAAAACTAACGTTGAAAAAAAATGAAATAAAAAAAATGTGTGAAAAAACGACGAAAGTTACGAGAAAAAATCCAACAAAGCCTATTTACAAATTTCTATCGGAAATCGAGCGCGCAGCGCGAGTGTCATGATGAGAATGTGTACCTCAAAGCCTACAGAGCTTTGAGAAACTTAATCTTCGAATATACTTAATTAATTAGACAATTCAGAATATGAAGACGCATATAAATACTGCCATCCAAAAGAGATCTTTTTGATAAAGTTTTTTTTAAGAATTCCAAATGCAAAGAATAAATATCCGAGCGCGAGTTGTAATTATGTTCAAGCGCGAAGCGCGAGGTAACCCATTATCGAGCGCGAAGCGCGACATTCAACCGTCGCGCACCCTAGGCGCGCTCAAACTTGCGAGCGAAGCGAACCGCGCGCGTAGTGCGCGATGAGAATGTGCCCGCACAGCGGGCAGATTTTTTTTATTAAAAAGATTCTTACAAATTGATTTGATTTTTTAAAAATTTAACTTGAATTGTTTTGAAGTCTCATCAATTTATCCTGAATTAGTGCGAAATTTGCACTAAAAAAGTGCACTTTAAGCGTGACGAAAAGTGCCCTTTAGTAATAATGCGAATTTAAAAATAATCAGAGTTCCTTCATTATATTTGAGCATATATTTTTTTGCTCTACATTCATATAAAAATTATTTATCAAGTGAAAGCAACCGAGCTAACTTTACTTAGAGAGAAATCGATTTTTGATTAATGTCAATTACAAGAAAGCAGGTTCTTTGTTTAAATGCTTCTACGATTTTAAGTGAGAAAAATTCAATCATTTTTAACTCTATTTTTCCACGTTCATATCCATCTAATCTTAATTGAAAATTATCGGTTTTTAATCAATTTTAATTATAAGGATTCAAGTTAATTATATTTTAATTCCTCCTATTTTTCATTTGACGAAATTAAATTATCATTTAGCTTAAACGTTTAGGATTTGGACCCATCCGAAGGGAATTAAAAGTTATCAATTTGAAAGAGATGTAAAACTTAAAATTTAGGAATTTTGAAATTAATGATATTGTGAATAGAGGAGGTTTAGAATTAATTAAATTAACAAAATAGTCCATTTAACTTGGACGTCTTGCAAATAAAGAGAATAATTAAAAATTCAGCGAAAAGGGGTTTAAATAAAGTTTAATCTCATAAATTAATTCTGAAAGTAACTTCAGTTCAAAGGGTTATATGAAAGATCTCCAATCCTTTGAAAATGTTACCAATTAAAAATTAATAATCTTCCGAATTAAAGAACTTTTTAGATACTGAAATAAGTTATTTAAATAATTAATATCAAAATCCAAAAATGTAAACAATTAACGTGGGATGCAAGAAATTAAACTTTAAAAAATGCATTAAAATTGATTTTCATTCCAGATTTAAGCGGAAGTTTTCGGTCAGAGTATTTCGTCAGAGTCCCGCTAAATGTCCATTAATTTATTAATATTTATTCTAAAAGGTTTGATAACAATGTGTTATATTTATTCAAAAAGATTAATAAAAAATTGACTCTGTTTAGAGAAGGACCTAAATAAATTTCATTTTGATCCCAACATGTCAAACTTCTCGAATCTTCACATTAATCTCTCTAAAAGAAGATAAAAAATCTCACGGTGGCCATTTCAATCGAGGGAAAATATTCCAGGTCATTTCCCGGTTATATGAATTTTTCACGGTTATTGAAATTAACAAAATTCGAACACATTCAGAAGTTTGTAATTTGAACGCTCAATAATAATTTACACGTATAAAATGGCAGATTTTAACACTTTAGGTTAAATTTTTTACACTAAATTCAATTAAACTAAAAATAAAATTTTGTTGAATTTTATAAATTGAATAAAAGTTTGATGATTTTTGATTCAAAAATATATAACAATCATCTTCAATTATTTAAATTAAAACTTATGTCTTATTAAAAAATTGGAAATCAATATTTCTTCTTTTCCAACTGTATAAAAATCTTAAAATTGAAGAATTTCCCTCTTCTACTTTAATACAAAAGCAAAAAATGTTGAAATTGCCTCAATAAAAATATTTAGGATTAAAGAAATGACCGGGCTCCAATTTAAAAAGATATTCAAAGTAAATAGTTTCTTCTTACAACTCAATACAAATCTTAAAAAGAAAAAGTAGCTTTTACAATGTAGAAAAAAAATTAACGAAATTTGGTCTCTTCAAAGGCTATGCAAATCTTAAAAATAAAAAATTTCCCTCCTCCCATTCAGGAACATTTAAAAAAAAAATTACCTCCCTTTCGACTTCATAAAAAAATTAAAAATAATAGATTTTTCTCTCATAAATCAGAAGAAAACCTGAAGATCAAAAATGTTTCCCTCCAAAATTTCCTTCCTCCCTACTCAATCAAAATGTTAAAACGAAGCAATTACTGAGAAAAAATCTGAAAAATATAAACTTTCACTTTACAAATTCAACAAAAATCAAAATCCAAACTTACCTCTTTGCAAATTCAATAAAATTATTAGAAAATAACACACGCTTTAAATTAATTGAAAAGGTAAGAAAAAATTACTCTTCCAATTCAGAAAAAAATTAAATATAAAAATTTCTTCCCTTTTGTTCAAAATTCGATTTGTGAAATTTATACTATTTTTTAACGTAATTTCTTTTAGTTAAATTGCTTTAATTTTAAGTCGTTTCATTTTAACACATGTTCAATTGTTATTTATATATCCAAATTCAACACTTTAACTTCAAAAAATGTTTCTAATTAAAAACAGTCAAATGTAAATAGGATTTGAAAATTAAAAAAGCAATATATTATGAATCTATTTTTAGAAATTATTTAAAATCAAAAATAGTTTACAATGTTTCAACAAGACGTTTAAATTTGTTTAACTATTAAGGTTTTCAAATTGAAAAAATTTAATCTGAATGTTAAAATCCATAAATAATTTAATTTCAACAGATTCAGAATCATTATTATTTAATTTATATTTACAGCTGACCAACTTACAATGCTTTTTGTCCAATTGTTTAAATACAAACGCTTTTAATTTTTAGTTGTTCAAGTCTTTAAAAATTTGTGATATTTCAAGTGATTGGATAGATTTTCCTTCTAAAAATGAGTAAAATCACTGGATAAAAAATGAATTCACTGTCATTTTTGGGTTTTTACAAAAATGTTAAAAATATCCATTTTTCCTCTTGTAATTGAGAAAAAATTGAAAAAAAATCAATTCTCCTCTCAACTCAATGAAACTGTTTTAAAAAAATGACCTTTTCCAATTCAGAAAAAATGAAACATTTTCATTCCTTTCAAACTAAATAAATTTGTAAAAAAATTATCTTCCCTTAATTCAGAAAAAATATTGAAAGTAAACAGTTTCTCCTTCGACCTAATAAAAATGCTTTAAAAAATTCCTCTTTTGCTTAAAAGAAAAATAAATAACAAAAATTTCGTCTCCTCCATCTCGATCAAAATATTAAGAATAGAAGATTACCCTATTTCATTTCATAAAAATATTTAAAATCCTCCTCCCCCTTTTACCTACATGAAATAAAAAAACGGTCCTCTTTCAATTCAGATAACTATTGGTCCTTTGAAACTCTATAAAAACCTTGAAAATAATTAATAATAATTACTCTTTTATAAATTCTGAAAAAAGATTGAACATAAATGTTTCCTCCCTTTAATTCAAGAAATAAGAAAAAAAGTGAATGAACCAAATTTTGTCCCTCCTATCTCTAACAGAATCTTAAAATTTAAAAAATGTTTCTCTTCCAATTTGGAAAAAAATTTAAACTTTCCTCCTTTCCTACTCAATACAAATTAAAAAACTAAAAGAATTACCCCCCTCCAATTCAGAAAAAAGACTGAAAAAAGTCCCACCCCTCAATTTAATAAAAATAAAATGAATAAAAATTGTTCAAAGTAAGAAATTTCCTTGTGAAAATTCAGAAAAAAGTAAAATAAAAAATTGTGCCCTTCATCTTAATAAAAATGTTAGGAATAAAAAAGTTATTCTTTTTCCAATTCAAGAAATATACAAAATAAAAATTTCCTACTTTACGACGTGATAAAAATCTTAATAATATGAAATGTCCTCCTGCCAATTCAACAAAAATGCCCTCATTTCAAACTCAATAAAAATTTTAAAAATACTAAATTTGTCAGCTTTCAACTCAATAAAAATATTTAAAAAAGCACAGAAAAGATCCACTTCCATTTCCAGAAAAGTGAAGTACTAAAATTTCTTTCCTTTACTTTGAGATTAAAATTGTGAAACTGAAAAGTTTTTTCCTACATACATCCTTTTAAGTTGAATTATTTTAATTTTAAGGTCGTTCCAAAGCTATTTCAAACAATTCAGCTTTAAATTGTTTAGCTTTAAATATATGCTTTTAAGTTAAATCTCAACGTTAAAAAATCTTGAATTGATTAATTTTTAACAGATTCAAAAACAGCTGGATTCCTCCCTGAATTCTTTTTAATTCACACCGAATTCTTTTTAATTCATTAAATTTTTTTAAATTCCATTCTTCTAAGCTCAGTTCAAAGTTACTGCAATTCCATGAAGTTTACGGAAATCAATGGCTTTTTTTATTTTCAAATTTATTTCTAATTAATTTGAATTCTTTTAATTTAACTTGAATTGCTTTGAAGGCTCATGAATTTATCCTGAATTTGTACGAATTTTGCTTGAAAATAGTACCCAATGAGCGCGGTGAAAAGAAAAAATTGAGTCCCTATATTTTATCCTAAAGTGAACGATTCAATTAACCAAAGAAGTTATAACTTGAATATAAAATTAAAAAGCTGGAATCGAACTTTCTTTCAATTGCATTATATCAAATGATACGAAATTTGTGATATTTCAAGTGATTAAATAAAAATGTCTTCTAAAAATTGATAAAATTCCCGATCAAAAAATAAAATCACTCTCATTTCCCGGTTTCCCGGTCCAGTAGCCACCCTGAACACATATTTGATCCTCAAGCCGATTTTTGCCACAATCACCGATCAAACCTTGCATCCAGAAGGTTCGCACTTGGAAAACACTATAGAGGCGAGAAGTAATCACTGCTTTTGATTTACGGTGCGGCAGAGCGTGGTGATAACAAAAGGAGGGTAGGAGAGAGATAGCAAAATAGGAAAGAGAGAGGAAGGGAGAGAGAGAGAGAGTTAGAAGATCGGAGGGGAAATGAGGTAGGTTTCGTGTTCGTGAATGAACGAGTGGCCGATTCATCGACTCGTGGCGCGCGAGACTCTGAATCACGGCCCGCCGAGGGGTTGGAATTGAAAATCGAAATTTCAACCCCTAAAATCCCGATTCTTGGGTAATAGGACATAATTTTTAAAATAAATTTAAAACACGATTTTGAAGCAATATGATAAAAAAAATGAGAAAAACGATAATCGACGAGGGTTACACTAACCTGTTAGTCCGCAGAGTCCGGAAACTGTGGAGCAACTGAGGTGGCGGCGACGAGCGACTATCCACGTCGGCTCCACCGCCTCCTTCTTCGCCGCCTCCACCGCCTCCACCTCCTCATGGGGTCCTTTTCCTTCGCAACACAGGGTGCTCTTTGATTTTTTTTTCTCTTCAACCCAGGTACCCCAGCCTCAATTCCGGTCTATACAACTACTATCCCAGGAATTTTCTTTTTTCATCCTTATCAGTTTTTTTTCTTTCTCTCTCATGTTTGCTTTTCTATATCTGGTGTAAATTCAGCTTCTCTGTCGGATGCTGTGCTGAATTTTCCCTGGAAACCTTCCCCCAAACTGAATCGTACCGGGAGGCTGCACCCCCGCACGACCAGTGTCGTAGGGAATGACGCATGTCCCTGATGCACGGAAAGGAAAATGACTCTGCGGAACCAGAGATGTCCCGGTCAAAGTCCGGTCGATTGACCGAAAATTCAGTCTTGAGTGTTTCCGGCTTGAGAGCAGGTTCGAGGAAAGATGGATGATCCTTTGATTCTGTTATTGATCATTGTTTAAGTGGGTTATTGAGTTTCTTAACTAGCGATTTCTTCAGAGGGTCCTCTTGGGGGAAGATCATCTTTTCTGCAAACAAAGAGCGTTGCTAATAGAAAAACTATTTAAGCGGATCTTTAAAGAGTTTTTGGATAAATTTTAATATCAAAGAAATATTTAGTGCTAAAGAAATGATTAAATGGAATCCTAATAAGGTCCAAAACAGAGCCCCACTAAAGTACTACCGTTCTGACGAAGAAACTGTACAACTGGATTTTTATAAAAAATTAGTTTTCTGTATTGTCGGATTCGTTATGAAAATAAGAATTTAACTATACTGATTATTATTAAAAATTATTATTAAATATCGAAATGATTAGGTCTTGATTAAGACATCTGCGTTGATTTTCGAAAAAACCTAATAAAAAACAATACATTTGCACAAAACGTATCTAAACGAATTTCAGGATTTGGGGTCTCCGCCCTCAAGTCCTGCTAAAAACACATCAGCGCAGCTGTGTCTTTTTTATAAGGCTTTCAACATGATTAGAATAATTCATAATAGTCCTCAAAAGTTTCTTTGTAGCATTACAATTGAATTCAAAAAATATATTTTAAAAAAAACTTCTCATCATTGGACAAGTCGATTACAAATGTACAAACTTGTCATAGTTTAAACTCTTTGCAGATGTAAAAAAGTTTGTTTTCAATTTTCTTGGGGCGAAGTTTATACAAGTAAATAATCTTCGACAGAAAAAAAAGGAAAAATTTTTTTTCCTCGAAATGTAAGTTTTCAAAAAATAAACAACAAAAAAAGCAATTTTGTTAAAGTTATCAAAGAAAAAGTTTTTCGTTTTTTATACTCTTTTTAAGAAAATAAAGAAACACTTACATATTATCCAATTTTAAAAATACATTTTTTCGATATTTTACGGGTCCTTTTAAACTGAATCTAATTATTTATACAAAATTTGTAAGTCTTTCAAATTTAAAAAAATGCCTTAAAACATTTAAATCATTTTTTATTGACTGTGGAAACATTTTTGAAATTTAAAACATTCTTAAAATTACTCTTTCAAAATATAAAACTTAATTTTCCCAGCAAACTTCAGAACTTTTTTTTAAATAATTCAAATTCTTAAAATACCCCTTTTTTATAGTATTCGAGTAAGCTATGCATTAAAAGCTAAATAATTTTAAAACTGCGTTATATGTTAAGTGAGAGTGATCCTACGTCCGCACAGTAAGACTTTTGGTCTAAAACAGAGGGTAAACAGGATTGAATACTATTTCTCAAAATGATAATCCTAAGCCGGCACTCCTTGGTTTTAATTCGACACATAATTTTTCAGCTCAAATGCAAGAAAAATTCAGGTTATGTATGTTTTAGAAGAAAATGGCCAATTTTAAGATCATTTACAATAAAAAAACATGCAGAATATTCTCAATGAAAAAACACGGAAAATAAAAAAACACCTAACAGAGATAAGCAGAATGCACGCACAACACAACCAAACTAAAAAAAAAAGAAACAACAAGAGACGAGTGACATGGAATTGGAACACACCAAGATAAAATAACACACAAATGACAACAGAAGCAACAAAAAAGGTGCCGACTCAGGACCACCTGTTTGGTGCCCACTCAGGACCATTATGATTGTTTACACATTTCATGCTATTAGGCACACGAAACAAATCCGAATGAAAAAATCGGCCTTCTCAGGCGAAAGTACATGGGACACAGAAGTCAACGCACGTAATCGATTAGACTTTTTAAAATATTTATACACCTGTAGCTGCTTCACAAGAATGGAAGAAAATGGAATTCCGTTTGCACGAAAAATGTATACCCAGCTCACGCTGTCAAGCAAAAACTAAAGTGGCAGTCATCAGCGTAAATTACGTCTATGTTTCCCAACCTGCCATACGACAAAATGGTTAAGCTGGCACTATTTCTGAGTAATACGGGGGTGCCGGCTTCACCCACAGTGCCGACTGAGGACCAGTATTCTCTACTTATTTGGTCAAAAATGGTTTCTTTTTAATTACATTTAAAAAAGAAGATACTTTGTCGATGATTCTACAATGTAACGGATCCTTTAAAAAAGTTTCATTTATTTATTTATTTTTTTATAATTATTCATAAGATTTATGTACAAACAAACGACTGTTGATGTAGGACTAAAGTGCCAAAATAGTTGAACATATGCCACACTAATGAATAACTCTATAGTAAAAAAATGAGCACAAAAATCTTTTATCACATTTTTTGAGTTTTTTACAAAAACTAATTCATAAGGATTATGTCCCAAAAAATGCTGCTGAGACAGGGCGAATTTTGAAATTTTGTGGTACTCTAATTTTTAAGTACCAACAAAATTCAAACTACGTTCTGCTGATTGAGAATTTTTGAGGATACAGTCCTCCTGCATGAGTTTTGTAATTTTCAAATTCCTAAATTATTTTCAAAGGATTTATTGAAAAATAGTATTAAAAAGTATTTCTGAATTTGAAAATAAAAGTTCAAAATTCGTCATGTCCAGAAAAACTTGTTTAAAAGTAAATTCCATGTACACTTGTAAGAATGAAAGAATACCTTCAATTTCTTTTGCACATACATTCTACAACTAAAGGTCAAAGCATCGACAATAGTAATTTGGTGATTGTGAATTCTCTATTGTTAAAGCACCTTTGGCTTTAACGAACACATTCTCATCATGTATCTCGTGCTTCGCACTCGAGTTCACCCCTGAAATTGTATAACATTTCCATAAATGTATATTATTATGTTTCATAACATCTAGCATTTGTTGTTTTTTCATAAACTGAATTTGCTCATTTCCAATGTTATTTGTATGATTTCAACTTTATACATACGGTGTAGGATATAGATAGATTATATAGATTTTTAAAGAGTTTTTGTTTCATTCATCTTGAAGTCTTTAAAACTCACCCTAAATTCGGAGGTATGTGATCAAATTTGTTTAAATTCTCTTTAATTTTTTCCCAAATAATTTTTTAAAATATTATATTTATTTTTGAAGATATTCTCTTAAAACTATTCAACTTCTACGTTTTTCAATTTTTTAAGAATGGTTGCGCATCAGATTCCTCAATTCAGAAAGTCTGCTTTTAATACTTTACATTATAATTTGTTTATTTTTTATGTTTTGAATTCGAAAATATAAATGAAAAAGAAGCCTTTTTTAATACTCAGGAAAAGGCTGATAAATTTTGGTATGCTAAAAGTTAAAAAAGCTGTCATATGAAAAAAATTTACGAAGGAAATTTTGTAGCTACGTTTTGGAATATACGCGTTATTAAACATCTTAATTTGTCTTGTGTCGTTTTTTCACACATTCAGTTCCATTATTTTTATTTTTATTTTTTACGAATAAAACGAAAAGCGCAAGTTTTATCAAAAAATTATTCGAAAACAATTTTTAAACCTTTTAGGGTTAAACAACTTTTGTGAATTCATTCTCTCATATCTTGCGTCATTTTAACAAAAAATTTACTTTTTATTCATAATGTTATTTCTCACGATTGAAATAGAAACAACCAATAATATGAAAAGGAAACCATCAATAACAATTTTTTTGCTCTACATTGGGTGAAAAAATGTTATCTATTTACTTTTTCTTAGATTGTGCCGTGTGTCGAAAAATGTAATTATTCTATTTTTAATATTTTTTATAAATAAAAAAACTACGTGCCCTATAAAAAACCGATTAATAACAAATTTGTAGATATTTTTTGGTCGACCAATTTTTGTCTTGTCATTTTTTTCCTATCTTGCATAATTTGACCGCAAAATGCAATCTTTGATTTTTGATTATTTTTTGTGCAGTCGAAATTAAAATTTTGAATTTTTCGAAAAAATTCAAAAAGTTGTGATGATAATCTTGTAGGGCTACCGAAAATTAACATTTTTATTCTCTAATCTTGTTTTCATATCGTGCGTTATTTGGCTTAAAATGTACATCTTCGTGTGTTTTTTGGTATTTTGCAAATGCAAAATGCGCTCACTTTTTGAATTTTGATCCAAAATGGCTGACTACCAACCTTGTAATTTAGCTTAGGACACTAAAAGAATGTGCAAAAGGCCAATCTAGTAGATTAATTTTTTCAAAAGGTATCGTGCTCACAGCCAGACCGACATAAAGACAGACAGACATACAGACACATTCGTAAAAGCCTGTTATTTAAATTCAAGGGGTCTCAAAACGTGAACTTTTTGACTAAAAGTGGGGTGGAGGGTAAAATTTTTCACAAATCTAAGACCTTTTCTGATGAGAATTTAAAAATGATTTAATTTGTCAGGAATAATTTTCTGATATTTCTGATTTTGGTTTTAATTGTAAAAAATAGCATTAAGAACATAAAAAAATTAAATTTTTTAAAACCCAACACACAAGACGAAAATTAAATTGAAACAAAAAAGTTGCAATCAGAATGTGCCCACGCAGCGGGCAGATTTTTTTTTCTGTTAATGATGTTTTTCATGATTAAAGCCAAAACTATGCATCCTATCAAAAAGTGATTGACAACAAATTTGTGGATCTTTTTCAAATGCACCATTTTTATATACTCATTTTTTACCGTATTTTGCATAGTTTGGCCGAAAAATGTAACTTTTGGATTTTTCATTATTATCTATGCCGTCAAAATTAAAATTTTTGATTTTACAAAAAAATTTAAAAAGTTGTTATGATAATCTTGTAGGGTAATCAAAAAAGCAACTTTTTTTTGACTTTTTTCATACCGTGTGTTATTTGGCTTAAAATGTTCATTTTCGTATCTTTTTCGGAATTTTGTAAATGCCATAACTCTAGTAATTTTTGGTTTTATGATAAAAGTAATTTAAATTAATTATTCGACTTATTGAATACTATAAACATCTGTACAGAATATTTATTAATTTTGAAAAAAGTGGTCTCAAAAATATTTAAAATGTGCTCACTTTTTGAGTTTTTATCAGAAATGTCTGGCTAACGAATTTAACCTTTAGTTTAGGACACTAAAAGAGTGTACCAAAGGCCAATCTAATAGAATAATTTTTTAAAAGTCATCGTGCTCACAGACAGACAACCATAGAGAAACATTCGTGAAAACCTGTTTTTCGGATTCAGGGAGTCTTGAAACGTAGACATTTGACAAAAACTGGGCGTGGGGTCCAATTTTACACCAATCTAATACCTTCTCTGATGAGAATGTTATACATACTGAGAAAGGACGTATTGATTAGGAGTCCAAAAATTTGGTAAAAAAATATTTTCTAAAATATTAGTATACCTAGGCTAGTTATTTTGCGAGCTAAACGGCAAGAGACCAAAGACGGTTTTCATCTGCTTATACTACAAAATTAAACGAAGCTTTGAAAATTCATACGAAAGATAAAATGTGGGTCTTTTGCCCAACTTTCAAATAAAGTATACAGAAATCGACTTTAATTATTTATTTAATAATATAAATCAAATATTTATAAAAAAATACATTTTTTCAATTTGGACCTGTTTGTGAAAATATTTTAATTTTTTATTTTAAAGAGTAGACTAAACGTATTTCTTGATCTGGTAAAAATTTGGGAGTGGGTAGTCAAATAATTTTGAAGCAATAAATTTTGAATATGTAAAATTTAAAACAGGTCGAAATTGAAAAAAATCTATTTGTTTCTAAATATTTGATTTGTATTATTAAAGAAATAATAAAAGTGGATTTTAGTATACTTTATTCGAAAGTTGAGAAAAAGGTCCACATTATATCCTGCGTATGAATTTTAATATCTTTGTTTAATATTGCAGTAAAAGCAATTGGAAAAAGGTGCTTTTTTATGAACATAACATTTTGTGTTTAATTTTCTTAAAAACTTTGTGTCATATTAAAATTAGAACATTCGTATAGAATATAATGGAGTGTTAAGGAAGAAAAAAAGTATTTTACGTGAAAAGAAATGTTGGTGGCAAATATTCTGTGGAATAATGCCCCACCTACATTATATAAAGTAATAAGAGCATGAATAATTTTTTTTAATTTCCTTCTTCTCATGGTTAAGTTTGTTTTTAATTACTGCAATACAATAATAGATGTTTAAAAAAATATCACTTTTATTTTTTAGACTGGCTTTTGCGTAAGATTGCACGTTCAAGAGCACGTTCAAGAGCACGCACGTCAATATTCCATATGTAGGGGTCGTTTCGTTTCGTTGGGGTGGATTAGGATAGTAATGGTTTTAAAATGTATACTTTATCGGCACGTTTCAGTTTTCAATCAATTTATAATTTTGTTTGAAAGATAAATTCGGTCTTTTGTATTTGCAGCCTTTAGAGATTATTTTTTTTCGATATTCTATCATAGTATATCACGACCTAAAAGCAACAAAAAATAAAGAAGCTAGTACTAAAAGAGATAAAAACCACCTGGGATGCACACGTAATCCTTTTTTATCACAGGGGGATTATTATTGTATGCAAAAGGATTTCCTTTCAGTTGTAGCAAAATATTATTGCGTCATAGAGAGAAAAGTAATTCGAGTTCATGATTTTCCGACCCAATTTTTCTTGTCACAAGATCTAAGCAGTCAAAAACAACTATAAATGTAATTTTTTTTGCACTTTTAAGAAATTTTTTCATTTTTTTAAATGAACAATTTCGTTTCCTAACATGTTTTTCCATATCTAATATAGATTTCCTGGAAAACGGAATTTTAGATTTTTTAAAGGAATTTTCGATGGCAGATAGACAGGCAGACAGGCAGACACACACCTTCTTGAAAATTACGTTTTCTTACTGAGGGAGTCTCAAAACGTCGAGATTAGATGTAAACCGGCGAAGTCAAATTTTACATAAAACTAATACCTTCTCATCAGACAGAGATTGTGAAGCACGCGTTTGAAAAAATTCCATAATTTAAAAAAAATCCCTGACATTTGCAGGGAGAGAGATGGTTGCGACTCTCCCAGCGAAAGGGGCGCAGTGCGCGGGTACTCAGTCGAGTATATTGCGCAATATTATGCATTCCAATTGAAAACGGTTCAGGCCGCCCTGATTGTTTAACTTTGAATCAACTTGATTTCTGTTCAAGGAAACCCCCGAACCCTAGAATTGAAGTGAGAGTTTGGTGCGTATAAACATTTCCAAACATTTTAAGGTTTCCAGGTACAGCGCATATCCTGAAAATTTATCATTAGGGATTATAAAATTGTTAATGTTTTTAATATTACGAAATACAAATCCAGGGAGGTGAACGTGCAACTTGCCTGCGTGCATTTACTCTTAGAGATCTTCCTTAATTATGTAATTGCTCATTCTTGTATGTAATTTCTAAAAATTCACGAATGAAACAAATAACTGGCAATTAATGTATAAAAATTTAATATTAATTTAACTTTACACGTCAAAGAAAGCTTGTGAGTGAAAAACGTATCTACACAAAAACAATTTTAAAAGTGAGGGAATTTTGTTGTTTGTTTTGTTAAAAATTAATTTTTTTCTCCTAAAATGTATGTTCTCTGGTTGAAAATTTAATCTTTGTACAGAAAGTTCGTCTTTAGGCTTGCAAGTTCAACAATATAAATGAATTTTTTTATTACTCATTGCTGAAAAATCATTATTAGTTAAAAATTAGCCCTTTTTTATGGTAGAAAGGACAATTTTTGTTCATTTTCTCTGCCTATATTTCTTTACGTAATTTAAATACAGACTTTTTGTTAATTATAAAGACTAAAGTAGCCAATAAACTGCTTTTCCCCACACGAGCCGATTAGCCCTGTTATGTGGTACTATATTTTTAAAAAATTGAAAAAATCAGTTTGAAGAATTCACGTAAGAGTCTAGAAAGATTCAGGAGGGGCAGAAGCGTGTTTTTCTGGGGAATCCTACAATTCTTAGCGTCGAGAGGGTCATTCGACTGGCTTACGACTTTTTCCGGACGTGTATTTTCGTCCCACTGTCGCAAATGCGATCATCAATGAAACCTACGCTGCGTTACATATATATCGTCTTGTGGTTGGAAGATAGACAAAAAGATGAGAAGAAAATATATGTGCATCGATGTGAAAGCTTGAAAAAATACCAGTGTGGGACGAATGGAATTTTCCTCAAAATTGGAAATTCCTCTTCGTCATTTTTCAGACCTCGAGCAATGCAATATTATATGATATTATATGTTATCCAAAATTACAATGGTAAATCTTTTACATTCTCATCAGAAAGATATTAGATTTGTGTACAATTTCCCCCCCCCCCCCCCTATACACTTTTTTTGTAAAATGTCCACGTGTCAAGATCTTTAGGACCCGAAAAACAGGTTCTCGCGAATTTGTCTGGTTGTACGTGTATGCGCCTGCATACTATTAGTTTGTGAGCACGATACTTTCGAAAGAAACGGCAGATTGGATTGGCCTTTGGTATATTTATTTAATGCTCTAAACTAAAGGTTAAGTTCGTTACCAGCCACTTTGGATAAAAATTCAAAAAGTTAGAGCATTTTTAAAATAGTTGACACCACTTATTTTCAAGATTTAAAAATTGAATATACGATTATTCGCAGTGCTCAAAAATACGAAAATGTACTCCTAATTACTTCTTTTGATAAAAAAATTACCGGTCCTACAAGATTATCATAACAGCTACTTGAATTTTCTCGAAAAATCAAAATTTAAAATATTGACGTCAAGAAGATCACATTTTTGTACAAACGACACAAGCCAAGAAAAAAAAAATGAAACAAAAGATGCTTTCCCAAAATGGAGCTACAAACTTACTTTTCACCATTTTTTTGGCAGGATGCGTAGTTTTTTTTAATCGCGAAAAATAACATGAAAAATGAAAAAATTAAATTTTTGGAAAAACTAAGCTAGGCACGAAAAAAATTATTCGCAAAAATTGTTTGCCCAAAAAGGATCGAACAATTATTTATTTCTATTTTTTAAAAAGGAAGAGTAAATTTTAACTGTAAAAAAAGAGATTTGAAATAAAAAAATTTTTGTTTGCAAAAAAGGACACAAGAGACGAAAAAAAGACAAAAGTTGTTTAACCAAAAAAGATCTACACATTTGTTGTGAGCTCTTTTTATGAAAAATGTATTAAGAATTAACTCACTGGAAAATGATACAAAAGCTAGAATAAGATTTTATTCAATAACTATATTGCCTAAAATATATTTACAAATTTGCGTATTAGGATGCGTATTTTTAGTTTAAATCGTAAAAAATAGCATTGAAAATAAATCAATTCAGTTTATGGAAAAACGATAAAAGTTGCAATAAATTTTTAACAAGAACACTCTTTTTTATAGGATGCGCACTTGTTTTAAACAATAAAAACAAAATAATAAAAATACGTATGTTTCAATACTAAAGCACATTATTATTATGTGTTTTTATTAAAATTTTACTTGGGTAAATCCGGTGATACATCATAGCCACGGTCTAAGTCAAGTGACTGATGAGATTAGAATGTTATAACTTAATTCAAATAATTTAATACGATGGTTGAAACCTCCTGTGATGATGTTGTAGGTATACAATTACGAGCGGACACGAGCTTTGGAGGTGACAACAGTCACCTCTGGATGCTTTCTTAGAGCTACCATCTGCCACTCCACGGG